>NC_138161.1:132763042-133203042 GCF_964165515.1 Mesoplodon bidens
TCAATGTAATAAGTAATTTCTTACATATTTAATATGTAACTGTTCTGCACCTCATTTAACCTCCCCCACCGCAAATTTATTATCCGTTTATTCTTGTCTTAATCAGTTTTTACAGTGATGGTTGCAAAATGGCGATTCTATCATTCTTTCTATATTTATTAGTCAGCACCTCACTGTAAAGAACGTTTCCCTTCTCCATCTATCCATCTATCTGTCTATCTATCATCTATCAGCTATTATCAGCAGAGACTCATGAAATCAAATTTTATTTAATAAGTTCTAATACATTTCTATTGTTTGAGCTTAGGGGAGTCCTTTCATGTTGGTTCCTGGATCCTTGTGACATTTCACATTTTTCAGTACTTATTTCTGGTACCACAGATATTTTAGGCTCATCTTGAATCTTCTATTACCTCTCTTGTCTTGGAATCAGCCATCTTTCCAAGGGACTCTGGTTTATTTCTGTGGGGAATGCATTCTCCCTACCCCGTCCCTTTGATGCCCTTTCTCAGTCTCTTTCACGACTAAGCTTCCTCTGCCAGCTCCTACATGCAGGGGTCTTTAAGTTTCTGCTCTAGGCCTCTTCTTTTTTCACCTAAATAATTTCATCACTACCATGGCTACATCCCTCTCTTGAGTGTCAGAGCTTCCCACCTAATTTCAAAGGGACTTTTGCTGCCCTGGTTACATTTGGAATTAGTATAGTTAGTTCCTGAAATATCATAGATAGTCAATTAATGAATAATTTTATGACAGTGGGATAGGGACTGTCACCCCAAATTGTGTTTTACTCTGTGCATCTTCTACTTTTGACAGATATTCTCTAGCCTTCAGTAGATCTGACTTTATGTAATAATTTATCATGTCAGAATGGGTTCCTACTGTGATCCCTTTCTTATTTTTAGAATTATTTTTACTAGAAATTTTTAACATACATTTTTCATCAAGATCAACAAAAAAGACTGAGAACGGGATACAAGTTGAATTCAAATTTCAGGTGAATAATTTTTTAAGAAACTATGTCCCAGATAAGTTTTAAAATTCCATTGTTTATCTGAAATTCAAAGTTAACTGGGTGTCTTATATTTTTTATTACTAAATCTGGCAGCCTTATCAATAGACTATAAATATTTCATAGAAAATAATCTGTGAATTGATGTAAGGTCTTCTCATATTATCTGGAAATAAGAGCAAAAGTGTGTTGAAAACTAATCAAATGTTATTATGGAAAAGAACAAGAAAAAAAAGATTCTATTTTCCTGACTAGTGTACTTTAGACATTTCATGGGTATGCCTTTGAAATATATTGATAATTTAATTTAAACTTAAAAGGTTTTTAAAAATACATACAAGTAAATTTAAACACTGTTGTAGCAATGTTCATCATTCTCAGTGGTGAGATGAGTGGGTTGTGTTACATGATGTAAAGCAGACTAAGATTTGTGGAGGATGTGAGGTAACAGGTGCAGGATCACCTCGAGTTAGTATCAGTGCCCCAAGTCAGCATTCTCACAGGGGAGAGCTTTGCTTCCCAAGCATATAAAAAGGACTGGACAGAGCAAAAAACTCTTCTAGGTAAATGACAAAACCATGCTGAAAGGCAAAACAGGGAAGAATACAAACAATGAATGTAATTTAATTCCTTAAATACATAACCCCAAACTCTAGTATTTGAATTTTTGCAGTAAAAATAAAAGTGGTTGAGCTAGAAGTGGAATCGCTGGTGTGGATTAATAGTGTGATACCATAATCAGTTCATTTGTTTTAGTATCAAAGTGGAGAGAAATAGCCAATTAATTCAAATGTGACTAAGATTTTAGGGGTCATATTAGAATTGGGAATTTCAGCACAATCTTATCAAACTCTACTTTTTACTGGAATGTGCTTGAGTGGAATTTACACAAACAGATTTCAGCTTTAAATGTGTCAACTCCAGTGTCCAATTTAAATGGGGAATATTCTAAAGCTTTCAGTTTGCTAGGTATGGGTTACTTCCATTCTCTCTTGATAAGTTTACTAGACCCTGAAACTTTGTACGGCTTAGAGTAATGGGTAGAAAAATTTAAGGGTCATATTATTACATGACATTCAATTCCAGTTTATAACAAAGAAGAAAGAAAAATAAAGAAAGGATAAAGAATAAAAGAAAAACCTCTAAGAATATGATTCTCTCAACATATACATAACTTGAAAGTTGTTATGGATAACAATTTGTTGGGACAGGGATTCTCTATGACTTAATAGAAATTAGTTTCTATCCTTCTAAGTTTAACTTAACTAATCACTTATTTAGCACCTACTGTGTGACTGAGTAAGCACTGTTTTCCTATTGTGGACACAAAGACTAATAAGGCATGGTGATGACCCCAAGAAGCCCATTGACTATTGAAGGGAAGCAATAGTCTTGTGTTGGTAAATGAAGTAGAGCTTTTGTAAATACTTCTACTCAATAAAATCTGAAGTTGTACATGAATTTTAGTATTTTAAAAGGTGTGCTTAGATTTCCTCTTTCAAGATATTCCTTGGTCCAGGACTAGCCTATAGTAAGTAGAAAGAAAAGTGGTCAGAAGAATTTACTCCTTGGTTTCTTTATTAAAAGATAAAGAATTGAGCTTTCATATTTAGGTAAGTCATGCTTGACAATTCCAAAAGAGATTAATGGAAACCTGGATCCTATAAATCATTAAAATGTTTTCCAGTTTGAGAGATTGTGGCACATGGCAACAATATAGAAGATTTGGTAATGAAGAGTCTTACATATTTAGTGCTTTCTATAGGATTTGATTATTTAGCTCACACTTTCTATAACAAAGTTCTTGATGAGGAATTACTAATCAGTGGCATAAAGTTTCAGTTAAGCAAGATGAATAAGCTCTAGAGATCTTCTATATAATAGCACTGTATCTGTAGTCAACAGTCATGTATTGTATACTTAAGAATTTGTTAAGAGGGTAGATCTCACATTGTGTTCTTACCACAATAAAAGAACAGAACGGAAAAGAAAAGAACTATTGATTAACTCATCACGGATTTTTGCCGCTTGATGGCATTCAGAACATAAATATCTAAAATGACAGCCAAATGAATACTCTGAAAAAAAAATCTTGAGATACCAGGATACAAGTTAAATTTGAATGAATTAAGACAGAGAAATGTCTAAATTGCCAAGGTATTCACTCCACATAGGGCCTCCAAGACTAATTTTTTCTTTACTCAATCTCAGTAAACCCTGGGGGAAGACGCAAATTAGAATAAACTGTTTACAGTTACCATCCATGCCATTAGATCTTTTCCACAAATAGCCTGATGTGTCTTTTAGCTGATGCGACTTTTGTCTGCATATAAAGGCCTTCTCAGAAGCCAGTAAATAACAGTACTTGCTGCATCTCTTCTAAATATGTTCTAAAGCATAGGATCCATATCTATACACAACTGTGATTAAAGTAATTTCAATTTTTAATTAGTAAAAATTTTGCCTTCCATTTTCATCATAATTCCCAATCCTGTGGAAATTCAAAATTCAAACTCTGGGGTAGAAATAACTAAGACTGTGATTCAGGTAACATTTTCAGGAAAATAAAGTTCATTCTCTTGAGTTTATCAAGAGTTTTTAAAATATGCTTTAGCATTTCCAGTTAAATATAGCCAAGAGGAGAATATCTCCCAGTAGGTAAGGAAGTGACAGGTGTGGTGTACGGATCTGGGACTGGAGTTTGGCTGCTTTCTTCCCTAATCGTAGGAGATGGAGTCTTTTCCATAGAGGAAATATGCTCTATGAGAGTCAGCCAGAATCTTAGAAATATTCAGTAAGTGCAGCCACAAGCATTGTTGTGAGGATTAAGGGAATAACCATTTAGTTTCTCAACATGTAAACACAAATTTCAGTGGAAGGGTTTTCTCAAACTTAGTTTCAGTTTCAGAATGTGAAACAGTGAGAGGAAACATGCCCAGAGTTTCCCCCTTTTTTTGGCCTTCTCATTATTAGAGAGGTTTTAATTGTGGCCATGTGGTTCATATTGAATCTGACAAGTCATGTAGCGATTAGAAATTGGAATGCTTTGACAGCAGGGTGAGCCCGAGGATCAGTTGCCGTGTAACTCCACATGATGGGGAGAGCCTGGCAAGTGACTAGGGTCTGGTCAGGGGGAAGTCTTCAGCATCAGTGCACAAGGCGGAGAAGACTGACAAGTCTCACCAAGAGAGCACCTGGGGATGGCAGATGCACAGACCAGTTCCACTGCTGGCTAGTCTTTCCCTTGTGTTGTTTCCTTGTAACAACAAAATGGAAACTGAGTTTCTGCAGCCTCGAGTTGTAGATTTTAGGACTGGCCTGGAAATCAAATGAGGGCCTTAAATACAGCCTCACATTTTAAATATATATATTTACATACACATATACTTTCTTGTAAAAAGACATTACATTGTTAAAGCTATTATAGCTGTTAAGAAAATTAAGGGTGAGAGGACCCATAGTGTTCTAATTCCTATTCGTTTTTACTAAACATCAAACAATCATTAAGATCATTGTTTTATCAGTTTTGTCTGCTTTTAGTAGAAATTGAAATTTATTTTTGCTTTCATCTAATGTATGTCATTGCTAATGACATGGTGATACTTTGCTGTGCTGATTGATTTTCAGGGCCTTTAGAAAGTATCTAGCTGAAAACTTCAGGTTTAAAATTAATGTTATTTATAAGGAGAAGAGAACTGTCCCACAAGTGTTTATATTCATGCATGTGTGAATAAATTTGTTTCCGGTTAGCATTCAAAGTTTTTTAAATTGGGACTAATTTTTCCTACGAGTGGTTAAATCCATGGAGGACAAAACAAAGAGACCAAAGTGGAAAGTTCAGAGAAGGAAAAAATAAACTTATGAAGGAAAAAAGTAAATATTATTTACCGAATAAGAATCTGTATCACATATAAAGCAAACTTTGTTGACTTGATTTTAGTTGTATGCAACGTGAGGCACACTGTCAAATGTACAACCTACAACTTTTTAATATATTAGGTTTGGGATAAAATCTCCTGAAGTTCTATCTCATTGAAACAGCATTATAAGAAATATTACTTAGGCTAAATTGACAATTTGAAAAAGGTAATTTTTTTATCATTTTGTTTTATCAGTTTTCAGAATAATAAGATGATGCCTAACCAACCATCAATGGTAATTAGTTATGCATATTTGTGTATGTATTTTAGGTATCATTATGAGCTCACAGATATATTTTTTAAAGTACTTCATTCCTTTTTATTGCTGAATAATTTTCCATTTTCTGGATATACCACATTTTGTTTATCCATTCATGTATTGGTAGTTGTTTGAATTATTTCTGCTTTTCAGCTATTATGAATAATGCTGCTATGAAATCCATGTACAAGTTATTGCGTGGACTTATAGTTTCATTTATCCAGGGACATAACTATTCATGGAATTCCTGAGTTGTATGATAACTCTATGTTCAACACTTTGAGTAAATGCCAAACTGTTTTCCAAAGCGGCTTCCCACTTTACATCCCCACCAGCAATGAATTAGGTTTCCAATTTTCCAGTTTCTTCACATCCTTGCAAATACAGTTGAACCTTGACTAACATGGGTTTGAACTGCTCAGGTCTACTTTTACATGGATTTTTTTCAATAAATCTACAGTTGTCCCTCCATATCCACAGGTTCTGGATCCAAGCATTCAACCAACTGCTGATCATGTGTAATGCTTATGATTCATGGTTGGTTGAATCCACAGATGCAGAACCCCAGTATACAGAGGGCATGAGCATTCACGAAGTTTGTTATCCATGGCGAGTCCTGGAACCAATCCCCCACAGATACAGAGCAATGATTGTACTTGCTATTGTCTGCCATTTTTATTAAAGTCATTTTCTTTATAAGTGATATCTCTGTAGTTTTGTTTTGCCTTTCCCAAATGATTAATGATGTTGAGGGTCTTTTTTTTTGCACTTATTAACAATTCATATATCTTCTTTACAGAAATGTCTATTAAAATCTTCGGCCCACTTTTATAATGGTTTTTTTAAATTATTATTGAGTTGTAAGAGTTTTTTATATATTCTGATTACAAGTCTATTAGATGTATGATTTTCATATATTTTCTCCTCTGTGGGTTGTCTTTTCAGTTTCTTAATGATGTCATTTGAGGCACAAAAAATTTTAATTTTGATGAAGTCCAGTTTGTTGATTTTCCTTTTATTACTTTGTTTGTTTGTATTTGTGTTGAATCTAAGAAATTATTACCTAACCTGAGTTCATGAAGAATTACTCCTGCATTTTCTTCTAAAAGTTTTATAGTTTTAGTTCTTACATTTAGGTAAAGAATGAGTCATTTCTCCAAGGAAGCCTGAACTCTGGTTTCTTTCAGTGGTTAACAATATTTAGAGACCACAACCTGGGTGCTAGGGGTGCACATTGCTGCAAAGTTTTCATGGCTTTTTTTCAGAGGACAAAGCCAGGAAATAAATAAATAATATATATGAATTTGAATTAATACTGATATTTTAAATTTAAGGTTATATAGATTTATTTAGCCTCTATGATTTTGTAATTTTATTTTTGTTCTCTATCTCAGAAATTTTTATTTTATTTATTCTGAAATATACCTATAATAATTTTAAATTTTAAATATGAATATTACAATTAAAATTAAGAATATTGAATAAAGTTTAAGATTTTTTAAAAAATTCTTTGAATATAATATACCAAAGGTATCCACTTAAAGTATTGTATTTCAAAGTCACCTGAAATAATTCTCTTCTCTAAATGATTATTCCTATGATTGATAAAAGGTTATGTTTATTTGTTTTAATTATTTTTCAATTTTTAGGAAATTTTCACATTTAAATCAGTGTTTCAATCATGTTAACAGTTACAGAGCTCCATAACAAGGTGCACCACAAAAATCTTGTTTCCATCTCTGTCTCATTCATTCTGTTTTTTTTGCTCCCCCTAAAAGTAACCATTGTCATTAATTTTGGAGGTTTTTTCTATTATATATTTTTGAAAAATATAATACATAAAAATATTCATATTTCCACCACTTTCTTAGATAAAAGTTAGCACTTGCTTTTTTTCACTTAACAATAGCACTTGGATAAATGTCTGTATCAGTAGATAGATATCTTCCTCCTTCATTTTGTAAGGTTCTACTATATGTGGATGTACCAAGAGTCTTCTATGAATTGATATCTGGGTTTATTCCATTCTTTGGTATAATAAATACTACCACTATAAATAGCCTCGCGCAGTCACCAGTTTGTATTTTTACCAGTATATCTTTGGAATATATTCTCAGAATACAGAATACAGCAGATATAGTCTGTGCTCCTTCACTGTCTCCCTTCTTCCCAATTCTGTGCACTCCTTCCCCAGCATCCCTGAGTCTTTGCTTCTTATGGCCTGCAGCTGTAACTGGAGAATTGCCTTCGGGGTACTAGAGGAGGTATCTAGGAATACCTAGAAATTTACCTCCTTCCAGAGTGGCTTTAGCAAAGGATAGACTGGTGCCAAAGTGTGAAAGCCCAAGTACCCCTGTGAAATTAGGCAGAAGCTTTACTTTGAAAATGTTGCCTGAAATTAAACTCTTCCTTGCCATCACTCTTTTAGCAGTGTCTCCTAGGAGCACTTACCTAATTACCCATTTGTACATGAAAACTTATTGCAGGATCTGCTTTTGGAGAAATAGACCCAAGATTCTGTGTATATGTAACTTTGCTAGACATTGCCAAATTTCCTCCCATAAGGGGTGTATCATTTTGCATTCCTGCCAGCAATGTACAAGAATACCCATTTAACAGACCCTCACCAATGGAACGTGTTGGTAAATTTAATTTGAAATAGGTAAGCCATTTCACATAATTAGAAGTTGTGATCTTAAAAAAAGTTAAGATATATTTACATCTTCTATTAGATGTTAGCTTATCTTGATAAAATACAATAGTGAATGAATGAATTGTTTAGCACCAAAAGAGAAACAGGCTTCCAATTCAATCAATTAATCCACAGCGTTTAGTGAGCACCTATAAAGTATCTAAACTTGAAGAATAGTAACCATCAATAAATTATAATAGAGTACAGTTGTTAAGGCTAAAAAATTTGTAAATACTTGGGGTTCTTTTCATCATACATCTTGAACAAATAGGAAATTTGGATTTGTAAATAAGAGATTGTTAAATAGCTTTTACTTCAGAACTATTTGCAAAAGCATCAGCTATCATTCAACAAATAAACTAAATGATTTAGAAAGCAGAGCTCAACGAATTTGCAGCCACAGATAAAAAGATCAAGATACCAATAGATAAAGCTAGTGAGACAAATATATTAACATTTGGTTCATTCTGTAGAATCATTGTTACCAGCCAAGGCAGATATCAATGCTTTAAAAGGAAATTCATATTATATCTTTAGAAACAAAAGGAGAAACTAAGTACTAAGATAATAATTCAACATAATAACATAGACAAAATAGTCATACTCCTAAGAACCACAGGTTTTTTACACTCAAACCACAATCTAGTATAAATGTTAACCCTTTTTTTATTCAACAAATGTGTATTGAATATTACTAAGTACCAGGCATGAATTTAGGTGCTCAGAATACCATTAGCACACAAGACAGAGATTCTAGGGAGACAGGCAATAAAAAAAATGTCATAACAAGTCAACAATGTAGCATGTTAGGCATCCATAAGTGCTAAGAAAAAAACAAAGTGAGGCAAGGGGGATTTGGATTGAGGGGTCAAAGTTTATTTTAAATATGGTTGTCATGGCAGGCCTCATTGAGAATAAGACATCTGAACAGGCTTGAAGGAGGTGCAAGTTAACCGTGTGACTACCTGGGTGAGGAACCTCGCAGGCAGAGGGAGCATCTGGTGTCCATGCCCTGAGGCAGCAATGTGAGTGGTGTGCTTGAGTAATAGCTAGAAGGCCAATGTGACTGTAACAGATTAAGAGGGAGAGGAGATGAGGTCATAGACCTAAGAGAAGGTAGGCACTTTAAGGACGGTGTAAACCACTGTAAGTACTTAGCCATTTGTGATGAGTGCAAAAGAGATATTAAAAGGTTCTGAACAGGGCTTCCCTGGTGGCGCAGTGGTTGACAGTCCACCTGCCCCTGCAGGGGACACGGGTTCGTGCCCCAGTCCGGGAGGATCCCACATGCTGCGGAGCGGCTGGGCCCGTGAGCCACGGCCGCTGAGCCTGCGCGTCCGGAGCCTGTGTTCCGCAACGGGAGAGGCCACAACAGTGAGAGGCCCGTGTACCGCAAAAAAAAAGGGTTCTGAACAGAGGGATGACAGCACCTGAGTTAAGTTTTAACAGCTCACTCTGAAATGTGTTAAAAGAATGTAGGGGAGGAGAGGGGCAAAGACAGAAGCAAGGAGAATAATGAAGAGGCTGCACCATATCCAAGAGAGATGGTGGTAACTGCACCAATGAGGAAGCTATGGAGGAGGCAAAACACTTTGATTTTGGATAAAGTTTAAGATAGAGGCGACATATTTCCTACCCAATTAGGTGTGGAATGAGGAGGAATGAGAGGAATTAAAGATGATCCCCAAAGTTTTTGTTTGATCAAATAGAAGAATGGAGTTGCCACCAGTGAGATGGGAAAGGCTACCTACTGGTAGAGCAGTTTTGAGGGAGGGGATAAGTATATCAGCTTTGGGCAAAGTGCAAACCTGACTTTCATGTTAAAATCATGCATAGCCTTTGAGATTAAAGTTTAAATTAAAGTTTCCTTTAAATCAGGGGCTGTGACAGCTTTTGGAATCCCACAAAATTCCTAGTACAGGACATTGCATACAAAAGATGTAAAATGAGTATTTGTTGAATGAACTAGATGCATTCATGAAAAGTGAAGCTCATGTAGGAAATGGTATTAGATATATTTTCATTTTAATAGGTGACAATTAAATTTATGACGAATTTGGATTCTCCAAATAGTGAGAACTGTATCGATGCACAACTTGAACATATGCTGTGGTGCAAAGAATTAATGGTCAGATATTCATGCATTTATATTTTTCCATATCTTAGCACCTATAGCTAAACTTTCCTTAAAAAAGATATAAAGGGTTTAGTCTCTAGAAAGTTTACTGCAATATTGACTGACAATGAAAGAGTTAAACTGAACTTTAGATATATGTTCGTGGTAACATAATCTCTTGATATATTAGTAGGTCAATAGTTCAGCCAAGAAAGGGACTCTAACTTGAGCAGACACTAATTAAAAGAATCAATTCTTATCCAACTACATATGTCCAATCATATTAACACATTTCTAGATTTCTTACTCAGTGGACTAGTCAAGATTAAAGGATTTGCTAATATGAAGGAACAGAGTATGCTTCCAAACTGACTGAGCAGATTTGTGAACAAATTAGTTCATTTAAAATTGACAGTGAAAGATTGATTTTGCACAGAATGAGTTACTAAGGTATTCATCATTTCCTCTGTCTCTGCACACAAGACAGAGATCCATTTCCTTCACTTTCTGATTGTAATAGGGCTGCTTACTGAGCACCTTTATTTTATGATTCTGATTGCAGCCTGTCATTCTTTTTAATTCAGACATATTTTAGTCTCTTAGACCTTTAGAAATAACTTTCTTAAAAGCCTCAGTAAAATGACTGGTTACATGTTGCTCAATTCAACCATACAATAAATTATAATGTAGGGGAAAGTTCTAATTGCACAAAAGATCCAATTACTCATAAGGCTATTTGACTCATTATTCAAATGCAGGGGCAAGCAGGAAATCCAGATGCAGAAACACTTTTTCAAAGTTGAAGGTCAATACTCTACAACTCAGACAAAATCTACGATGTTTGATATTTAATATATATTTAGTATATATTAGTAAATATTCAGTAGATAAATATTTTATGAAGAATGGTAGAAACTTTAGACAAAAAATGGAACTAAAAATGCTGAAGTGGTTAAGGAATTCATATTTTAAGTCCAAGAAAATAAAAGCAAAACCTTGGGGAAGGAGAAAAAAATTAGAACACAACAATGACAACACAAACATGATTTAGGAAACAATAAGAATTAAGTTAAAACAAAATCCAAAGAAAAGTGTGGGAACCCATGCTATATGTTATTTACAAAAACCTATTTATAGACCAGATATTAGAAACATAAATTATGGTCAGGTGACATATTTAGGGGGTAAAATTTTCAGGACTTTATCAGTTAAACTTGAGATGGTGGGACAGTAGAGGTCTAGGTTAAATATTGGAGGTGGAAGAGTTGGGCAACTTGGTCCATGATAATGTCCATTCATTAAAGTGTGGTGATATGATGGAGAAATTAGAGAAGGAATGATTTTGATTTTAGATATCTGAAATGTCTATGGGAAATCATATGGAGATATCTACAATGGATTTTGATAGGTAGATCTGTATTCACAGTTATATGTAAATGAAATATTACTTCTATTTTCCTGATGAAATGGAAGCTCAGAGAGGACTCAATTTTCCACAAGGTATCACAGTCAACCAACACTGGTATCAGATTATGTGACTTTAGATCAAATGTTCATTTGTACATAATAAGAGGTGTGTTTGTGTGTATGCATGCATATGTGTACATGTGTGAGTGTGTTTGTGTGTGAATCTACGTGTTTAAAACAACCCAGATTATAGCTAAGGAAAGCCAAAGGCTTCCCTATGATTTCTATGGAATCCTTGGGGGATTTCATGTTCACTCTTGGTTCTAAGTTGCTGTTTTCACTAAATTCTCAGTTTTGTTGCTTTTTTGGTTTTGTTTTTGTTTGCGGTACGCAGGCCTCTCACTGCCGCCGCCTCTCCCATTGCGGAGCACAGGCTCTGGACGTGCAGGCTCAGCGGCCATGGCTCATGGGCCCAGCCGCTCCGCAGCATGTGGGATCCTCCCAGACCAGGGCACAAACCCGTGTCCCCTGCATCGGCAGGCACACTCTCAACCACTGCGCCACCAGAGAAGCCCAGATTTGTTGCATTTTAACATCCATGTCCTGTTAGATTTGCTCCCTTTCTGGCTGCACAGAGAATTCTACTCCCATCACCAAGTCAACAACCCTATCTATAGCTGCACCCATATATGTTGTCTATCTTCCTGTCATAAGCACGTACTAATAAATAAAATCTTCATGGCCGAAGGCCATGTCCACCTCATCTATACTAAATTCCAACCCCCCTCCCCTAATGAAGGCCCTCAACCTTGTAGTTAGCTTTCTTTTTCCCAAACATTTTTCACTATCAGATTGGTTTCTTTTATTAGCATAAAAATAAAAAATTAATAATAGCAATATTTCTTCTATTAATTGCCATCAAAAGTAATTCCTAATAATGATGATCAAAATTTAGAAAGTCTCCAAAACTCACATCCCCCTCCAGCTTGCCCATCGTTGCATGAACCCACTTTAAGTTTTTGTCACCTCCTGCACTCAATGGCTCTTGTTAAGGTCTTTAAGGGCCTCCATATGCTAAAACTAACAGTCAATGTTCAGTCCTCAACTTATTTGATGGTATTTGGCAGAGCTGATGTTAGCCTTTCTTGAAACCCTTCCCTTCCTTGGCTAGCTGGATACCAGTCTTTCTTGGCTCTCCTTCTCCCTATTTGGCTGCTCCTTCTGTTTAATTTGCTGATTCCTGCTTGTCTATCCAACTCTAAATGTCATAGAGTGCCCCAAGGCTCTAGCCCCAGAACTCTTTTCTTCTCTGTCTACACTCTGTCTCTTGGTGATCTCAGATGCCTCATGCCTTTTAATCTCATCTATATGCTAATGTATCTCAAATGTATCTCAGCAGCCCAGACCTTTCTCAAACTGCAGACTTTTTTTTTCTAACTGCCTACTCTCATCTCTATTTGGTTGTCTACTAGGCATCTCAAATGCAATATGTCCGAACTTAAGCTCTTCATTTCCAAGCTCCCAAAACTGCCTTTTTACCAACTTCCCATCTCCATAAATGGTACCTCCATTTTTCCACAACCCAAACCAAGATTCTTAGTGTTTTTCTTACCTCCTCTCTTTGTTAATACCAAATCATGAGCAAATCTTACGACTCTTTTTTAAAGAAGTTTAAATTTCACTGTCTCTAGCTCCCTTCCCTTGTTCGAGCCACATTATGACTCACTGGATTGTTGGTATAGCCTCTGAACTGGTCTCACTATCTCCATTCTTGCCTCCACAGATATTCTCCACATTACTACCAGAATAACCTTGCAAAACACAAATTAGATCATGTTACTCATGGCTCCAAAGCCCCCGGTGCCTTCTGGTGTCACTCAGTAAAATCTGGAGTACTTACAATGGATTACAAGCCCTGAGGTGATTTGGTCCCCTGTAACTGTCTTGACTTCAGTGAGCAACATTCTACTTTTTGCTTATTTCTTTCACACTGGAGTCCTTGCTGTAACTGGAACATGTCAAGCATGATTTACTTCAGGGTCTTTGCTTGTGTTATTCTCATAACAAGGATGCTTTTTATCCATAAACCCTCATGATTCCTCACTTATTTCAGGTACTGCTCAAACGTTACCTCTATTCAATAGATTCCAGATTTGGCTGTGTAATGTTACAAAGGTCAAAATAGCAGTCACAGTCCTCTACTCCAGTATCTGTCTCTGTTATCATACTATAAACTCCTTGAGGATAAGAAATCATGCCTTATCTTTATATCATAGGTCTCTATTAGTCAGGACCCAGGCGCAACTGATAAAAACTCATTTCAAATTACTTAAGTAAAGAAAAAGTTTTTAAAGCCAGATGGGTGATGGGGTAGGATTTCTCAAGAGCAATGAGACTACATCCACCCTCTCCTTGATAATTTCCAATGGAAACAGAGTTCCTTCTGGTAGTTCTCATGGAGGAAGCTGGCTTTTTTATCTTTTCTGAGAAACACTTGGTCATATTCTTTATAGGCCTAAAGTTTCCTTTATACTCTCCATATATTAATAATGTTTTTCTTCTCTAGATTAAAAGGTGAGGAGAAAATGTGACTCTCAAGAAAGTCACTCTAAAATCTGCAGATAAATTTGTGGAAGAAAAATCAATTCATAAGCTTGTAATAAATCAAAGATGTAACTCTTATGGGAAATATTTATCTACTAATAGTCTTAACTTGCTGTTCAATATTGGTCAAAAGACCTGACTCATTAAACCCATCTCAAGTTGGATAATGAAGTTTTGATTGGATGTCATCACTGCCAATCATTTTTAACTTAAAAGGCATTATGAGAGAGGTAAAATATCCCTCTTCCTTTGAAGTAGAAGCCCGGTCTGCCTGCCAAAAAGTATGCATGAGTGTTGGGGACAAGGGATAGTGAGCCCTGCTTGCAAATACTAAAAAAAGTAGGAACTCTCACAGGTGACACACTGTACCTGGAGTATAACATCTTAGTGTTGTAGTATTATTTCAAACAGGCAGTATTGGGCAGCCATGTAACACTTTCACTGGTCTATTAGAACAATGATGCCCTGAAATTTCTGCCCTGTTGTTTTTATTTATTTATTTATTTATTTTGGTGGTACGCAGGCCTCTCACTGCTGTGGCCTCTCCCGTTGCAGAGCACAGGCTCCGGACGCGCAGGCTCAGTGACCCTGGCTCACAGGCCCAGCCACTGCGCGGCATGTGGGATCTTCCCGGACTGGGGCACGAACCCGTGTCCCCTGCATCGGCAGGTGGACTCTCAACCACTGCGCCACCAGGGAAGCCCTGGTGGTGTATTTATGAGAAACAGGGACCTGAGAGTTGTCAAGTCAGCCTTAGGTGGGGGTAAGGATGGGAAGGAGATTCAGGCGAGGCTTCACAGAAGCACTTCTGCTTGGCAGACTGATGGCCTTCAGCACACACTACTCCCAAAAATGACACCTTGGCATATAAAATTTTTCAATTGGAAGGAGTCTGAGAAAATAGTAAAAGCAGGAAAGTCACTTTGACCTTCTTACCATCCTTCTCATCTGAAACAGGTCATAAAGCCCTTATGTGAGAGGGGCACTCCCTATACCTGGAAGAAAGGAGTATCTTCATCTCCAAAGACAGAGATGTTGAGAAGAATCCTAACAAATAGGCCTTGTTAAATTTCTCCTCAGTTTACTACCCTTACCTCATACTCCTTAACCTATCAAATTTCTACATGATTGCTCACTTGTCATCAAACCGAGCATGACAATACTCAATCTTAACTATTCCTTCAGGTCTTCAGTTCTTTATGAAATCTTCCATGTCACATAAAATTTATATTAAGTAAATCTGTACACATTTCTCCTGTGAATCTTTGTCGGTCTGATTTTCAGACCCAGCCATGGACCCTAAGAAAGTCAAGGAAAACTTTTTCTTTCCCTACACAGACAGTAGGGTAAGAGTACATTCTAGGCCTGGGAACAGTAAGTACACCCAACAGAGTTATAAACAGCACAGTAGAACTGAGAAACTACAAATAATCCAGTACTAACAAAGTGGAAGGGGAGAAGCTTACTAGGCCCAAGGTGGAGCTGTTCTTGTCCTGGGTGCAGGTCAGTATGTAAACTGAAACTTAGATAACTTTCGTGTCCCTGTAAATTTCACTTGACCACAAACACAGGATATCCAATCAGCCAATTCCCAAACATCAAGTCCACACTGGGCTCTGTACTTTATTTCCAAACAAGGTGGACTATGTAGCCCCAGACAATCAGATATTTTCTATTTGCCTCTTCCTTGTTCTTTAGTCTTTATCCAATAAAAGCTTTTTGCCTTCCACCCCATTTTGCAGTGTTCCGAAAGGAGACTGTCCACTTTGTGAAGTGTTAAATAAGTTTTGTTTGTATCACCTAAATTGTCTTCTTTGGTCCTTTTTTAACATCACCAACTAGGTAAAATTTACTATACCATTGTAAAGACATTTTCAGGGATACTGCAAGGATCTTAAATAGGGGAGAGGGATAATGTAACATGTTTTAGGGAGAAAACTCTAGTCTAGAGGCTATGTGAAATCGAATTAAAGGGGATAAAGACAAAAGGAAGGACCAGTTAAGAAGCCACTGTACCATCCTAATGACAAATGATGGCTTGAACCATGTGGCCCTGGGAACAGGAACAAGGGCACAGATTTGAGTATATTTGGGAGATTTGAAGATCAATTAGATGTGGGACTGTGAGAGCAGGAAGACTCAAGGATGGGCTTCAGAGAGCTTATAAGCCTTCCCCCGGGAAGGTAAATGCATATGATTATATGCATTTTCCTGGGGGGGAAATAACTTATAGCTTTTATCAGACCTCTAACTGGGTTCATAACTGAGATAAAGTTCAAACTACTACACTCTGCTATTATCATACTCACACTTGATTTAAAGACTCAAGTCTTTGTACAATTGTTTCTTAGGGTAAGGTTTACAGACTTAGACTATAAAAACACAGAATGAGATACAGGATTTAGCGAACATAAATTTACATTGAATTGAGCATCCTGTCCTTTATTTGGCATCCCTTCTGAAAGACATTCAAGCTGTGAAATAACATTTCTCTAGGAAGATACCTTACATTTCTCATTATCTCGTTGCAAAGTTCCTTCAACTCAAATTCCATTATTCATTCAACAAATATTGATTGGCTGTTACCCTGTCCATACTGAGTCCACTCAGTGAATAAATAGTAGTCCCTTTCCCTTGGGAGCTTACAATGTCATTGGGAAGATGATATTTTTTTTTGAAAAGTAGATTAAAGAATTACTGAATAGAGAGGTAGAAAAGAAACATCGTTACCGGGGGGTTGGGGGGAGGGACAAATTGGAATGTTGGGATTGACATATACACACTATTATATATAAAATAGATAACTAATAAGGACCTACTGTATGGCACAGGGGACTCTTCTCAATACTCTGTAATGGCCTATGTGGGAAAAGAATCTAAAAAAGAGTGGATATATGTATATGTATAACTGATTCACTTTGCTGTACACCTGAAATCAACACAACACTGTTAATCAATTATACCTCAATAAAAATTGTAAAGAAAAGAATTACTGAATAATTAATTATAACTAATAAGTGCTAAGAGACAAGAAGGGAGCAGTGATGGAGAGCAATGTGACATTTCACTCAGATGGGAAGGAAGTCAAACCAGGTGGAAGGCAGGGAGGAAAGTGGTCCAAGCAGAGGGATGAGTTCGCTGGAGGGACTGGAGATGGGAAAGAACCACTGAGATTGGAAACAGGAATGATTTCATGTGGTCAAATGGGAGAGCGGAAGCACAGTGAACTACATGATTTACAGGACCCAGGACAAAATGAACACGCAGCCCCTTGTTCTAAAAGCAGAAAAATGTGTCATTAAAGTTCCTAAAATATAAGATCTTTTCCTTTGTTCCACTGTCTCTTTTGATTTGTCACAGTGGATTTTTGTTTTATTTTGTTTTATGTGTTATTTAATATCATTCTAAGTCTAAAAATAAAAAAGTTAAACTTTTAAATCATTTCCATAATGTTTTCCATTTATCTTTATATTGGGCAATGCCACTTTTAAGTGTGAATATAAGAACATCTACCTCATATGCAGAATCACCGGAATTGCACAATTTGTGTTTCATAGCTCGTACATACATATGTATTTCATTCTTACCAAAAGAGTAAAAATGCTGCACAAAACTAACTCCACTGTTTTTATTTCACTTCTGATACAAACACATTCTACCAATACTCTCCACCTTCAGTTTACTGATGGATAAGGAGGAAGGAGAAAGTGGAAAAGAGACTATGGGCTTCTCTCTTTCCCTTCCCATCCCTACCATCCCTTTCAGTGTAAGTGATCAGCTAATAAGGGAAGTAAGAGTAAGAAAGGACATGATAGGATTGCTTGATCCTTTGTGTTTCTTAGGATGCTATTGCCTTCTATCTGCACTGGAAGATGGCCTCTGGGGGCTGTCAGCACCATCCTCTTACCCATATGTATACACAGCACACTTACCTTGTAGTTGCTTTGACATACTCATGAATCCAGTGGAATTTTGTGCTGAGAGGGCGTAGCGAACTGGGGCATAGAGGAACGGTGGGCCCACACATGACACTCATTCCTTCTGTTTGTGGGCATGCTCTGTTGTCTCATTGGACTTCACCTACAAAACACAAATTCAAAGACAAAATTAAGAATTTCAGAATGGCAACAATGCAGCATTAAATCAAGCATGAGGTCCTGTGTGTCACAGGCCCATGAAGCCAGCCCTACATGGGAGGAGATAAAAATTGAGAAGTGGGCAGGGATCAGACCATGCCTTCATGTTATGGCCTCTGGAGTTTACTTGGTGCCTGTACTTTTCTCATAGCTCTCCTCAACCCCCAACTCCTCTCTCCTCTGTAAGAAAACCTATACATGATTTAAATTTAACATGCCTTGTCTTAAATCTATTCCACTTATTCCAACATAATTTATGCCTTTCCAACTATTAATGAAGCCTTGAACTTAAAGGAAAAACAATCAAAATCCAAATTTTCCTTTATTTCAATAACTGATGTCTAGGACTGTCACAAAGAATAATGACATGACAACAAGAATAACATATTAGGAATTGAGGGATCAGTAATTAATGGCAAATATTTTGCCATTTTTGCAGTGAAAACTATTTAGAAGCAGACACCATGACTCTCCGAGAACTCTTTCACAGTTGAATTCTGCCATTTCACAGGACCGTTGGCCCTGGGGTGAGCCCTCTTAATCTGTTTTCTGACACCCATTAATGCATTTCCTCACTTCCGTGATTGAAGTACTGCATGCACTGATCATTGATTTCTAAAGTTGGGTGCGAATGTCTGATGAATTTTAAAGAGAAGCCTCTAACACTTCATTCTGTTCTAGCCTGACTTCAGTTTGCACTGCAGTCCCCTGTATCCCTTGCTGCCTGTGTCCTATTGCATCAGAACTAGGGAAAAGATGGAGGCAGGGGACAGGAGAAAGAAAACAAAGCAAACTTGTAGGCAAAGGGCACTCTTGCTATCAGTGTTGTCTCTTAGATTATAGTTAAGTGAAGCCCCCCAAAATCTCTGTGATGGTATTTTTTCTTTTCTTTTTTCTTCTTATAGTACAAGCACCAATGAATTGCATTATAGTTCTGCTCTGGTCTGTCCTCTTCCTGCACTTTAGGAAGCTGGTTATCACTAAGGGCTCATGAGACACCTGTACAGTGCTCACTGGGGATCACGGAATTCTCCACGCTCACAGCCTTGGGCAATGATATGAATGCCTGAGCTAGGAAACTGGTATCGGTTGAGAATAGCAACAAAATGTTGAGCGTGGCTTTTGCTTCAGGTACTTCCTGCCTTTGAAAAGCATCCTCTCATTTCCCCCAAAATAATTTTCAAAATTCCCTATAGAATATTTATTTT
Source organism: Mesoplodon bidens (assembly GCF_964165515.1). NCBI lineage: Eukaryota > Metazoa > Chordata > Mammalia > Artiodactyla > Ziphiidae > Mesoplodon > Mesoplodon bidens. Next base: position 132,782,397 of record NC_138161.1, read on the forward strand.
TAAAACTTGTATTTTCAACACATTTATTTTTCATAACTGGTCTATAAATACTGTTTATACTACATTTTTTTTTGTTCTGAGAGCACATGTTACCAAGTCAACATAATAAAAGTATGCATTATGTTCTTCTCTTTGATGATTTAGGAAAAGTACCTGTAATATATAAGGAAAATAGTGTCCCAATGTGAGATTACCTAATCATTCCTTAATTCATCAAACTTTTTTTTTTTTTAGTATCTACCATATATTAGGGACTATACTAGGTACTAAAGTCCATATACACATCCTATACATTCCACGGTATAATACTATTGACATAAACAAAAAAATGACAGCAATATTTTCTTTGCATAAGATTGAATAAGCTGGGATTTCTTCCCGATTGCCTGCTGCCATTGAGTTGATCCTGGCTTATTTAGCATGCCTTTCTCCTCTGGACCAAAGCCCCAGATATATGGCTGCCTGACTCTCTTTTCCTTCCCCCTCTGCTTCCCATTTTCGCCCAGGTAGACAAGTTCTTTAAGTTATCCTAAACCATAGAATTCTGCTCAGCAACAGTAAACCTACTGGCTTTACTGTCTGTAGCCTAAAGAGAACATTTTCTGTACCAAAAAATTCCAGGAGCTCAGTGCTTAGCTTTTGATATGCTAAATGGGAGAAGAAAGAATTTGGAAAATCCTCTTTCAAGGCAATAGCCTGGTTTATGAAGTTACTGTCTTGATGTGTAATCCTATTTTGCATTTCTTTTTTCTCAGTGACTTCTGTAATGTATCTAATCTTTACACAAATGTGCTCCCAGGCAGATGGATGCATAACTGACTACAGTGAAGTTTTATTTTTAGAAAAAGCAAAATAAAAATAATAATTTAATTTATAATTTATAATTATCAAATGCTCTCCCTTCTTTTGGTGATATATACCCAATTTCACAGGAATCCACTTAACATCTCCTTAACAAGCATGTTTATTTTTGTTATATATTTCTTCATCTTCTCCTAGCTCTACCTTTTTTGCTAAAACTACCAACAAAAAACAAAACTAAATACTGTACTTCCTTCAAAAGCATGCACACACTTACATCCATTCTGATGCTAAAATGGCAGCACTAAGGCAGTATAAAAAGAGATGATAAAATAACTGAAATTGAATACAGGCTTCCCAATTAATAGACTGTATTTCATTAATACTATTAGTAGTAGTACTGTTGATGTTTACAACAAATGAAGTATATTGAATAACCAAGACTACAAGGCTCTGTCCAAATTCACCCTAAATGATCAGAAACATTTATCATAATTGATATAAAAAACGCCTAACTGTACCACCTTCTGGACTACTCTGAAAACAATCAATCTCAGTTTCTATGTAGGTAGAATTAAAAAAAAATAGAATGTATTGGTTCTTTTATACTAAAAAGTAAATACATTATTTACTGCAGAAAAAATGTACATAGAGAAAAGCACAAAGTTGAAGAACACTTAAACTTCCAAAATATCTTTATGCCCATTGTATAATTTTATTCTTACATTATTCTTATGAACAAATGCAAAATAAGAATTATTGTGCACTTAGCTGTTGTAGAAAATAAAATAGTAAAGTGAGTTTCCTTCAGTTCATCTCAGATCCAAGGCTACTCCTGGCCCTGTCTAATCCCTGGGCCAGACCTCTTTCTGTGCTTTACCTTGGGCCACAGGGAGTTGAAAGGGAGCAGGTATTTCCCGGGAATTGGAGACAAACACAGAAATGCAAACACATTCACGTGACCAGTCCTGAGCCAGGCAAGGCCAACCCTGCCCATGTGCAGATGCTCTACAGCTGCATCTTGAATGACAGGTTTCTCAGCGTTATTGAAAGCTGCTAGGTCAGTGACCATGGAGGCTGACAGCTCTGGCTGAGTGATTCTTGGCCTTAATTTAGATGTAAACCTCTGAGTTCAGGAAGGGTGTGGAGGGAGAGTGTTTAGTCCTTTCCTTCTCCCCTTCTCACATCTTAAGAGGGTGCATTATGTTCCAGGCCAGATAATGAATCAGCAGCACATCTGGATTAGCATGACTCATTCATTTATCAGATGAAGGTGTGCTCCAGTCTGTATTACAGTCAAGGGCTGGTGTCTCCATGTTAGTGTACAAACTCTATTTGCCTCCTGTCCAGAGTCACTCTAGGCAGATCTGCTTCATAAATGGATTTGTGAAGTGCTTTGTAATTCTCACATGGTTGATTATCCATGTAAAATGTTTTCCTAATAACAAACAGCTAATAGCAAATGAGAATGTGTGATGTTCCTTGATGTCTCTATGAGTAACAGATTTTAAATAGACTGTTTCCCTGCCGATTGAATACTTGTCTTTAAAGCCTATATTTTAAGTTCAAATATTCATACCATATGGTTTAGGGAGGATTATCCCTCTGTGGTCCTGAACTATATTGAAAGCATCATTATTTATATGTAAAGTAAATTTATGAATGGAAAACATTTATATTAAATATTCTCAGTGGCAAATAACATGAAAGAGAATGGCTGTATTCAGAACAGTAAGAAATAGAGACAAATAGAATAGATAAGGAAACTATTTCATAAAATAGGCCGGGGACATGTGGAATACATTAACAAAACAAGGTAGGTAACATGTACCACATGTTCATGAGCCGATATGTTCAGCAGGCTCCTAACTGAGCTTTTGGACAAAGAGAATGATGTGGAGTTTGTAGGAGTGGAGAGGCATAGGACAGACAGGACATATTAGATGATGAAACTATGGAATCTGTTAAAATCACATTTCCAAAGATTGGGAACATGTCATGGGTGAGTTTTTGTGCTTATTATTTTTTTTTATATCACAAAAAATGTAATAACACAATTTTTCAGGAAAAAAACACTTCACATTGAATCCTTCATTTACAGAATCATTTCTTCACTTATTCACAATTTCTTCACCCCCCACTCTCAACAGAAACACACATACTTATATATATGCATGTGTGCAGTTTAGCTCTGAATGTCATTACTTCAAGGGGACTACCTCTGAGATATTTGCTATCTTTGTAGACAATCACAAATGAGGAACATCAGTTGACCCCGGTCCTTACAACCGGTTGCACTTGAGACCAACTTTTAAATTGACTGCCCATAGAACACCACCTAGAAAACAAAGGACAACAAAAAGTCGGGGGGCCTCTGATGACTCCATTGTACAAGGAAAAGGCATAAAAGAAAAAGAAATCCCTAAAACCAATTCATTAGTTTCAAAACCAGAATGTGAGCATGGATTAGGAATTTTGTAATGACTAGAGAACCAGAACATTAAAATTATCATATTGAGATTTTTGTCACAGAGAGAAAAAGAGAATCTTCCTGAACTATTCCAGTAAAAAGGGATGATTCAAGGAAATAGAATTAAAATTATTCCTCAGAAAGATCTTTGCCCCTCTTGTAATTCATCATGGGAAATTCTAGTCATTTTCTGAGAAATATTGAGTTTTGATGAGTACTATTTCTGATACTAAGCTTATACTTAATCAAATTATCAAAAGTACTGTTAAATGGTAATATCCACTGTAGATGAGGGGACGGAGAAACAAGGACTAGTGTATTGTTGGAGGGAGGGAAAGTTGTTAGAATATTTGTGAAGGACATTTTTAAATTAAAAGCCTTTGATTTTTAAAATGTATTTTGATTCAGAAATTATATTTCTAGAATGCATCCTAAGCAGCAACTGTGGTAGTGCTTGTAATTGAAAGAAAGAGAGAAAAAAAAGAAAAAGAAGGGAAGAAAGAAAAAAGGAAGGAAGGAAGGGAGGAAGGAAGAAAAAGAGAGGGAGAAAGAAAAAGCGAGGGAAGAAGGAAAAGAAAGAGGCATGGAAGGATGGAGTGGGGATGAAGGAAGGAAGGTGGGAAAGCAGGAAGGCAGGGAAAGGAAAGGAAGTAAAAGCCTAAACACCCCAAATTCAGAAACTAATTTCTTTTGAATTAAGAGAAAAAACAATGAAAGTTATTTATTTTATGCAACAAACTTTTTCCTGAGAAAATCCAACTATTGCATTAGGCATTTAGACATCTGCCAACAGGTCACCTCTCTTGATTTCTGGAGGCTTTAGACAGTGCCCCCAGCCACATGGCTACACACTGTCTCTATCAAATCTCACCACCCAGTGCCCTTATCTGTTCTGGCTGAGATCTCTCCCGGCCCAACCCTCACTGCCAAAACCACAGTGACCAATTCCATCTCCACTCCCAGATGGTCAGACCTGGAGCACATACCTACTCACACTTCAGTTTTCTGTCTGCTTTCTTTCTGTTATCCCATTGTACACATCTTATCTCTTATGAGGGGTTTTCTGAGCCTAGCTTAGTAGAAAGAACTTCCCAGAGGTATCCATTCCCTTAAACACAAGGACAACCACAAGGACAATGGTCTTGATGATTTGGAGAGGAGTTACCCAGGGAGACAAAGAAAAAAAATAAAGAGTTTAGAGCATAAAGATGAACATTACATATAAAGATTTCAGTTCAATGCTGACTGTGGAATTCTATTCAACAATCCAACCAAATCTCCAAAGTGAGATCAAGCATTCCAGATTGCCTTCTAGGTTGTTGTGACACTTTTCCCACCATTGACTGATCTTCCAAGACCTTGCAAGGAAACACATATAATCTATCAAAATCTTCCCAACAACCTAGAATTACTTTGGTTATAAAATCCCTCAATATGGAAAAACACATTATTTCATCATAACAATAATAGTTAGGCATCAAAAAATTCTACCCTTGTACCAGTTTATTACCTCTGAAAATTGGGTTGGTGGGGTTGCCATCATTTGGATATCATGTAAGACATCTAATTTCTGCAACTCAGAAACCAATCCTTAGGCAGAATAAATTCAGTGAATTCTTAGGTGCAGTTAAGTGTGTTCATTCCTGCTCTACCCGTGTTTATTCCAAACATAGGAACATACATATTTATATATACATATATAGCAATATATATTCAGCTATACAAAGTATTTTATAAATTACTTTGTGTGCAGCAAACAACATTTTTAAACACAGGTGTATTTCATTATTATGTAACATTAATTACGAGGCAAAGTCAACTTCCCCAAAACTGAGAGTAGGCAGCTACGTATGTGGTAATTTAAGGACACCTTAAGTAACATTGGTGAAAATATGGTACCTTCATCACTAGGTTGTTATCATGCCTGAATTTACTGTGATTAGTATCATACAACAGTACTATAAAGAAATAGGCATTTTACTATCTATAAATGGTAATCTATCAGTCGGCTAACACTTCAGCTTGAACTACTTAAACTCAATATGATCCTCTGTGATTTATCAGAGAAAGTGCCAAGAGAGTAGTATAAGACAGAAAAATATTGATTGGAGACAGGTGGATAGTGAAAGGAGATAAGAAATGTCCAGCAGACAGAGTGACATTCAGCAGAGTTACTGCAAGGGACCCTAAAATCCAGTGTTTGGCTGCAGGGCACAGGGACCCTACATGGTTCTGTGAAAGGCTGTGTTATTAAGTTGATAAAATCAGGATAGACTGGGCACCTACTACCTCTAAGACAGAGCATTTCATCACTGGTTCTAACATGGCAAATATGCAGGATTTTACACTGATCGTTCTAATTCAAATGATTTTCTTTGGTATCCCAATGTTGAAGAAAAGTAAAAATTAAAATAAGATGTTAGTGTGTGTGTGTGTGTGTGTGTGTGTGTGTGTGTACGTTATGTACTATAATTTGGAGTGATGGATGGTGAACCTGTTGTCATAAATCTGATTTAGGTTAGATATTACAAAGAGATTTATTTTTCTGACCATTTCTTTATCCATTTACCTTTTTCTTCACTTTAGTTTTACAAATTCATCCCTTTTTCAGGATAGGAAGCTTCTTAGCAATTAGTGTGAAGATTCGGTAGTTTGTCTTTTGTTGTTGAGCAGAAAAAATGCAGACCTGCTCTTCCTAAATAATCCCTAACTGTTCCATGCAAGATGTTGACAGATGGACATTCTGGATGTACTGATTCCTCACCAAGTTATTTGTCTGTTGAATGTACTATTTTTCAGTATTGTTTGTGTGAATTTCAAAGAGCAAATGGTCATGCTGCAAAGAGGTGTGTGATTACTAAAACAAAATATTTTCTCAGTTTAGAAGTAGAAGTTGTCTCTACTTCCTGCATCCAATATCTGGAAAGAGAGTCAAATCTTTCCAAAATGACTGTGCACTGTCAAAATGAGACACTAATTTAAATAATAAATAAGCTTCCTGGTTACCTTTTGCTCTATTCCATGATAAACATTAGCACCTGATCTGGTTTCCAGCATTACTGCCACATTTAAGTATACAGTATAAGATTGTACTTGATTTATTAAAGTAATGAATTAGTTTTATTGTAGGTGATTAAATGTATTTTACTTTTTAAAACACAAGAACTAGAAATGGCTAGCATTGTTACAATCTGAAAATAACTAGAAAGATAAGTTCATTAACATGCCTACACTTATGCATCATAAAAACCTTGTTAAAAATTACTCCCTAGCCTGTTGTATTAGCTTCTTTATGAGGTAATTTCTCCATACAGTAATAAGATTTTTCTTTTACTCTCCAGTGCATATTAAACCCACTAATCTTCTTTTATAAACTATAGTTTCAGCCACTTTCTCAATTTACTCACTTTAAAGATACACTCCTATTAATATTAAAGGTAGCAAATGCAGATATGAACTTTGAAAAACATGCTTTCGGATTTATGGCACAATCTTTTAATGGTGTACTGGAATAGCACAAAAGGGAAAAAGCCGTAAATGCCAAGTAGGTCTCATGACAAACCAAACAATCTTAGTCCCCATAGAATTAATTTCCCACCCCATTCATTATGTGAATGAACTGTAGACATATTTTCTGCTGTCAGCAAATAAAAACAGAATGGAAAGACCTCGTTCATTGAAAGAAGTAAAATCCTGCACAGGAACTACACAGATGTCAATGATCTAATTGATATGGGTTATTGGTGTCCTGGGGAAAGGACAGCTGATCGCCATTTCTACCTGTGGGTTGATCTCTAAGGATGAAGATTTTCATTTTGTATCTAAAATCAAATAAGTCATAGTATGAGATTAAGAATTAAGTCTTTCAGAGATTAAATTCTATATATAGAATATATATTTAGTCTATATCTTTAGAATACATATTTAGTCTATATCTTTTGTTTCTATAATTTTTCAGAAATATCTAATATTTTAAAGTTTATTATTTAACAATGGCATAAGTAATTTAGTTAATACTGAGTTTCAAACACTCTCAAGTGGGTAAGCATCTTGGAAATGATAAATTAACTCAAATTGTTACAGAAATTTATTTTAAAAGAGAATACAGAAACAGCTTCCTTGACATTTTTTTCTTCCACTTGAATTTAAAGTGAAAAATAAGAATTTCCCTATTGTCCTGTGGTTGGACGTATTTTGTTCACTGCATAACAAATATTAAAAATTTTTTCATTTTGTATGCTGAACTGGGGAAAGACATTTGAAATGTATGAGGACAAAATTACTAATATATAAAGGTTCTTGAAGATCAACAAAAACTAGAGAAACACCTCAGTGGAAAAAAGGACCTAGTTGTTGTACACCTGAAACTAATGTGATATTGTAAATCAACTTTACTTCAATTAAAAAAGAGATAGAATTGAAGAAACCATACAAAAGAAGGATTATAATGCACTAATAAATTTATGGTTAAAGAAAATTTCAACCTCTCCACTAGTTAAAAATACAAATTAGAAATTTTGATGGAAAATGTCATTTTTTTTTCCAAAATCATATTAGCAAAGATTAAAAATAGAAATAACTGCTACAGTCCAGAATTCAGGACAATGAAACTGTATGGCTTATGAATACATAAATTAGTACAATCTTTTGAGCAACATTTAAAAATATGTAAAAAAATTTTAAACATGAACACCATTGACCCCACATGCCTAAGGATGTGTATAGATGTATATAGAAGACCATGCTTAGAAAGAAGAAAATTGGTCAACATAATGCTCATCAATATGTTGGTAATTATGGTACACTTAAAAATATGGAACATATTCAGCCATTATTTTGTTTGTTGAAATTGAAATATATGTCTATGATACACTGAGTTTGAGTAGAAGAGCAAATTACCAAACAGCACACATTGTACAGTGCGTTTTATTTTAAAAGTACAAATATAGAGACATTGTGTTCATTGGGGGAAAGAAAAGAACATACACTAAAATACTAGCAATAGCTATTGCTGTGAAACAGAATAATAAATTGTAAATATCCTGTGCTGACTTTTACTAACATTCTACTTTTCTTCCCACCTATCAAGCACATTGAATAAATTAATGCTTAGAGGATAACTTCAATCTTCTGAGGAATATAAGTTTACTGTCTCAAGAAACTAAAGCTTAGGTATATCTTTAACTTTTCTAAGTGACACAAATTATTCAACTAAATGTAAATATATATAAAAATAGAATAATGACATCATAGATTATTACTAGAAATCATACAGTAAGGTCCCTCTCTGACATTTAATAGATAATAAATAATATGTCAAATATTAAAAATATTAATGAATTTAAGTTAACATATTTATGGTAGGTTATTTAACTTAGCTGATTAAAATCATAAGTAATTATTTCCTTTTTTCAAAAATTTAAATGCATTATTACTGATTAGAATTTATAATGTTTTAAGATATTTCTAAAATTTTATATGCATTAAATCTAACATTCCAGAAGTTAGCAAACTAGCATTTATTCATTTTTAATTTAAAAATGGAATAACATTTAAATAGGCTTTCTCCAAATTTGCTTGCTTTGTGTGTGTGCACGTGTGTGTGTGTTCCTAAAGAAATTATAAAGTCTTTTTTGGATAGGTCAAATAATTGACTTATTTGTCACACTCTATGGAGAGGTACTTTATCGTTTCAAAGTTTTAACCTGTTTTAAATAAGAATTTTTATCTTTATCTTTACATTTACCTAGTTTTAGCAACTTTTGCCTCTCACATAGTAAGTCACCAGTAAGTGTTTGTTGTATGAATAAGTGATGGAGAATGGGCCAGCTAATCTGATTCAGAGATTTAAACACCGAAAGAAGGAATCAATCCTCCTTGCATCATTTTTTCAAGAGAAATCTTACATCATTTCATCACAGTCACTGTTCTTGTATCTAGTCGTAATAAAAAGTATATTTTTATAGTCTCGGGACCCGTTACATTTGTCAGTCATAAGCTGTTTTCACCTGCACCCTTTACACAGGCTTTCTATAGGCCTTTTCTGATTAAAGAAGGACAGGGCAGGTTGGCATCATTAATATGAACTGTTCCTCCCTTCTGAGTACTTATGTTGCTTCTAATGACAGATGCGAGCATTGGCTGGTTACACAGACTGCAAAGACTGAGGATTACAGGGCAAAAGGGATACTAAAATAACAAAAGACCACCTCTGGTATTGTTATCAAGTGTGGAAGGAGTTTCTTCATCCTCACTTGTTGCTGGCCCCTAGACAAGGCAATTGTGCGCATCTCTGTGGCCAACTGGACCAGCATATATTACAAGCAGCCTATAGTGGTGGGCTTAGCCTTGTTTTTCTAAGACATTAAAGTTACCCTTTTTAGTTAAGTGTTTTATTCTGGCATTTTGGAAAGATACATGATGCCAAACAGAATATTTATAACAAACCTTTTAAGGTTTAGTCTCATCTATTTTTGCCCTCAAAGGTCATTTCATAAAAGGGATCAAAAGGCAGCTTCTTCCAGACCAGCTCAGTGGGTGGCCAGAAACCGATTAAATACTAACAGAGCCCGGAAGAAGTACAAATCTGTAGGACTTGTTTTACACAGTTCCATAATATATTGTCTCCATTACTAGCCCACATAATTACATATATAAAGTAGTTTAATTATAATTGATATAATGAAAAAGCATTAAAAATGGTCTTGAAACAAGCTTACCAAATGGGCTTCCTGTGAATATCTAAATCCTTTACTGGTGGTAACTTGTTGATGCAGTAATTGTCAAATCTTCAAGAACCCTGACATCATTTGGTGCTTAAACTCTATCCAAAAACATAGATTCATTCTATCTTTCCAACTGCTAAAGTTCAACTGTTAGGAAAATCTGAATGTTTGGTTTATTTTCCAGACCAGCACTAATTAAGTAGCTAAAAGTTTGGATTCAAAGTATGTATTCTACAAACTTTTTATAGCTTGTTACTTTTGTAGATCCATTCACTTGGCACTATTGTGTGTTATCTCTGTGCAAGGCACTATGCTAGGCCCATTGGTACACAAAGATGAAAAGGATATGGTAACCAACTTCAAGGAGGTAAAATCCAAAAGGAGAATCACACATATAAAAAAATAAAATATCTCTTGCATTATGAAGAATGCTAAAAAGAAGTACTTATAAATTATAGTGATGGCTCAGAGGACCAAGAGGTGCAGAGAAGGTTTAAATTAAGATTTTAGAAGTGAACAGTAGTTTACCAAGAGAATGGCAGGGTTTCAGAAGGAGGCAAATTGTGGGGGGGAAACCATTTTTAGGGAAAGAGAACAGTATGCGCACAGGTAAAATAGGGAACAAAAAGTAGTGGATATACACAGGTTGAAGGTTTGAGAAAGGGAACAAAGAAGATGAGGATAAACAAACAGATAGGAGTCAGGTCATAGACAACTCTCACTGTTTATAAAGAGCCATCAAACTGTGTAAGAAAAGAGGTGGTAAGAGTTGTATTAAAGAAAAATAGAAGGGAATATATTGGAGAACAATAGGAAAGAAATATGAGGCTGAAGGAATGAGTATGAATGTTTCAGTATTTCAGGGGAGAGGTGATGAGGGTATCAACTGACAGCACAGGAAGAGGAAGAAGCAAAAGGATTTAGCAAGTTTCAAAGTAGTAAAGAGGGGTGGGGCTTCCCTGTTGGTGCAGTGGTTGAGAGTCCGCCTGCCGATGCAGGGGACGCGGGTTCGTGCCCCGGTCCGGGAGGATCCCACATGCCGTGGAGCGGCTGGGCTCGTGAGCCATGGCCGCTGAGCCTGCGTGTCCAGAGCCTGTGCTCCTTAACGGGAGAGGCCACAACAGTGAGAGGCCTGCGTACCGCAAAAAAAAAAAAAAAAAAAAAAAATAGGGGTGAGTGTGATCTCCAGGTTGGGTGAGTAGGTGGGTTGTAGCGCCAATAACCACTGCTGGAAATAGAGGCCGATGAAAGAAGCATAATACTGCTAGAATCAGCTCTGTTGGGCAAGATGGTGCACTATGTCACTTATAGACCGCCAGGATTGGGTATTATGGGACTCTTGCATATGTAGGGGTGAAACAAAAAAATCCACATTGTGACCCAAGGGTGTGGTAGAATAATGTCCCTCCACAGAGGTCCATGGCTGAACCCCCAGAACCTGTGAATATGCTACTTTACATGACAAAAGATATTTTACTGATGTGATTGGGGTTAAGGACTTTGAGATGGGGGGATCGCAGGTAGACTCAATCTAATCACACAGGCTTTAAAAATGGAAGAGAGGGCTTCCCTGGTGGCGCAGTGGTTGAGAGTCCGCCTGCCAATGCAGGGGACACGGGTTCGAGCCCTGGTCTGGGAGGATCCCACATGCCGCGGAGCAACTAGGCCCGTGAGCCACAACTACTGAGCCTGCGCGTCTGGAGCCTGTGCTCCGCAACAAGAGAGGCCGCGATAGTGAGAGGCCCACGCACTGCGATGAAGAGTGGCCCCCGCTTGCCACAAATGGAGAAAGCCCTCGCACAGAAACGAAGACCCAACGCAGCAAAAATAAATAAATAAATTACTAAACTCCTACCCCAACATCTTCTAAAAAAAAAAAAAAAATGGAAGAGGAAGGCAGGGGAGTGGGTCAGAGAGACGAGATGTAAGAAGGACTCCACTTGCCACTGCTGACTTTGAAGATGGAGGAAAGGATATTACGAGCCAAGGAATGCAGATGGCCCCTGGGAGCTGGGAACACTCCTCAGCTAGGAATGCCTGCAAGGGAACTGCAATCTCAGACCTATATCCATGGGGAACTGAACTTTACCAACAACCTGAGTGAACAGGTAGCAGATTCTCCCCTAGAGCCTCCAGAAAGGAACACAGCCTGCCAATGCTTTGATTTTAGTCTGGTGGGATCCATAACACACTTATGACCCACAGAACGTTGTTGTTTTAATACACTGAGTTTGAAGGAATTTTGTTGCAGCAGCAATAGAAAATCAAGTTACACTAAGTTAGAACATAGGAGGAGGGGGAATTATGAAAGGGGCTGAGGTGGAAGCAGTAAAATTTTGAGTCACAAAGCAAAACTACAAAGCCATTTTCTTCTTCATTGTAAATAGCAAAATATAAAATGTTTCTGTGTACTTAATTGGCAAGTACCTAGGTTTGTCTTCCTAAGGCAATTTTATCACTTGGAAGACTTTGTTAATATAAAATATTGCAATAATATAGCACTGATTATAAATATTTTATTTATTTACATCTACCCCATTACCAATAGACAGAGTTATCAAACAAAAATATGTACAGTAGAATAACAGTTAGTGTGCTGTCAGCAGTCTTTGCTTGCAAGTAAAAGAAAGCAACTAGAAGTAACAACCTACAAGAGAATTTACTAAGGATTTAAGGAGGGCTCAGAGGTTCAAGGACAGGAATGCAGCTCTGCCTTGGGACCAAAGACACAAAACCAAATGTGGTAGGCACATTCTCGAAGTGTTTCCTAACTGTGGTCTTGCCCAGCATCTGCTCCACCCTCCCTGTTCTCTCACTATTGACTGCCTTCCTTTGTTCTTGGTCCACAAGGCAGCACAAGGTCATCAAGTACACCAACTTTTAATCTAATTAGAGGTCCCTGAAGACAGACTGACTTGTTTCCCTCAGCCCCAAGTCCAAACCAAAGGAAAGAGATTCATCTGGCCCAGGTTAGGTCAGGGCCCAATCACCTGTGGCCAAAATGAGGTTACCTCAGGTTAAGTAGATCCATTAGGCTGTGGGGAAGGGGAAATTCCCACCTAAGGGATCCTAGCCAGACAGTTTAACACATACCCACTAAAAATAGAGTACAAAACAGAAAATAAAATTAGAACAGTAAAATAAAGCCAGTGTTAAAACTGATACACAAAAATGCAGTTCAGAAGGTCCTGGGCAGTTGTTAAAGGGTGTTGCATATTTGTTTCTAAGTATCATAATAGCCAAGCTAAAGGTGGAGACATAATAAGCCGCAAAATTCACCACCTGCATGAGAAAAAGCTGTCCAGTAGCTAAGGAGAAGCAAACCCTCTCAATTTAGTAAATTCTATTTATTTGAGTTGGAGAGAAATTTTTTCAGACCCATTTGGTCCTCCGAAATGGGTTCTTTATGTGATATAATGGACAATATCCTAAAAAGCATTATACAAGTGAAACTGGTCACACAGCTGTTTCTAATGTACTCTTCCGCTGCAGCTAATACCACAGAGCTCAGTAGTATTTGCTGACTGGCCACCTGTTAATTGATTGACTGTAAGCATTAAGTTTATCTATTAATTCTAAGTATTGTTTCTGATATTTAAAATTAAAAAATACTTCTTTTTGTTTGTTTTTTAAGCTGCGCCGGGCAGCACGTGGGATCTTAGTTCCCCCTGACAAGGGATTGCATCCACGTCCCCTGCAGAGGAAGCACTGAGTCTTAACCACTGGACCGCCAGGGAGGTCCCTAAAATAAAACCATTCTTGATCAGAAAGTCCAACTAATCTCCTGTTAATGTTTTTTTTAGGAATGCTGAAAATACCCATTTCATACTAAGGTAAAATCTCATTGTATTAATTCGATTTGTATGAAAGCCAAACAGTGGTGTGCTGCTCAGTGTTTAACAACCGGCTCTAGATGGTGGGTTGGGAGGGTTGGAGAGTGTCTTAATTTGTAGAGTTCATCAATTTCTATGGTGTAAATACTCTTACTAGTCAATTCCAAGTGAGCAATGTGATATCACTGAATGTGGAGTTGGAAAAAATCGTGAACACCATTACTTGGTATTTCTACCATGCAGATACAATAGGCATAAACAAACTCAAGACGTAGGCAATAGTAAAATGTAGTAAATATTCAGGAAGTGGTGAATTTTTTAGAATTTATGACCCAATTTATTTGTAAGTTTATATCATTTACACTTTAATAATGGCTAAATTTATCAACTGGTTCTCAAAGTTCCTAAAAGTGTAGCAATCAGCTCTTGCAAATTAGCACAGACCAGCTCTATTACACTACTGAAAAACCAACACCAATCATTTTCTAAAATGTTAAATCAATTAATTAAGAAATGCAATATGGAGGGCTTCCCTGGTGGCGCAGTGGTTGAGAGTCCGCCTGCAGATGCGGGGGACACGGGTTCGTGCCCCTGTCCCGGAAGATCCCACATGCCGCGCAGCGGCTGGGCCCGCGAGCCATGGCCGCGGAGACTGTGTGTCCGGAGCCTGTGCTCCGCAACGGGAGAGGCCACAGTAGTGAGAGGCCCGCGTACAGCAAAAAAAAAAAAAAAAAGAAGTGCAATATGGACCACAATTGATTATAACATAATGACAATTAGCAAATAGTACAGAGAGCATGTTTTTAAAGCTCTTTTGCTTCAGTATAGGGATAAACATCTGTTTTATTGTAGGAGGTGCCTTCTCAGTGCTGGATTTGTTTTTTGTTTTTTGTTTGTTTGTTTGGTCTTCTGTTGATGTTGTGAGCCATGCAGCAATTTGTTTTTGTTTTAATGGTCTATAAACCCACTGACTTTGGTCCAGTCTAAATGTACTTCAAGATTCACTTGGAGTTTCTAGATATGATTTTCTGATTGATTATTTTAGTTTTCAATAATAAGTTATTTTACTATTTTAAATTATATAGCCTTCTTATTATAGGTCTGAAAACCTCAATCTCCTAACTCCTTTTTCTCAAATGAATGTTTATGATGGAATTTTTAGAAAATGTATGATTTCTTATGAAGGTAGCTATTTTCTTATAGCTTAACCTACTATATCTAAAACATTTAAAATATTTTCTGAAATGCTAGAGTGTTAACTTTCTCAAATATAGTAAACTAAAAACAATGGGATAAAATGTGAAGATGATATATTTTAAAAGAGTGGAATATATAAAATTGGCTGATAAAACAACTCTATAGAATATTCAGAGAACATCAACAAATTAAGGCTTATTACATGTATGTACCACACTATAAAACAGTATATGGAGTTGTGGAGATTTGGCATATGGTTCAGAGATCTAAAAGCAGGAGGAAATAATGCTATTCCAGAACCCAAAATGGAAAGATAAAACTCAAACATATGGTAAATTTTCTGAAAATTAAGTATGTAGCTGGTCAGAAATTTGAGATATTGGGCTCCCTGAAGGAAATAATATTTTTCACAGGTATAAACAGCTATTTTCCAAAGGATTATGTTCACTTGCAATTTTGATACAGTTTGATGAGGTAGAAATAGGATAAAGAAGAGTGAGGGGAATCCAATGGCTGGTACAGAAATGAAAACATGGTTGCCGCCAGAGAGGCTGATCAGCATTTCCCAGATATTGAGAGACATTATCAAGAAATGCTTGATGAGTTTCCTCTCTCCATTTTATTATTTATGATCAAGAGACAAAGAATCCGTGCAAAATGGGCTATGTGTGGAAAGAAGAGATTATGATAGAAAAGGGTTTTGTATAAATTTTTCAGTTGCTAGAGACCTTGTCATAGCAACTACTTTGTAATGACCTCATTTCTCCTATGTTTCACCCATGTTATAAAATAGAAAGTAATTCATACTAGTTAGAAATATAGCATAGCGACTAAGAGTGAACACTCTGGAGTAAGAGTACCTACGTGCAAATCCCAGCTGTCATTTGCCAGTTGTATAGATTCAGTCAAGATATTTAAACATTTTATGCATCAGTTTCCCCCTCTATATAAAGGGGATAATAATAGCTCATAGGATTGTGGTAAAAATTTAATAAATTAATATATACAAATATATGGGAACAGTATGTAATAAATGTCAGCAATCATCATAAGCGCCCTAATTATTGTTATATTATTACGGTAAAAAGAAGACCATAAGTTCACATATACAGACCTCCTAAAATGTTGAGAAGATGTCAGCTACAAACATTCTAAAACTGAAGCCTATGATGATTGTTTAGATCATCCCAGAGGAAGTCTGTCTCCTGTGTTAGGAACTACCTATCAAAACAAAGCGTAGGTGGAATGACCCCCACAAGACAGATACAGAAGATAAAATCTTACAGCTGGACCTAATAGCTCAAGCTCCTGGCACTGCTCCCACTTCTTGACCTTGTCTGATCTGTGGGGAAAAAGGATCTGGGCAAGCTGCCCCCATAGCTTTGGGGAAACTACCCGTAGATGGAGCAGTTTAATTGAAAATTCCAAAACTTCCTAAAATTCCATGGTAGGATCATGTCATTCTTATCCAAAGAGCCTAGAGCTGTTTTCTGACACCTAAGGGATATTTACTCCATCACTGTGCTCCAAGCAACTGGGTTTAAGCTGCTGTTTCCTCCCTTTTTTCAAAGGAGACGCAATGAAGCTATTTAAAGAAACATAACTATTTTTTTTAAGTTCTATATGGACTAAAGACTAGTCCATATATATGGACTAAAGACTAGACTAAAGAGAAACAAAGGCTGATAGCCTTAAATTACTGCAAATCTATTCATATCCAAAACAGAGCACGGGTTGTGTGTGTTGTATGTATGTGTAGGTTGTGTTTGTATGTATGTGTGTGAGTGGTGTGTGTGTGCACCCACATATGTGAGTAAGAAAATGTCTGTGGACAGATGCCTGGATCAATGTCTACAGAAGATAACAAGGCAGCATGCATGGTACATTTCAGTGTGTGCTGGTAAATTCACAGATGTTTGGAGAAAAGGGTGGGAAAATATGACCTATCAGAGTCCCCAGCCAAATTTTGCTAGAGGAATGGATCTGAACCATAATAAAGGCCTAAAGAATATGATCAACTTTAAGCTTAAGAATAATCCTGGAAAGTGATTTGAAGCATTTTGAAAAGAAAGTTATTAGATAAGTTAAATAGCATAAGAAAATTGTGTCATTAAAAAAGAAAAATCCAGAGAAGCATGCCTGGGTATGAAAAGGTGATCTGAGCGTGGTAATGTACTGTTTAAGACACTAACAGGATAATAGTAAAGACAGTCTTACTAACAAGTTATTTACATGGACTCAAGAGTAGTAGTAAATAGGATAAACATGGGCTCATATTCTCTTGTCTTAGATTTAACAGAGGAAAACAGGTCAAAAAGAAAATTAACCAATTAATGAATGCCATGTAAAATTAAACAATGTCCTGTACTTCTTAATATGGCTAAATATAAGTGCTCAAAAGGGACATCATTCTTCCTTGTAACTATATTGTTGCATCATTTTTTCAAAATGCATTAAATATCCTTGCCCCCAAATATCTGGGTCTTTTATCTAAAGAAAATTAGACAGCCTGCTGAATTTAAAAGTGAGTTTTAAACCCAGTCTCCTGTTTTACTTTTACAGTTTTGATAAGTTCAGTCCTGTGAATGGGTTGTCACCTGTCTGCTTTATTTATGGGAGCAGATCAAACACAGAGAGATGACAATGTGTACCATTTCTATCACTGTACTCGAATAGCATCCTAACAATTCATCAAAAACCAAGATCCATGTGGTCTGGTGAACAGCACCACTGTTATCTGGGTCAAAATTGAGCTGCCACCAGGACAAACAAGAAGTACTTTAAGCCCATTTTAGTTACAAGTGGTTCCTTAAATATTTTACTAGCAAAACTGCCACCTGCCTTGAAACTTAAGTTTTATGACCTCACTTGTAGGTATATTCTTTTACCAACTTGTGATCTGAATCCTTGGGGGCCTGTTACCAAGCACCACTGATGATGGTAGTTAAAGAAAACAAAATATGTTGTTCACTATCAGATTATAAGAAAGATATTTTTTAACTATATGTTTTCTTCCTAGGCTGCCCAAATAGTTCTACAGCTTGTTTTATTGACAAGTTATATATATTCTTATGATGTATAAATGTTTTTACTTTAAAATAGGGCAATATATTTTATAACTACAGAAAAAGTTAAGAAGGAAAGGAAAACCTCTAGACAACAAATGAACCTAAGGCAATTTAAAAATATTATCTATACTATTTATTAGTATTTCATAAGTACTAATAATCTATTTTTTAAAAAGCCAAACTCAGCAAAATCCTAGACAGTTGCAACTTAAGAACTACTAAATATATTTGTGCCTTTATTCCACTTAAGGAGAGTGGAAAATATTATGCCATCCAATATCAATGTAGATCCTATATAAAACTTTCTTATAATGTGTTAGTATCTCAGTTTAAAATGCTTATCAATATAATTGTGGTTTGCAGGTTCCTTGAAGTCCCACTCATTCTGTACATTCCTGTTTGAGTGTACCAGCGGACACTCAAACAATCCTTCAGAAATTTAATTGAAATCAAATAAGCAGCCCAGGTTTGTGTCTTCACATTCGTCATTTGTTTTCTTGTCCCCTCATCAGGTGCTATGCCAGGTACTATGGTAAGCCCTGCACAAACTACAATAAACAGTCTAATATAACCTAATAAAACAAACCAAGGGAATGACTATAGCTGTTGAACAAACAATGCTTTCCTGAAATTAAAAAATGTAAAATTAAACCTAAGTAACTTTACAAGATATCTTGGTAGCACTACCCACAAAAATATGGTGTGTCTTCCCCCAACCTCATTTACTGCTCTATGATTGGCTTCTATTTGTCCACTGTCTGCACATCTGGATCGATTTCCCTTTGGCACAGGGAGACTTACGTTGATTCCTCCACCCACCCCTGTCTAGTTTCTCTTATAACTAAAGGCATATAATTCAAGGTGTCTGTGCGGAATTAAGGTGGCAATTCATGACCTACACAGAGACAAGAGTCACTGGACTGTGCTCTTTTCAAAAACTCTATTGCTGTATCTTGGCACTAACTGGAAATTACACAGATAATTGACAGATGATAGATAGATAAATAGATAGATAGATAGATAGAGTCAGCCAGACATACACAGACAGACAGACATAAAACTTTTATGATGATAGGTCCCAGCTTCCAAAAAGGAAGGTCTGCTTTTTAAGGAACCAGATCACATTGTGTTCTTCAGTGTCATAACACCAGGAACCCGGAAAAAGTAAAAGAACAGTGGGAGTAAAGCACATTGGACATGCCAATAAATGAATGATAAATTATTAAAGCATGATTGGAAATATTGCCATTTTTCATAGCTGTCACTTTAAGTATAAAAGCATCAGCACATTAAACTAGTTACTGCTTTTTCATAATTGAGACTTTAGCTCCTAGCTGTGCCCTGCAGCTTTTCATTAATCACTGGGACTGAAGTTCAAGCTCAGTGACAGCTTAGAAGGCATTAAATGGGCAAAGTATTTTCCAGGTACAGTTAGGAAAGGGCTTTCAGTTGTATAATCCATAGCTAATTGTTTTTCAAAGTCTCTAAACACAATCTACTCCTGGCGTTTCCTAGTGACAGAATTAGCTGCAAACTGGTTTTCTTTTTTATCTTCCCAGGCTTTCTCTCATGAAAATCTATTGAGAGGCCTATTGTTAGTTGCATAAAACAGGTGCAGAATGACTGTGATATGTAAAACTGTAACTGATACTTAACCAAGGAAACATTTATTAGATTGCCTCTGAAACAATACTTCCTGAATACTTATTCTAATCATACCATTTAATTTGTCATAAAAGAAACAAGATGGCATGAAATTTTGCACACAGGCAGAATTCACTTTTCTAATGGGAAAAAAAAAAGTCCCCGTTGGATTATTTTAACAAATGCAACTGAATCTTCACCCAACATGAAGTAAGACTGCAGCTTCTCACATTTACACTTGAACACAAAGATTCCCAGCATAAGCCCCTCTGTTGCTTTAGTTCATCAATTTTTTTTCCTTTTCTGCAAAGTGTTATACATCAGGTTTTAATGGATGTGCCAAAGCATTCTTTCTTTTGTGTAACAAATTATCAAGAGCATTGAGGTTCATTAATTATGTCATCTAATTGGATTGAGGCAGGTGCAAAATACCTCAGATGAAGTGGTCACTGGCAGAAAGGCCTAAGTGCAAGTTTTTCTATTAGAAACCAGCATGTCTCCAGACTCTTGGAATTACTTTGTACTTATTGATTAATGGCCATAATTTATTACAGTGCAGAAGATCTTGCATTGAGTTAAATGTGTGATTAATCAATTTTCCATAAAATTATGAACAGCCGACCAGTTGCCAGAAAGAAAATACCAAGTGCATTTTCCCACGGTGTAAATATATCAGGACTTCAGCTAATAACTGTCTATCACTTGCTTAATATTCCCTGTCACACTGATAAATGTCATCTCCACAAATGGGCCACAGGTAGTAATGATGGAAGGACCACCAAACATGTTTTATAGCTACCCTTCTTATATAATGAAATACTCTTTGAATCCATCTCCAAACAATTTATTAATGTAAAATTCATTTCTGCCTTCAGCTTGAAATATATCATTGTTAAGTCAACAATATTATATTAAACTGATAACTGATATTGAGGAAAGAAAACCTTAGGCGAAAGAAAGATGAATTCTGGACTTCCTGTGCACAGGAGCTCATTTTTATTTTCCGTCTAAAATTCAGACATGTGACTAATTGTTGTCAGTTCTAATCTGCTTTTAAAGCACAGCATGTCTGAGAAGCGGGAACACTAAAGAGACCTGCTGGTTGAAGAGAAGAACACATTTTGTTCCAAAGGTTAATTTCTCTGGTTAAATAACAGGTATTATGGGGACTCACTAAATGAATTGTCTTTTTTGAACAAGGGTACTTTAGTTTACAACTACGCTAGTTAGATGCCGCCTCCTAAAAAAGTACAAAAGACATATGAAAATGGTGAGATAACCTAACGATACCGGAATCAATCGCGTTTTAGGAAAATGTACTTGTATTAAAACCTATTATAGAAATAAAAGCTGATAGGATATGTAAAGATTTAACTGGAATAAATAAATGTAAGCATGACAGTGATACGTCACCAAGCCATCCCAATCCAGAAGTAGTAGAACGATACATGTAACAACGGTAAAAAAATAAATAAAAGCTGAACTAATACTCAAGCACTATAAGAAGGATCCTAAAAATGCTACAGCAGAAGGGTCTTAAATATCATCATTCTTCCTCTTCCTGGAGCAGGGAGATAAATGAGCCAGGGCGTGAGGCTTGCTGTGTGGATCTCAGTCAATAAGACACCTATCTCTGATCCTACTCAACTTTATCTGAGATAAGCATTTTTTTTGGCCTTACTCCCACCCCTCAAATACAGTGCAACTTCCCTTATCTCCAGGTTACTTGGTTCTATTACAGTAATAGGAGGACACCTGGTGTAGAGCTTTGCAGACCACTTTTGCATTGTCAGAGTCTCCTGGGCTGCATAGATCGTGATGCCTCCAAACCCTTTCTTCTACAAGAGTGGTCACATCCTCCTATTAAATTTAGATTCCCTAGTTTCTTTCTTTTTTTTTTAAAATTGGATGACCAGCCCCACCCCTAACAAGTAACTGGCATGGAACATGGCAAGGAAGTGGCTGCTACACCCTGAAGCCTTCTCTTTTTTCTGCGAGAAAGCTCTCCTTCTCCTCTGCCCATCTTTGAGTCTCTGTTAAGTGCAAGTGAGTCCCTTGCTCTCTAGATCCTCTAGTTTCTAAACTACACACGCAAGTGGAATAAGAACAAAAAGCTATATCTAAAAGCTCTATCTAGCACCATTCCCATTCATATATTTACTGTACAATTTGGCAAACAGAGTCACGGAAATAGTTCCCCAGGCCTCCTTTTAATATCACGCAAGGGATTCATTTTAGCTGGTTCTTTATTCCCAATTTTCTCCTCCTGTGTTGTATAGAATTTTTAAGTATGTCTGTGTTGGATTTTTTATGCTAACTATTAAAATTCTGTAATTCCTTAAGCTCAAGTCTCAATCATTTTAACACTTATTAAATCTCTCCAGCTAGAAGGGATCAAACTTCTCCCTGGAAGAAAAGGGATTAGGGTTTTCCACGTGCCTAGCACGTGTTACATGATCTTTTCCTAGTCCTGTGGAATTTTCAAGTTGAAACTTACTCTGACACTTATTTTAATATTTTTCTTTTGTCACACCATATTTTAAGGTAGACTTCAAACTTGCCACAGAAAAGGAAGTTTCTGCTGCAGGGAGGGGAGAGAAGATAAAGGACCACATGACTGTGGTGGAGAAATTGGAACCCCTGTGTGTTGCTGGTGGGAATGTCAACTGGTGCAGCTGCTGTGGAAAATTGTCTGGTGTTTTCTCAAAAAATTAAACACAGAATTACCACTTCTGGTCATTTCACTTCTGGGTATATACCCAAAAGAATTGAAAGCAGGACCTCAGATATTCGTATACCCATGTTCATGGCAGCATTATTCACAATAGCAAAAAAGTGGAAACAACCCAAGTGTCCACTGATGGATGAATGGATAAACAAAGTGTGGTTTAACATTTTCATTGGACTATTATTTAGCCTTAAAGAGGAAGGAAGTTCTGACACATGCTACAACATGGCTGAGCCTTGAAGACATCATGCTAAATGAAATAAGCTAGCCACGAAAGGACAAAAATTGGATGATTCCACATACAATTACGTGAGGTACCTAGAGTAGTCACATTCATAGAGACTGAAAGAAGAACGGTGATTGCCAGGGGTTAGGATGTTTAATAAGTTTAGAGTTTTCGTTTTGCAAGATGAAAGGAGTTCTGGAGACGGATAGTGATGATGGTTGTACAACAATGTGAATGTACTTGGTGCCACTGAACTGTAGCCCTAAAGCGGGTAAAATAGTAAATGTTACGTTTCATAAATCTTACCACAATTAAAAAAAAGAAAAGGAACACAGGATTATAAAGACAGGGGTAAGTGGGGAAAAGAGCAGTTCAAAGGTGTTTTTACTACTTTGGGCTAGAGCCCTCCCCTGATATGGTACACATCCTGGAAAGGTGATATGGTACACATCCTGGAAAGGTGTGGTCAGTGCCTTTTGTAACAATGCAAGATGCCACTGATCTACTTGTGGAGAGAGTTGACAAGTTCAATTACGTTATGTGTCATTGCTGAGTACATTTTTTTTGCCTCTCAACAAAGCCAAACAGGTGGAAGAGGGACTGTGATTGGCAGCCAAACAGTGTGTAAACCTAGTGAATTGAAGTCTTTAATTGCCGTGTGCCATTTGTTCGTCAGCGGCTGCAAGTTTGGAATCCAGTTCACAGGTTTGAGTATGTGGCTACTGCTGCCACGTGGAAGGAGTGGATGCCCCTTCTAGAGGGGTAATTGTTACTGGTGTTGTGGACTGAATGTTTGTGTCCCCCCAAAAGTCATATGTTGAAATGCTACACCCCAATGTGATGGTATTAAGAGGTGAGGCATTTGGGTGGTAATTAGAATGACATGAGGTCATGAAGGTGAAGCCCTTATGAGTGAGATTAGATTAGCTTTCTCCTCACATCTGGGACTCCTCAAGGGAGGCATGAGACAGCTAGCATCCCGTCTGCCCTTCTGCCGTATGAGGACACAGTAAGAAGATGCAGCCTATGAACCGGGGAACAGGCTCTCACCAGACACTGAATCTGTTGGTGCCCTATCTTGGACTTTGCAGCCTGTGCTACTGAGAAATAATTCTTGTTGTTTTATAAGCTCTCCAGTCTATGGTATGTTGTAGTAGCAGCCTGAACGGACCAAGATAACTCGCTTCCAAACGATAGTGGCGATGCTGGAACAGAGGTTAAGGTTTGTTGTCAGATCTTCCAATTTTTCAATAAAAGCCCAAAACACAGACGTTTCTGCGAAAACTTCCAATGTTTAAATGTTGGAAAATAATGCAAAAAAAACAAAAAACAAAACAAAAAAAACCCTCTAAATATTGTGCATTTTTAGCCTGGTGACAAATTCAGCCTTTGAATTATCAGTTTTTCCCTTCTGTTTCAATGGGTCAGGCCAAATCCTCTACCACTATTATAACTTTTCTAGAGTGTACTGGTTAGAAACTCTCTCCCCCATCTCTGAACTCACAGATAGATTGTTTGTAAGTGCTCATATGCTTACCAGGTATCATCTTTCCTTAAAGATGTGTGTATACTTTTGACTACTTTAATCCAAGCTTATTGAGACTATAGTACAATTATTCATCCTATGTTTCATACAGTATCTTCTATCCATTATCTGCTAAATAAATACTTGCTAAGTGTATGAATGTGTGAATCAATGAATGTAAGCTAAAGGGGGTGATGACCTCAAAGAACAGCCTGTATTATACTAAAAGTACATTTCCAAAGTTCAAATTGGTTTGCAATGCTTTCTTTTTCAAGTTGTAAATTTATATGCAAAGGTTATGTCTTTTTTCATCTTCGTAGCTCTCTCTCTTCCATGTACTAAGTGCTAAGATATATTAACTCTTTTGGTCCTAATTCATTAGTAAGTGCCCCAAACTCTACGTTTACTAATTTAATCATACAAACCCTATGATGCGGGGGCTATTATTGCCCCAAATTTCAAATGAAGAAACTGAGAGGTAAAGAACTTGCCTGTGATCACACAGAGCGTAGACGGCAGCACCGGAACTGACTCCTAGGTAGTGGCCTCTTCACCACATCATGCTGTTTCCGTTAAAATTCCTGGAAGGAAACGGCTGACAGGGACTGCCTCTTAGCCTGGAAATGGGGCAGGGGAATGAAGATAAAGATTTCAACGACTATCACTCTTTTCAACTAAAATGTTTTTGTCTTTTCCGTCCTTTTATAAGAAAAGAGATGCAATTGCATTTGTCAAATCATAGTTGAATGGAAACCATAGGTTGGTCACCAACCCAAGAGTTCAGCAAAAATCAAGGGAAGCTTTCTGTGAAAATCAATTTGGGTATGTTAGGAATTTACAGTGGAGTATTGAATATATTATTAGTAGTTAAAAATTATGTATAAATCCTTTATATGTGTAAAATCTACAATAAATATATGTACATATATATATACTCATACCTTTTGTCCTGGAGAACTGGCTGTTAAACACTTACCATACACCACTGTATTGGAGAAACCGTGGACAGAGTTGAGGTCTAGCTAAGGGGAAGCTGAGTTGAAGACACATTTACTTTGGCTTAGTGGAATAGATTTATGAGGTTTGCAGTCACCTCCCTGTGTAGCTAAGTTACTGTTAGTTATACACATTCAGGAAAGGCTTCTATAAATATTTCAACTGCCCACTGAGCTAACTTAGTACAATGACATAAATGTGCAGGGTCAGAGATTGTATTGTGATCTGAACATACCCTGTGGTGCCTGGTGCAGGAAGTACATGGGTTGTGGCCAAGAAATAAGAGCCAGAAGTTAGTCTGTGGAAAAGTCCTCAAATCATCTGCCATGAAAATTATTAGCAGAATTAGAATATCCTTGACACACTGTAAATTCCAAAATTTTCCCCAGTCAAGAACATATACAATATTTGAGGGTTTACAGTTAGAAATACACCATACTTTAAAAAATAATAATAATAAGTACTTGATTTAGAAAGGCAACTTTTTATTTATTTATTTATTTATTTTTGCGGTAGGCGGGCCTCTCACTGTTGTGGCCTCTCCCGTTGCGGAGCACAGGCTCCGGACGCGCAGGCTCAGCAGCCATGGCTCACGGGCCCAGCCGCTCCGCGGCATGTGGGATCTTCCCAGCCGGGGCACGAACCCGTGTCCCCTGCATCGGCAGGCAGACTCTCAACCACTGCGCCACCAGGGAAGCCCCCATCAATTCTGATATTTGTCATAAAGAATAAATTACCATCTTACACCTAGAGGGTATGTAATTTCCACAAATTAATGTTGAATATATTCTTCAAATATTTCATGGCTAATGCACTGACTGTTCTGAATTCTTTTAATGGACTAGAGTCCTTGCCCTTCAGGAATTTGTCTACTCCTATTCCGTGCCCAAGCCACCTCACTCCCCAAAAACACTTTCTAATGTCTTATGATAGCATTGCCTAGGGCATCCATCTGTCCTCTGCCTACGAAACTCTGTCTCAGTAATGTGAAATGTTCGAGTTAGGCAAATGGGTTGGAAATACAGTGTTCATTTCACAGACTGTGGTGGCAGTGGTCAAGCATTAAAGAAATAGTGTTTCTAATTTATACAATCTAGGACACCAATTAAGAAGGACTGCTTGGATGTGTTTCAAGCCAGAAGGTAAGCCAAAGGCTTTTACACATTTTATCCACAACTTGGATGATGAAACAGGGATCCTGTTTATCCATTTTAAACATGAAATCCTGGAAGGAGGCGTTGCTTAACCTTTCAAAAATTTGATTAAAATTCAAGAAAATCTAAATAATTTGGAAAAAATAATAAGGAAAAGGTTGAGTTATCTAAAGAGACATACATTGGATGGTACAATTTTAAATTAAAGTAATTATTGAAATATCAGGTAAAAATGTACTGTGCATGGTTGTGAATAAATTTTAAGGGTCTAGACTGGGGCTGCAAATTGAACAAGAAACGGCTATAATTTCAACTTAGCTTTTTTATCTCCCAAAAGTCATTGTGAATCTTGCTGAATTTGGATATATAAAAAGATATAGTTTCAAATTCATCAATAATTTTATGCTTGGAATTAATAAATTTAAAACAGTTAACAAACAACAAGATCACCTGCAGAAATTTTTCTTTCAAATTTCTCCATATGTTGACTATTACTCTAGAGATATATTTGGTTATTGACTGCACAATTAAGAGAAAAAAGATAACCTGGAGACAGTTCTAAAGAAAGCAGTGACACTGGTCCAAGAATTAGAATTAGATGACCATAAGAAGAAATCTTAACAGGAATTTAAATTTTCCAAGTAAAAAATAGGATGCCTGAGGAATAATATAGTAAGGATTTTGATGTTTGTAAAATATGTCTAAGATTCTTTTTGTTGAAGCTATGAATAGAAAAGAATAGTTATGAAAATGGAGTTTGGACCTAAGGAACCTATTTGTAACCATCTACTTATAATCTTGGCTGTAAGTACAAGGGGCAGAGTACAAAGTAGAAAGCCTAGCTGCCCAGGTCTGAAAATAGCACCCTCTGCTTCTCCTTCCAGGATTAAAGCTGCCTTTGGCTCTCCAATCTCCTACTATCTCCTTTTAAATGCAAATGGTTTGGGAGGGGTTGCCTTTAATTCACTCATTTAATCTAGCAGTTAACACCTTAGCAACTAGAAGCCAACCTAAAAAAAGAAAGAAACTGGGTGAGGGTTTTGGTGGATATGCAGCCCTCCTGGAGCTAAGTTCTATCTGGAGGAAGGAAAGGAGTGTTTGTCAGAAAGGAAGAATCTATCCAAAATGTTGTCCCTTATTCTCAGTCCACTTTTGGTGTGCATGCCAAAAGTCACCAACCCCTGACCTAGCATAACTCTTGAATTTGTTATAAAATGATGAAAATGGTTTAAAGAACCCTCTTGTCACAAATTCCCAACTCCGTGAGGCACTTTCATCTGTAATGTTCCAGGGTTGGTAGGAAGGGTTGGAAAGTGAATGGCTTGAAAATAGTCAGATCCCTTTAACTAAAATTAGTTTCTGGCAAGGGCTCTCAGCAACATTGGCCTACATTTTCCAGAACTATTGTTCTTGTGCTTTTGCCTAAGTGTGTTTGCATAGTTTCCAAAGTCAGGAGCTGGCCATAAAGGAAAATGAGAAAAGCTGTGACTAAACGAAGGAGAAAATAAAATCCATATGACTAAAATTCTAGCACAGAAACTTCATTAATCATTACTTCAGGAATGTAAGACTCCTCTGTGAGGATACATGGAAAACTTCGTTTTGTGTCCCTGACATACACTATTAAGAACTGCCTCCTAGCCAAGCAGACTTGGCTCCCACCCATGTAAATGAACTATCATTACTCAAGGGGCATGTAGAGCACTTTGCTCTAGGTGTCTGCTGCTTTTCTTGTTTGACATCCATTAAAATTCTGTTTCCATTCTCCAACGTGGTTATGCACTGTAAACTTTTGGTTTTAGGCAACTAAACTACAACCAGTTGAAAAGATGGAAAATGGGCAGACATGGCTCTTACTGTCATATGAGATACATATTCATCAAATCTTTTGAAAGAATCATCAAAAAGTGGAGAGTACGAGTTACTACTGCCCTGGGATGGCTGAATATTACATGCTGTCTGTTCAAGTGAAAAATTACTGAGCACACACTCCAACAGTATAAGTATCAGATCAACTGCACTTTGAAGAGCTTCATTGACACAAACCACACACATATATTCATTCTGACTGAGGAAACAAGGATACAGTAATTTAGAAAAACATATTTTTTAAAACTTATTAGATCAAAAACACAGGTTGGTAGTGGAATCCATATTGCAGAACACACTGATTTTCTATCCTGGGCATCCCAATTAACCTTACCAAAGATGGCAGTCTTTTCTCACTTTTTCTACAAAGTATATATGAACACTCCATTTCCAAACTTTGTCATGAACTTTAAGCTAGCCCTTCTGAGAACATTTCAGTTTTTGTATTTGCCTTTTCTTTTAAGCCTATAAAATGTTCTAAAGTGAGAAGGTAGGGAGGTAGGAAAGAGGATTTTGGAGGAAGAAATCATGATATAAGATCTGTGGAAAAACTAAGTGCCTTTTCTCTGTTAATGAAGTTTCTGTCCTTTCTTTCTTTTCTTTCCTTCTTTCTTTCTTTCTTTCTCTCTCTCTCTCTCTCTCTCTCTTTCTTTCTTTCTTTCTTTCTTTCTTTCTTTCTTTCTTTCTTTCTTTCTTTCTTTCTCTCTCTCTCTCTTTCGTGCTTGCTTGCTTGCTTGCTCTGAAGGTGGAGATCTGCGTCTGCCTTATTCACTGCTATATTTCAAATGCTCAGAACAGTGTTGGGCAGACAGTAGGTGATCAGAGAACATGTGTTCAATGAATGAATAATGTTTTCCTCTGTAAATTACATTCAATGAGTATTTTTCTTATTACTTCCTGATGATAGAAAATCCACTGAAAATATTTACTGAAAACAGTCTTATTTTTTTCCACCCAGGAAAGAATCTTCTTAACAGAGTACATAAATTCCAGAGGAACAGACACGAACAGGTAAGAGACAAAAGTAATATCCTCTCCACATCCACATTTCCCCACTGCCCAGATAGACTCAAACCAGTTCAGAGGTCAACTGTGTAACAACGTTGCAGTCTTCATTGAACTGCTCTCCACAAGCATTAAACATCTATGTGTGTGTGAAACTGTGCTGTGAGCCATGTGCTCAAGTGAATAAGGTATGGGCCTCATATTTGAATTACTCAGAGCCTGGTAAGAGAGAAGGGTACATAAACAAATAATTGTAATACAGTGTACAAAGTACAATAATAGAAGTAAGTAATCCTGTTTGGAGAAGCTGGCAGGCAGGTCAGATTTCTTAGAGGATATTGTGACAGATGTTACAGAAGACATTTTGACTGTTTGAATGTGAAACAGGAGCTTGCTAAGCAGACAAGATCAGAAAGGCCATTCCAGACAGAGAGAGCAGCATGAGCAGTAGTGTGAAGGAAAAAAGCTGTCCAACACATTTGGAAAACCACAAGTCAATTCTGTGAGGAGTTGCGTTTGGAAAGATAAACAGATATGCATTCTAAAGGGGATGGAAAATAGAAGGGTTTAATAAATAAGGGCTTAACATGATCAGATTTGCATTTAAGAAAGATAACCCTAACTCCAGTGGAGAATAAATTTAAATGGAGTATGACCAAGGAATGGAATACAGAAAAAGGCACAAGTTTAGGGGCTTGGGAGCTCAGGTATCTGTGAATACCTAGGTGTACACTACTCTGCAGTTCAGGAGAAATTTTTGAGCTAAAAATGCAGACTGAGGAATATTTGTTAAGTGGTCATTAAGTCCATGGTATGTGACAAAATTGTGATGAGAAAAAGCTAGAGAACAAAGAGAAACAGAAAGAATAAAAAGAGAGAAAAAGAACCCAAGGAAAGAAATAGAGAAGTAATGGACATAGATGTATGAGAATAACCAGGGGATAAATTACTTATATTGTAATATATCCACCTCCCTGTTTCTAGAGTTTGAAATCTTCGGAAAGTAAGTGTATGTGTAATAGGGAAGAACAAATCTGACTCCATATTAGATATGTTCTATTGCTTGTGCTTAGTCATGCTGGCTCTGCACCTTTTGTAAAAGAATGTTGCCTATAGCCTGAGATACACAAGGTAGCCTATTCTCAGGGCTCTGACCTTTAACAGTCCATTCATATAGAGATATAAAGTTGCAGAACAGAGAATAACATTTGTTTTATTGGAGGTTTATAGGAACATCACGACCTGACCTACGAGGACAGCTGCAAGAACAAAGGAAGAAGTTCGCAACAACTAACCACTCCCCTCTCTCACCTTGCCTTTAAAAGTACTTTGCTGAAACCCTTTGAGGAGTTTGGGGTTTTTTGGGCATGAGCTGCATGTCTCCTTGCATGGCTCTGCAATAAACCTTTCTCTGCTCCAAACTCCGGTGTTGGCCTCACTGTGCATCAGGCACAGGAACTTGTGTTCAGTAACGTATGTTTCATACAGTTAGATGTTTCAATTGTTCAGAATAGAAATGTAAAAAGAAAATTAATTTTCTTAGAGGGCATGAAATATTATTACCAACAACTCTGGTACCCATTGACTCCTGATTTTACCTATAGGCAAAGTATTTTTTTTTTACTTGACATTTGTATAGTGTATTATTGTATATAAAGTTTCTTCATATGTATCCAGCTTATTATTAATTCTTACAACAAGCCTGTAAGATAGAAATTATTTTCAAATGGAGAAACCCAAGATTCAAAGCCCAAGTAAACAATCCAAGAAAAGTTCCCAGGACTGACTGAGTCCCATGTTGCATCCACCAATATTATACTCAGAGTCCAAGGAGTAAAAATCTTTCATTCATCCAAAACAAGTGACTTTCTTGAAAAACGAACCTGATTTGCATGTTGGCAATTCCATGCGTTGCTTAAATTGTATCTTTAGGATTTAGTCTTTTGACATAGACAATAACTGTTCAGCTGAAATGACACTTGCACAATAACACAATATACCAGGAGGCTTAAGGAGACCTACTGAAGACTCACCATATTATTACAAAGACCCTTTAAGATTTTGAAGAACTCAAGTGAAGTGTCAGCCTAGCCCAGAAATCTTACTAAAGCAGAGGAAAATGACCATACATGACTGGGCATAGTCATGAAATTCTCATGAGAATTTGTGGCCAATCAGCTTGCAAGGTATGGAGAAATAAGGTGAACATTTTATCTTCCACTGAAGAGAAAACCCCACATTTCTGGTGCTGTTTGTCATGTCCCAATTTCTAAGTACTCTACCTTTCAGACTGGCCAAAGCCATGACCTCAGTGGCTAGTCCTGAAGTCTTCAAAAGAAATGCTCCCATGACAGAACCCACAGATTCTGAACTCACCCATCCCTCCAGACTCTCAGTCTGATGGACTCCAGTATCCCCTGCTGTGTGACTCAACATCTGACGGACCGTGGATAGCCTCTGGTTTCAGCTTTGCTACTATCGTTTTGGTGCTGACAGCTCTTCAATCAGCAACCCAAAATCAACTCTGCCGTCTGAAGCCCCTGGACTCAGCCCAGCATTCTGGAGAGGTTGAGGAGTAGAGGCAGCCAAACCAGGCTGCTGTTGCCAGGGCACCAAACTTTCCCTTCACTGACATAATTCTAATTTGGTTAGGATTTTTTGTAACACTTTTGTGCCACTATATAGTTGTTTTTAAGACAAATTAAATATCCATTTTTGTGTAATCCAGACTTTGAAATTATAGATCACTTGAAAAGAACAAATACAAGAATCCTATTCGCATTACGGTAAAATGAGTGTGTATGGTTAGAGACGAAATCTTCTGAGCATTGAAAGAAACTATTTTTTGGTTCAATTACTTGCATCTTGTCTTAAAATTAACTTTTAAGTCATCAAATTTCAGAGCGCATGTGAATTTTTTTTCGAGTAAAATAACACAGCAGATTCATTTAATAAAGTCAATTCAGTAATTGTGTATGTCTTACCAATATCTCCAAAGACATCTTTTTACAAAAGGCAATGGGGTTAGAAGAAAATCCATTGTTTCAAAGAGAAATAGTCTCTTAAACCCTGGTAAGCATAAATTACTATTCACAGTATTGTCTAAACAGAAAGAAATTTCTTGACTCAATATGGCTCCTTGAAAAGTTTCCATTAGAAAGTATTTTGCACTATTACACATGGAATATTTGAGCCAAATCTTCTATATCAACTACACAGTCATTTAATAGCTTTTATTGGAAGAATCTTTTACGATTATTTTAAGATCTTTGTACAATTATACAGAAAATTTTACCTTCACCTTAATCCACCATTTTAATAGAAATATTTCCTCTAGCAATTATTTCTTCTTATTATTTCTATCTGTATTAAAAATTTTGAAGCTTCAAATTATAGTAGAAGATAAAATAAAAAGTACTATCAATATCTAGTGATCTGAAAATGACCTTATACTTTTAAACTAATTTTCCTAGGCTCTGCATTAATTATTGTGTGCACTCACAGTCATAGCTATAGACAGAATGTCTGCTAGTGTTCACAGCAGGATAAGAAAATTAGAAAATCTATGAATTCTTCTCCTGTTTATACTTCAATTTCAAAGGTTAAATGTTTTTTTTTTAAGATATTTTATGTGTGGTTCAGAGATGTTTCTATATGACAGTGTTGATTGGTTTTCTCCTTGATATGAAATATAGGTGTATGAAAATCAAATATGCACAAGGAAACCAAACATGGTTTCATTTATCACATGGCAATGAACATTACAGAGACCCTGGAATAAATAAATAATTCAATCTACTCCACTTAAAATACGTTTATGACCTGTCTACATTGTGCAAGGCTCTATACTACCTTTGTAAAGCTTAAATCTAGTAAGCAAACCTGACATACACACAAACATACACAACATACACAGCTAATGCACAGAGTTAGACTTGTGGAGGGTGAGTTCAAGGGCAAAGACACTGTACACTTTGCCTCAGATATAGGCAGGGCTGATCCTCCATGGGCAGGCACCAGCACAGCAGTCCTACTTGTTTAATTGGTGAAGCATTTCCATACTGGAGTACCCTCCTCTACCTTGGCTGCCGAAGCCCCTCCCCCAACTTTCCCAAGGTTTAGAAACAAAAGGGGTGAAACTGGCCCAGCATGAGATCCTGCAGGTTGCCTTGTGGGGACTTCTTTCTAGTTGGTTGGTGCCTGGTGGTTGGAAGCCAGCTGCCCACTACTCTGATCTCTTGAGTATCCACCCTGAGAATAAGTTGTAGGTACCCACAGATAAAAGAGGTGAATTGGAAGCAGATGAAAAATGAAGATGTTGGAAATGTCATCTGAAAACTAGTCCTTAAGCCTGGGATCAAAACCTCAAATGTAAAGCGAAAGAGAGGCATGGACATATATACACTACCAAACGTAAGGTAGATAGATAGTGGGAAGCAGCCGCAGAGCACAGAGAGATCAGCTCCGTGCTTTGTGACCACCTGGAGGGGTGGGATGGGGAGGGTGGGAGGGAGGGAGATGCATGAGGGAAGGGATGTGGGAACAGATGTATATGTATGACTGATTCACTTTGTTATAAAGCAGAAACTAATAAAAAAAAGTTAAAAAAAGAAAAAAACCTCAAATGCTACAGGATTTAAGCAAATAAAATAAATCAGCCAGAGGACAACTGTGGCAAACTGGAGGGTGTGTGCCCCATAGAAGTTGCTGCTCCCCAGCCCAGTGTTATGAAGTCATCTGATCTTTCAAGTGACACTAGACATCTGAATCTGTATGTGAAATCTATTGATTTCTAAATATTCTCAATTAATTCAAGAAAGAAATAAAACCCTGGGCTTCCCTGGTGGCACAGTGCTTGGGAATCCGCCCACCAATGCAGGGGACATGGGTTCGAGCCCTGGTCCGGGAAGATCCCACATGCCGTGAAGCAACTAAGCCAGTGCACCACAACTACTGAGCCTGTACCCTAGAGCCCACGAGCCACAACTACTGAGCCCATGTGCCACAACTACTGAAGCCGTAGACTAGACTCTGTGCTCCACAACAAGAGAAGCCATGGTAATGAGAGGCCTGCACACCGCAACAAAGAGTAGCCCCTGCTCACCGCACCTAAAAAGAAAGCCCGTGCAGAGCAACGAAGCCCAACGCAGCCAAAAATAAATAAATAAATTTATTTTGGGCTTCCCTGGTGGCGCAGTGGTTGAGAGTCCACCTGCCAATGCAGGGGACACAGGTTCGTGCCCCGGTCCAGGAAGATCCCACATGCCGCAGAGCAGCTGGGCCCGTGAGCCATGGCTGCTGAGCTTGCGTGTCTGGAGCCTGTGCTCCGCAACGGGAGAGGCCACAACAGTGAGAGGCTCGCATACCACAAAAAAAAAAAAAAAAAAAAAAAAAAATGTATTTTAAAAGAAAGAAAGAAAAGAAACAAATAAAAACCAAAACTAAAACACTGGATGAGTTAAACCACATATGTCTATGAGTGTGATTCACCTTGAAGTCCATTAGCTTGCAGCTTCTGATTTCACATCTTCATTCTTCTCTGGTGAGGTGTGAACCTGTGCTTTCTCTTTTGACCTAAATAGTGCAAGTAGAAAAATCAGTGTTTTATGGCTGTTGTAATTTCATCAGTTCACAATTCCTGCCCACACAGCTGGTCCATTACCAGGAAATCTACTCTTTGGGAACAGAAGACCCTTTAGAAGTTAAAGGGACTCCCTACCATCCTTCCTTATCTCTTCCTCATTTCCTCTTTCCCTTCCCCCACCTCTAGATCATTAAAGTATCTAGAAGGAATAATGCCTGGAAGTTTATCGACTAATTAAATTATTAATTAAATTATTACTTATTAATTAAATTATTTAATTATTAATTAGATTGTTTGTTGGATTAATTTTTGTGACTATGGTAGAGTGATAAAAAGTACCTGGGGAGGGACTTCCCTGGTGGCATAGTGGTTAAGAATCCGTCTGCCAGTGCAGGGGACATGGGTTTGAGCCCCAGTCCGGGAAGATCCCACATGCCACAGAGCAACTAAGCCCATGCACCACAACTACTGAGCTTGGGCTCTAGAGCCCATGAGCCACAACTGCTGAGCCTGTGTTCCACAACTACTGAAATCTGTGTGCCTAGAGCCCGTGCTCTGTAACAAGAGAAGCCATCGCAATGAGGAGCCCACGTACAGCAACGAAGAGTAGCCCCTGCTCACCGCAACTAGAGAAAGCCCGCGCACAGCAACGAAGACCCAACGCAGCCTAAATAAATAAATAAATAAAATTCATATTTTAAAAAGTACCTGTGGATAGGACATAACATATCCTCTAGATAGGTTCCTGAATGAACAGTGAATAAATGAATGAGGTACCTGTAGATGAACAGGCATCCCTGGATGGGCAAAGAGGGAAGACAGAGAATTTGGCTAAGCCAAAGACTTGACACCAGTCCTATCTAATCAACAGGTATGGTGTATGAATAACAGGAGCTGTTCTTTATTGCCTGCTGGTTCTGTTCCAATTACTGGGTAAAGTGTATTTATAACAATGGTTTCTTTAATCCCTATACTTAACTTTAGGAAGATACTATCATCCCCATTTAATGGAGGTGGAAATGGGAGCTAAGGGAGAATAAGTAATGTGTGCTGCTTTCAACATGTCAGAACTGAGCTGTAGGTCAAGTTCTAGTCTAATTTCAAAGCCTGTGTTCTTAACCATTTCTGTTTACTGCCTCCCTCCCAAAGAAAAATAATACACCTCTAGTCTGATGATTTAAGATATTCAAGCAGTTCCCTCCATCAAAGGTATGGAAACTAGTGAAGAGTAGTGCTTGACAGAGGGAAAGAAAGAACCTACGTATTTGGTTTGGGAGAAAGAAGAAAGGAAAAGAGGCAGCAGTCTTGGATAGAGAGGAAAAGTGGGAGAGGTGAGAGAGAATTAGTTGGGGGTGTGGGCAAGAGAACAAGAGAGGATTCTTTCCTCCTAGGAGAGTAGAAATGCTAACAGAGCAAGCTGGGGAGGCGAGCGAGTGATAATGGAGGGACATGATAAGAGGGAGTGTGGTGGTGACAGTAAAAGGATGCAGTTAACTTGGCCCTGACCAGGAGCTGTGCTAACGGGCTCTGTTGAGACTACTACCAAACAGCTGTTCAGAGAGCTTCAAAAGTCTCAGAATTGCTCTGCCACCCCAAGGGGCATCCAGCCCCAATTACTGAATCACAAGGTTGGAGGATCCATTCAGTTATCTCTTCATTTTCTTATCTAAATCAGCCTGCTGAGGAAAGATTGGTTCAGGAGGGAATATACTTTCGTTTTGAGAAATGGAATTAAGATATGTCTCTTTTGGGCTTCCCTGGTGGCGCAGTGGTTGAGAATCTGCCTGCCGATGCAGGGGACACGGGTTCGAGCCCTGGTCTGGGAAGATCCCACATGCCGCGGAGCAACTAGGCCCGTGAGCCACAACTACTGAGCCTGCGTGTCTGGAGCCTGTGCTCCGCAACAAGAGAGGCCGCGACAGTGAGAGGCCCGCGCACCACTATGAAGAGTGGCCCCTGCTTGCCGCAACTAGAGAAAGCCCTCACACAGAAACGAAGACCCAACACAGCCAAAAATAAACAAACAAACAAACAAATAAATAAAATTTAAAAAATTAAAAAACTAAAAAAAAATAAAGAGGAAGGTAATATTAAAAAAAAAAAAAAAGAAAGGCTTCCCTGGTGGCACAAGTGGTTGGGAGTCCGCCTGCCGATGCAGGGGACACGGGTTCGTGCCCCGGTCCAGGAAGATCCCACATGCCACAGAGCGGCTGGGCCCGTGAGCCATGGCCGCTGAGCCTGCACGTCCGGAGCCTGTGCTCCGCAACGGGAGAGGCCACAGCAGTGAGAGGCCCGCGTACCGCAAAAAAAAAAAAAAAAAAAAAAAGATATGTCTCTTTCCAACAATATTGAAAACTAAAAGAGAAAACGTGTATTCTTGTGAGGTCGCTTTTCCTATATATTTAACATTAGAGATATATTTAACATTAGAGTCTGTTATCATTCTAAATTATTCATCTGTTATTTCATCTTAATGCTCTGCTAATCTTTGGTTGAAATCTCTAAAATCCAATGACTGTGATTAGTATGTTTTCAGATGCCATTGTAGGTAGGAAGCAATATTTGGACTTTGGATTTCACACAGAGAAAATGACATAAAACAAAACAAACTCATACTCCATCAAGTTTTGGCTTAAATTTTACAGCACATCATCACTAATGCATTCTGCCAATAAATACCAGATGTTCTGTTAAAAACCACAACAACAAAAAAATGTATCTTAGTATCTTCCTAGAGTATGGCTGGATATCCAAAGCCAGACTTTGGTAAGAAAATTCAGAGATCATGCAGAAATTTGAATTCAGAAATGCTCCCCTCATAACCATGGTGTCGTTCTAAGCAAATCAACCAGAAATTATATTCTCTTACCCATAAATTTGATGCTGTTGCTATTTATGGAGGGTATTCTTTTGTTCACTGAAGCAGACATTAGATGTAGATTTAGGATATGGTTTCAAAAACATATACTTCATGTGGAAATGGAAATATTTAAATATAATATTGAATACTTTACATTCAATCAATTCTAAAAATCATTTCACAAAATTGGTCCTAGACATCACTTGGCTCATCTGTTCTTTCCTTAAACATTGTGATATGTGTGTGTGTGTGTGTGTGTGTGTGTGTGTGTGAATTTACATTGTGTGACCACTCGAGGGTCAATATTAAGTTAATATTATCAAGAGCTCTAAGAATGTTCTCATCCCTAGTATGTGTTTCACATTTCATGAACTTTGCATCAGTGGTCATGCTAACAAGAGATACTCATCACTTCTAGGCATCTAACAGAGCAGCATAGTGCCCAGGAAGAAGGGCTTTGGCATTAGAAATCCAAGCTCCTCTGCTCACTAACTGTCTGAATGTAGGCAATCTCCCAAGCCTTGATTTCAATATCCATAAGATACAATGACAGCTGTAAATCACCTCAAAAGTTATCATAAGATTCAAATGAACTGATGCATACAACAGGCACACAATATGCTTTTTACTAGGCACCTTCTAACATGTTTTAGCTTTTCAAAATTATTTCCAGTAGAAATAACAGTGAAAATGAAAATCTTGCTGGAAGAGTTAGTACACCAACTCAAATTTAAACCAATGTTGAAATGACTATCATATATTTAGGAATTGCAGGAGAACAGAGGGGGTGAGAATATCAGCCCCTGAAACAGCCATGAAAACAATGCTAGAGGAATTGAACACCCACCCTCATGAGTGTTATTACCTGTCATTTATTAGGGTTTTTTTTTTACTAGATTTTTCTTTTAATGACCGAAGAATGGTTTTTTCCTCATATGATTTTATCAGGAAGTTGGTAGAAAATAAAGAGCATGACTTTTAAAGACATGCAGATCTATGTTTGATTCTCAAACTGTATAAACCATCATCATCAACACTTGAACAGATTACCTCTCTGAAGCTCAGTTTCTTTCCCTATAAAATGGGTATGAGATTAACCATCTCACAAACTTCCCCCAGAATTGAGTAATCAAGTGTCTAGTCTCATTCCTGGCATGTAGTAGGCATTCAAAAAATGTAAACTGCTTTCCCTTGCTCCATCCTTTTCCAGCATGAATATGTGAGACTATAAGACAAAGTCTCCACCCAAGCTAACGTTTCCCCTACCTATGTTTTAACTCAATAATATTACAATAAAAGTACATATAAAGGTTATCATTTTATGCCAGTTATAAAGAACTTACTACTGATAAGGAGCAGAATTCTAATTTCTATGTAGTCATTCAGTCATGATCCCACATGCTCTCTACTGCACCAGGCATATTATTAATGTATTTAAGGCAAGCCACAGTGTCAAGTTAAACAAATGTAAACACCTGCATATAGAGCTTTGCCTCACTAAACTGTTGGTGAATGGCTTCCTAACTAAATGTTAGATTCCCTTCCATTCCTGGTATGCCTTTGCTTTCAAGACAGAGCTCTCAGGAGTTGAAATATCTTGTCTCTTTTTCCTGTCCATGACTTTAAACAAGGCACCAGCTACAAAACTTCTTACTTTCCCCTACATTATGCTTTAATTCAGAATCACTGATAGATGAACTTCTTCTATCCTGGCACTTAGCTTTAATTAAGCAGTGAAGCTCTTAAAAAGGGGCCGCCTTGCTAATCTTGAAGCAGGCCTCCAACTGTCTCTTCTACCACTTTCTCAGCTTCTATGAATCTTTTCTCTTTTCTCTATCAGAAACCAAAAACTTGGAGAAACAGCCAAACTATGTGCACCTAATCAATGTAAATTTTTATTCAGATGCTTTGATGTCACTTTCATTCAAGAAGGTTGGCAATTAAATAACTCATTCATTTAATTGACTTTCCCTTTCCTCCTTTATATGTATTCAATTACTTGAATCACTCTTTGACCAAATAATGCATTTTTATTATCTGCATTCTTCTGCCATCATTTATTTCCTAAAGAGGCCATTCCCTTTAAGAATTTTTTTTTAATTAATATTTTCTCAAGAAGTTTTAAAATATAGTAAACCTTGGAGTAACGTAGTTTCTTTGTAAGTAAAATTTAAATTTTTCCTTAGGAGAATTGTGTCAATTAACCATTAAGGCATCTTTTTTATAGGAAAGAATACAGATATCCTCTCATTTTATAGACTACTACTGATCAATAAGATAATCCAGTTTATGGTGGTAATGTAAACAAATTTAAGGGAAAATACAATGATGGATTAGAAGATGCAGAGAAATATGGTGACAAAATTACTCCATGATATATTAGAGATATAATTAGAAATGTGAAGGCTATACTTTTTAAAAAATTCTTAATTATGTACACCAATAATGTTGGAATTACTTATATAACGTTGACATCCTGGAAAAGGGGAAAAGACCTTAGTTGGCAGATATTGTTTCCACGGACCTAAATCTCATTTAATTTGATTATCATTAAAGAGACTAGTACATAAAGCCCACGTGGCCATCTCTAGCAAGGAGGTGCCTCATGAAAGTTCAGCTGTATATGGTAAACAGTTGCATGTCAAGGCAGTATTAGCCCCATACACATTATTTGTGGAATGTCCAGAACCCAGTTGAGCTATGGGTCTGTGAAGTTTTGATACCTTTCCCCTCACTCTTAGTCTGACAGAATATAGTAAAGGTAAAGCGTGAATTATAGCAATGACTATGGTCTACCATAATTTTAAAAGTTCAGTATATCAACAGGGAAAAAGACAAACACAAAAATAGGTTAAGGAATTTCAATAGCTTCTTGTCGAGATGAATTTTTCATCTCTTATAATACTAAAAGCACATCTTTAAAAATCCACAAGAAAATATTGTTGAGAAATGCACACTTACCAGAAAGACTTATAACGACGATTTCTACAATTAAAAAACTAGGCTAAATTATGACTTTTTCAGGATATCTGTATATATGAACTAAATATAGACCTTATACAGAAACTTTTTCTCTTCTACTTTCTCCTTTTATAATGTCCAGCAGGCCTTCAGCCTCTATACTCTGATGAGAGGTACCAAATTTGTCACACTGTAACTTTGAGTTAAAAGTACATTGGCCTATTTTTCTGAACACAAAACTGGGACATATAGTCTGACAAAAGATTATGTGACTCTTCCAGTGAAAGAGGTAGTCTGGAAGAAATGTCAGACACCAAAAATATAGGAGATTCTAAGATGTTTCAATAATATTTGGTGATAGAGAAAGAACATTTAGAATCAGGGCTGCCCCAGAAAATTCACAATAGTAGAGTGTGGTCAGTACCCTGCTTTTGAATATCTTTTTCTCCGGTGTTTTAGTGCCCACCCTACTTCTAGATTGTCTAATGATGTCCCACAGTACCTCATGGAATGTTGAAAAACCCATGTTTGCGCAAACTAGAGCTGGTGGTTGAACAGGCAGTACACCCTCTGCTAGGTCAGCTTGGCAATATTCACCAGGGAATATTCACAGGGACTGGAGCAATAGAGGAGATCCAGTTCCCTCAGGGCTTATTACATTCTAGGGCAGTGCAGGATAGCGAAGGTATTTGCCATATCAGGTTTCC
Organism: Mesoplodon bidens; assembly: GCF_964165515.1. Classification (NCBI taxonomy): domain Eukaryota; kingdom Metazoa; phylum Chordata; class Mammalia; order Artiodactyla; family Ziphiidae; genus Mesoplodon; species Mesoplodon bidens. The sequence continues at coordinate 132,823,750 of NC_138161.1, forward strand.
TAACTCTGGAAGCAAAAGCTACACTACTAGCATGATGGCAGGGGTCAGTGGTCAGGACTGGGATTCAAGCCTTACAGTTGATCAGGTCTTTTAGTTATCTATTACTGCACAAAAACATATTGTATTACATATACCTCATGATTTCATGAGTTAGAAATGCAGTCAAGTCTCAGCTATGTGATTCTTCTATTTAATGTGGCACTGACAGAGCCTGAGTTGTATTCAGCTGGCTGAATACAGCTGATGTATTCAGCAGATGGGCTGATTTGGAGGGTCTAACATGGCTTCACTCACATAGCTGGTTCCTTGGCAAGGACAGTGAGGCCGATTGTGTTGACCAGGGCATCCAAACATGGCCTCTCCCTAAGGAGAACACAGCAGCCTCAGGGTTGACAGACATTTTTACATGGTGGCTCTGGACTCCAAGGGTGAGTGTTCTGGGAAAAAGGGCAAAATTTCGTGGCTTTTCATGACTCAGCCTTGGAGATCACATAGTGTCATGTCTGCTCTACTCTACTGGTAAAAGCAGGCATGGTTCTACCCAAGTTGGGGCCTAGACCCAGCCCTCTGATGGGAAAATGTCATAGATTTGGGCCACGTTTGTAAATGACAGTACCAGGATTGAATGACTAACCATAGGGACATAGACTAATTTACTAGAGCTTTTTGCAAGGGGACTTTTCCTTTGGGTGGCCAACCTATAGATAAGACGCTTGAAAAAGTTAACTTTTACATCTTACCATACTTCTCAATCAGAGTCTATTGCTTTTGATATTTGTACATATTCTTAAGGAAAATGTAAAAGTATTACTACTAAAATAAAGAGCTAATGTAGCATTATAAATAATCAAGTAAAATACCCACTCGCCCACAGCCTTACCCATCTGGTCACTGGAGCCCAACATGTCTTATATACTACAAACTGCTTGTCAGTGTTCATTCTTTTCCTTCTCTCTATGTCAGATGCTCTCTCTTGATTCTCTTCACTCATCTAAATCAGTCATTCATCAACACACAGGGTAAATCCCATGAGGCTTTCCCTAGCACTAACGGTGTGCCATAATACAGTTTCTTTCACTGCAAAATCTTTTACTGTTTGTACCAATCATTTGACTTTCTTTTACTGTTAAGTGTTTAGGTCTACATTTTCTGACACCTCAGCTAAGGTGTAAGCTCCTGGACAGTAGGAATTGTTGTTGTATCCTTCACAGGGTCTAGCACACTGATTGCTGACTAATTCAGTAATTAATTGACCGATCGACTATTCTTCATAGACTATAAGAATTCTGTTGTTTATAAATAGCTATTAAAAATGAGTTTAAGAGAGTATTCTATGATCCTAGTTTGAGAACATGCCAACTTTTGCATTTGGAGAAACTTCTAGATAAGAGAAAATGAATCTCTGTAAAATGAGAATAGACTCATTCTATAGAATGAAAGACTAAGCTGAGTGAATAAAAGTTGCTCTAGGTAATAAGACAGCTATCATTTCTTGGGGTATAACTTTGGACCTCAGCTTCTTCAACTGTTAAACAGAAATAATTGTACCTACCTTACAAGAAAGATTGTTTTAAGAATTAAATGAGATAATACCTGAAAATGTTTACAGAGTGGATGGGACTTTGTAAGTCCCAATAAATTAGGATAGCAGCAACTGTTTCAGGAGAAAATGTAATTGCTGATTTCACTATCATTATTATCATGTCCTCTGAAATTTTGGCATAAGAAATAAAATACCTATCCTGCCACTTATTTTCTTTAAGTGAAATGACTCTCCAGATATTTGAGAGCACATTGGCTATTTAAGCTTTTTTTCCATAAACTGGCAGCAGAATATATGCACTAAGAGCTCAGGCTCAGGAGTCAGATTCACCTGAGTTAAAATCCCAGTTCCAAGGGTCTCCTTAGCTCTGTGACTGGGCATGTTGCTGAATTTTACTTTGCCCCAGTTTATTCATCTGTGAAATGGAAATAATGATACTGTTTATCTATTATTATTAATAATAATTATTATTAGAGTACAATTAGTAGGGGATCAATGTTCCACATGGCCCAGATGAATTTTGGTAGAGAATTTCTTCCACTCTTTAAATATGGAAAAATAAAATTTAGACTTTAAGAGAAAGCTCAGAAGTAATCTATCTTAGGTTTTCAACCATACCAAAATGCTTTATAAATACCATCCATAAATGATTATTCAGGCTTCCATGGAAGAAAATCACTACCTCATTCCAGCTTGATATAACTTAAATTGTTTCTTATTAAATCTAATTTTATGTCCATATAATCTCACATTTTATCCTTCTCTATCATACACAGAAGAATGTAAAATCCTTTTTTCTATTCAGTAAATTATTTAAGATTATTATCACATAATCCAAGAGTCTTCCATTTTTCTTTTCTTCCAGTGGCTCCTCATATGCCCTGATCCTATAATGTTTTCTATCCTGTTGTTTCACCACCAGATTGATTCTGCAATCTTTTAAGTGGGAAACAGAAATGAAGACAATAAAATAGGCATGCAGGGTAGAGTCAGGGTATTACCTCCTTGGTTCTAGGGACTGAAATTCTATTGAATGCAGCCCAACTATGGACTTAATTGTCAATTCAATCATGCCATTGTCTAGCACAGTGTTTTCTTCCAGGCTACATCAAAGACTGTGAAACTTTATAATAAATTTATATTGGGTGATTATTATACATAATTTTAATTTTTTTATTATATTACATAAAATGAAAAATATATTTCCAGTTCCAGTCATAAAGGTACATGTGGTCACAGAATTTATTCCATAAAACAAAGGGACCAACAGAAAAAAGTTCTATAGATTATCCATTTCAATAGTATTTGAATGGCATCCACAGTAAAAAAAAAATCAATAAAAAACTTAAGAAATAACATTATATGGGATATTCTATTTAACTTGTCTATATCATATGACAAGAAAAATATTTTAATGGAGGATTTATATTTCCAGCCTAACATGACAAGTTATTAGTGTAAATGCTGATTTTTTAAAATGATAAAGTTAAGTTACATGACATTTTCAACTAAAATTGAGAAGATAATTCTTAGCAGCTTTCCTTATTGACCTGGTAAAAAATTTTGGTCCAGCTAGCTAACTTACTAACTTGTACTGTTCAAATACAAACTTATTTGAACAGTAAGAGGAGACTTTTAATCAAAATAATTCAGTGGCCCATCATGACAATGAAAGTAGTAGTATGGGTTATTTCTTCCCACTCTCTCCCTCAACCCACGTTTGATTAAGTATTTAAACTTTATATCAGTTATGTAATCATGTGTAATACAAAGAAGTTATAGACTGTAGGCAATTAAGAAAGATTAAACTAGTAGTCAAAGTGTTTTAGGTTTTAAAAATACAGTAATAAAGAAAAGGAATAACAAGCAGGAATAAAAATATTAAAGAATATTCTCAGAAAGAATATTAAAGAATATAGGAAGAATAACAAATTTTAGACTAGGAAGAGATTGTAATTCTGGTTTTTATTCTTAGTTTAGGTTGATTAGCAGTTCTGGAGTTATTCAAAGACACCTTTTACATTTCTATTTTAGAGTAATCAAATATCATCAAAAATGTTAAAAGTCCTGCATCTAGCAAAGTGTGGCCACGTTTAAAGGTGTGCAGTGAAAACCTTTTAAACCAAAATTTATGCTTAGATTAACACTACTTTGGAGACCACATCTTATTTTCTACATGCTATCACTGATACTTTGCAGAAGATTAACATAACAGCCAAAAGAACCAGTTAGAAATTAATAAAATATAGGCCCAGACACCAAAAAAAAATAAAACGCACAAAAAACCCCATTAATTTGAAATGTTAACTTCATAGTGTTATATTTTCTGATTGATCTGTTTTCTCATTCCTCTCTGAAAGGAGTATTCTTTGCTTGGATGTATGCTAAACATTAGGATGCTGTCTAATTTCATTGTGATAAAGGCCGATTGTATTCACTAGTTATCCTACCTAAAAAGAACACCTTTGAGTCAGGAAGACATGATATAACAGGGTGTTGTAGGCATTCTTTGTGTTTAAATATCCAATCTGTGTTTCACTGAAAAAAAATCCAAATGATATAGTACCACATTATCTACCAAGCTTCAGAACAAAATAATGCAACCCAATTTAAACAACCAAATACAGTTTTGAATATCATAATTTTTTCATATTGCATCTCATTTTATTTATTATTAACAAGATTTCCTCATTAAGATTACTTACCAAAATAAATTTAGAATGCCCACATCATGCAATTTTCTTCTTGGTAACTAGAATGCATAGTTGTAGAATTCAAAACTTTTGTGTTATTTTCTCATTCATTTAGGCAATCTGAGTGTGTTAAAAGATGCAAAGGATATCTATCTTCTACAGAATTAGAAAGTAGTGTGGTTTCCTTCACTCATAGAGAATGCTTTAGTAGGTAGATACTTTCTCATCTGTGTCTTCTTTTCCTTGAGGGCTGAGATTTAATACTCTTTACTAAGTTTTCATTGGAAAAGCGAGGAACAAATGGAGGCAGAAAGCAGGTCTGTTAAGACTAATTAGCCAGATTGCCAGAGGATTTTGATTTCAAAATCAGAAGCTTTTGTTAAGATTTTGCTTTATAATTTGTTAGATTGATCAGATAGCCTGACAATTTAGTCAATGACAACTAAACAGAAACAAAAATGATGTGCCTTCTGCTAATTTTAAAGCTAAACTTTAATTTTTAAAATCTAGTCTGTATATTAGGATTTTTAAATCCTTACTAAATTCAGTTATGATAGGTTAATTTCTGAAATATTTTTTAAACCCACTATGATTGTGCATTTGTTGGCTTTACCTTGTAATTCTGTATCTTTGGCTTTACATATTTTAAGGTTATGTCATTAGATGAAACACATTCATATTATATATCTTTTCCCATTCCTTTGTTATAAGTCTTTCTGTATGTTTTGATTTAGCTGTGTCACTGATATACATCTAGAATCTTTTAGAAAACCAGTGTATCCAAGCTGAAAGTCTTTGACATTTAACAGAAGAGTTTAATCTATTTACACTTATTGTACTTTCCAATTTGTTTGAATAATATTTTCAGAGAAAAATTTCTGGTTTATAGCAGATGCTCATTAAATATTTGCTGAATATTTCGCCTATTTTTCTCTGATTTTTTTTCCCCTTCCTTTCTAGACTTCTGTTGAACTGAAAGAGTTTTCTTTATTCTCCTTTTTCTTTCCCCCAACACTTTGGAAGTTATGCATTCTATTTCTACTCTTTCAGTAATTTATTATAAAGCCTCAGACAATTATTTTGATGAATAAATTTTATAGATGTTTATTTTAACTGTTTGTTAAGACATTATTTTTACACATTTATACAATTTCTAACTATTCCTCAATGTAATTTACCAAAATAATATCTGTATAAGACAGCAATAGACCTGTGTCAGGCATAGAAACATTTGTGAATATAGATATTTAAATATGATATTTATCCATTTTAAGATTAAATCAAATGACTATAAAATAAAACTTAAAAACAAGAGACTCAATGTAAAAATACTTAAGATTCCAATATAATACAATGTATTTTACAAAAGAGTATTCAATAAAAACAGAAATGTTTCCTTTTAAACATATTTTTTTACATACTATTAAAATCACCAAGCAGGATGAGGTACCCAATAAATATTTATATCATTATGACCTGGTTTTGATTGTCATTCTCATGAGGCTGCACATAACTATTGACTTGTTACATGACTCAGTTTTTTCATTGATGAAACTGTATGTTTCTTCTGCTGTCAGTGATGTGTAATCAATTGCTGCAGCTTTATTTGTACTGTCTACAGCACAAAAGCAAATTGAGATTAGCATAAATAATTGTAACATCTTACCTTTTGGCTAGCATGAAGCCATACATAGGAAAGAAAATAAGATGCTGCAGTGGGAAAGAGTCATCCATTCCACAGTGTAGTATTGATGGACAAAACCTATGAAAGTCAAATGAAATAAGAAGTGTCCCTGTTAATTAATGTTGAAGCATACTAATGGAACTCTTACACGTTGGCATTTTTAGAGAGATAATTCATTATACAAATAAACTCAGAAAGAAAAAGAGATATTTTTCTCACTAACATGGAGAATTTTCATAAAAGTGATATTTTTCTCTGGCGGTGGTTGGGTGAAGAGGTGGAAATCTATAGAGTGTGTCCTTTCTGACTTTGTGATGGGCAGAATAATGCATCCTCCTCCCCAAAAGATGTCTGCATCCTAATCCCTGTATTCTGTAACATAAGGATATGTTACCTTACATGACAAAATGGACTTTACAGATGTGATTAAATTTTAAAAATTTGGAGATTATCCTAGATTATTTTTAATCACAGGGTTTTTATATGTGAACAAAGGAGGTAAGAGTGTCAGAGAAGGAGACATAGCAACTGAAGCAGAGGTCACAGTGATGCAACTGATTGCCTTCAAGATGGATGGGGGTCACAGGCAGGAGGAGGGTGGCACCTAGAAGCTGGAAAAGGCAAGGAAACAGATATTCCCCTAGAACTTCTAGAAGGAATGCAGCCCTGCTGACACATTGACATTAGCCCAGGGAGATCCATTTCATAATCCTGAACTCCAGAATTGTAGAACAGTAATTTTGTGTTGTTTGTGGTAATTTGTTACAGCAGCAATAGAAACTAATACAGACCTCCAGTGTAAGAAATTCTAAATGAAAAGGAAAATACACTGTAGGCTGGGAAAAATAGCAACTGAGGCCCAGAAAAGATAAATAATTTTTCCAGAGTCATCCAGCTAGTTGGTGACAGAACCAGAATTCAAATGTGGATCTTTCTTAACCATTACTCCCTATTATATTACTAAAAACTTGGAACTCTCTCAGTGTAGGATGAGTGAAGCCTATCCAGAGGTAAGTGAAAAATTGTTCTTTTCACAGCCAAAGCAATAAGAAAAATTAAGCAAAAATATCTTCTACATAAAAATAAAACATTTTAAAAACCATAAAGGAATCTTAGATTTTTGCACAGTCCTTCAGATAACCGAGACACTAATGATTTTTAAACTACTATTTTACACTGGAAGGGTTCTTGGATGGGACAAAATCTGACTGAAAGGAGTCACACACAATGACATTTTCAGGATGAGGAGGCTTTTATGTAAAATGCAATTTTAAATGAATGTGCCATGATTACATCCTTGGTAAGAAGAGTGGGATAAAATAAACATTAATGGGGAAGAAACATTCTAGAGCTTAAGCATACATATTTTAATCATAATAGTGGTAGAAACGCAAAAAGAATTTCCAAGAGACAAAAATTATTTTAAAATAGTAAACAATTTTCCTATTTTTCCAATTTTAAATATTCCAGTTTCAACTAAATTGGAACTGGCTGAAAAATGGAGCCAAAAATGGTGATTCAAGGCGTAATTTCTGATGTCCAAATAAAGGTGATCAAACAAAAAGGGGCATGTTAATTATTTTGAGTAACTTCTTTGAAGCGCAGTGGGAGCTGATTAGGTTTTTTTCTTATTATTACATTCTTTTTTAGCCTCTACTGGGTCCTTACCTGCTCAAAAATTCTTTAATCCTTCTCATTATTTGTCATTCTATGACATTATTGGCAAAAATCTACCACATTAAGTAGCTAATCCAATGGCTGTCCCCAAAACACTCACAGATGACCTTTTCTCCTATTTGACACTGAAGATTGCAGCCATCTGACTATGGTTCCCCCATCTCAAACATTTTCAATCTTATTTGTGCTTTTTTGCCTTCTTGATGCCAGTCTCTGAGAGAGAATTGTTTTCAACAGGTGCCAAGCCTAATTCCTCTATTTTTACTATTTATTGCATTTACTTCACTTTCTCTGAGACGTTGTATCATCTTAAAACTCTTCTCCTACTTTCTGACTCCAAAAATTCCCAACTTAAAAAAAATAATAATAGTAATTAATTGACCTTACCTCTTTAAGTTGCCAGATTTCTCTTTCTGACTCGATTTTCTTAGTACACAATAACTCACTTCAATGTAATTTCAGCCCCTTTTCTCTACTGAAATTACTCTGTCATACCTGACCACTGACCTTCAAAATGCCACCTCTCACACTCTCTCCAGTCTTTTTTATGTTTGCCTTCCTCACACTATTTTTCTCTATTACCCATGTTCTCTTTCTTCAAACTGTCATCTAGGCTTCCACAGTCTCCAATTCTATGAATTTCTTTCCACTCCTCTGATTGCTCCTTCTTCTCTCTTTGTCTGGATGGCTCTGCCTTTTTTAAACCTACTTTCATACCTATTTCCTCTCTTCCTCACACACTGCAGCCAGATAGTCTCTTATTCTATGTAAAACGTAATTTTAAATGAATGAGTCATAATTACATCCTTAGTAGGAAGAGTGGTATAAATAAACATTAACAGAGAAAAACTCTCTAGAACCTAAGTATATGTATTTTAATCAAAACAATGATATGACATTCTCCCATTTTTCTAACAGTTTTTACATTTTATCTAGAGTTTTTTTGAGTATATCATCATATTATCTGTAAACAATGATAATTTTTCCAATTCCTTATTTCCGTAATTATATTGGCCATTAATTCCAGAAAAATTTTAAATAATAATTGTGGAAGTCATGATCTTATGTTTGACCATTAAGCTTTAGTCTTGAAATGTAAGTATTTTTATCATCTAAAAAAAGAAGTATGTCTATTCCTATGTTACTAAAATATTATTATCAAGGATGAAGTAAAATTTATAATTGTGTCTTTTTACATCTGTGGAGGTGATTAGAAGTTTTTTTCTTCTTTGAGTGATTAACATGAATTATCTCACATTATTCTTTAAGCAGTTCTAAAAGATCAATATTATCTCATTTTGCATAAGAGGACTGAGTTGCTGAGAGATTCAGAGTTACACCAAGGGTACACAAATAAGTCACAGAAAAAAATGGAAACCTATTGTAGATTTAATGGGAGAAACACAAAAAATGAAAGGAAGGAAAGAAGGAAAGAAAGAAAAGAAGGAAGGAAGGAGGGAGGGAGGAAGGATGAGAGAGAACAGAAACAGAATTCTTTATTCAAATGAAATCTAGTATGACAATTCTAAAAAATGATAAAAGCATAACTGCTCTAGTGAAGTGAGGGTAAGAAACATAACACCCTGATTTTTCAGCCACCCTGAACACTCAGAACATTTTTTGATGCACTTGAACCGAACTCTGAGGAACAGAATCTGAAACCCCAAACATGCTTAACTCATTTATTTATTCTACTATTCTTTATTATAAAAGTTATATATGCATAGAAGCTAATTCAAATACTAAAGAACAGTATTAAATTCAATGCAAAAGTATTTTTCACTAACCCCAATTTCACTCCCTAGGCTTAAATACTCTAAACTCTATTCTTTTTCTTTTCTTTTTGAGGTGTAATTGACATATAATATTATATTAGTTTCAAGTGCATGACATACTGATTCAACATTTGTATACATTGCAAAATGACCACCAGGATAAGTCCAGCTACTATCTGTCACCATACAAAGTTAACTTTTAGGATTTATTCTCTTGGCAACTTAAAAGTATGCTCTACAATATTATTGAATAAAATCACCATGCTGTACATTACATCCCCATGACTTATTTTATAACTGGAAATGTGTACCTCTTGACTCCTTTCACCCATTTTACTCACTCCCCAACCTCCTCCTCTCTAGCAACCATCATTCTGTTCATTGTATCTGTGATTTTTGTTTTGTTTTGTTCATTTGTTTTGTTTTTAGATTCCACATATAAATGAAATCGTATGGTATTTGTCTTTCTCTGTCTGATGTATTTCACTTAGCGTAGTTCCCTCAAGGTCCATCCATGTTATTGCAAATGGCAAGATTTTATTTATTTTTTATGACTGAGTAGTATTCCATTGTATATATACCATTTCTTTATCCATTTACCTATCAATGGACACTTAGTTTGCATTCATATCTTGGCTATTATAAATAATGCTGCAATGAACATAGGGGTGCATATATCTTTTCAAATTACTGTTTTGTTTCTTTCGGATAAATACCCAGAAATGGAATTGCTGGATCAGATTGTAGTTCTACTTTTAATTTTTTGAGGGATCTCCATATTGTTTTCCATAGTGGCTGCACCAATTTACATTCCCACCAACAGTGCACAAGAGTTCCCTTTTCTCCACATCCTCACCAACACTTGTTATTTCTTGTCTCTTTGATAACAGCCATTCTAACAGGTGTGAAGTGATATCTCACTGTGGTTTTGATTTGCATTTCTCTGACAATTAGTCAGACTGAGCACTTTTTCATGTGTCTGCTGGCCATCAGTATGTGTCCTTTGGAAAAATGTCTATTCAGATCCTCTGCCCATTTTTTAATCAGATTGTTTGGGGGGTTTTTGCTATTGAGTTTTATGAGTTCTATATATATTTTGGATATAAAACCTTTATCAAATACATTATTTGCAAATATTTTCTGCAATTCAGTAGGTTGTCTTTTCATTTTGGTGATGGTTTTCTTTACTGTGCAGAAGCTTTTTAGTTTGATATAGTCCCACTTGTTTATTTTTGCTATCATTGCCTTGGCTTTTAAAGTCACATCCAAAAATTCATTGTGAAGACCAATATTAAGTAGCTTACTGTCTATGTTTTCTTCAAGGAGTTTCATGGTTTCAGGTCTTACATTCAAGTTTTAACTCCATTTTGAGTTTGTTTTTGTGTATGGTATAACATAGTGGTTATTTCATTCATTTGCATGTAGCTGTCCAGTTTTCCTAGTACCGTTTATTAAAGAGCCTGTCCTTTTCCCATTGTATATTCTTGCCTCCTTTGTCATAAATTAACTGACCATATATGCATAAGGTTAATTTTGGGTTCTCTTTTCTGTTCCATTGATCTATGTGTCTGTTTTTATGCCAATACCATATTGTTTTGATTACTATAGCTCTGTAATTTAGTTTGAAATCAGGGAGACTGATGCCTCCAGATTTGATCTTTTTTTCTCAAGATTGGTTTAGGTATTCAGGATCTTTTCTGATGCCATGTAAATTTTTGAAATGTTTGTTCTATTTCATTTGAACAATTTCATTGTTCAATGAAAAATGTCACTGGAATTTTGATAGGGATTGCATTGAATCTGCATACTACTTTGGGTAACATACCATGTTAATAATATCAGTTCTTCCAATCCAAGAACATGGAATATCTTCCCATTTATTTGTGTCTTCTTCAATTTCTTTCATCAATGACACAGTTTTCAGGGTACAGGTCTTTAACCTCCTTGGTTAAGGAGAGGTGGCAAATCTTTGAATGTTTGGTAGAATTCATGAGTAAAATTATATGATCACAAACTTATGCTTATAGGGATTTTTTTGATTACTAATTCAATCTCCTTACTAATAATTGTTATACTCAGATTTTCTATTTCTTCCGAATTCAGTCTTGGAAGATAGTATAATTCTAAGAATTTGTCTATTTCTTCTAGGTTGTCCAATTTGTTGGTGTATAATTGTTCATAGTAGTCTTTTTTTTTAACTTCTTTATTGGAGTATAATTGCTTTGCAATGGTATGTTAGTTTCTACTGTATAACAAAGTGATGTACACAGCTATATGTGTACATATATCCCCATATCTCCTCTCTCTTGTGTCTGCCTCCCACCCTCCCTATCCCACCCCTCTAGGTGGTCACGAAGCACAGAGCTGATCTCCCTGTGCTATGCGGCTGCTTCCCACTAGCTATCTATTTTACATTTGGTAGTGTATATATGGCCATGCCACTCTCTCACTTCAGCCCAGCTTACCCTTCCCCCTCCCCGTGTCCTCAAGTCCATTCTCTATGTCTGTGGCTTTATTCCTGTCCTGCCCCTAGGTTCATCAGAATGTATTTCTTTTTTAGATTCCATATATGTGTGTTAGTATACAGTATTAGTTTTTCTCTTTCTGACTTACTTCACTCTGTATCACAGTCTCTAGGTACATCCACCTCACTACAAATAACTGAATTTCGTTTCTTTTTGTGGCTGAGTAATATTCCACTGTATATATGTGCTACATCTTCTTTAACCATTCATCTGTTGATGGGCACTTAGGTTGCTTCCATGTCCTAGCTATTGCAAAGAGTGCTGCAATGAACATTCTGGTACATGACTCTTTTTGAATTATGGTTTTCTAAGGGTATATGTCCAGTAGTGGAATTGCTGGGTCTTATGGTAGTTCTATTTTTAGTTTTTTAAGGAACCTCCATACTGTCCTCCATAGTGGATGTATCAATCTACATTCCCACCAACAGTGCAAGACGGTTCCCTTTTCTCCACAACCTCTCCAGCATTTATTGTTTGTAGATTTTTGTTTTGTTTTGTTTTGTCCTTTTTGTTTTTTTTAATATCGAAACAAAATTTTTACTGTGGTAAAGTACACATAAACTTACCCATGTTAACCATCTTTAAGTGTGCAGTTCAGGTGTATTAAGTCCATTCACATTGTTGTTCAGCGTCATCACCATCCATCTCCAGAACTCTTTATCTTGCAAATCTGAAACTCTAGACATGAAACAGGAACTCCCCATTCCTTGCTTCCCTCAGTCCCTGGCAACCACCATTCTGCTTTCTGTCTCTATGACTTTGACTACTCTAGGTACCATATACAAGAGGAATTATACAGTATTTGTCTTTTTGTGCCTGACTTCTTTCCCTAAGCATAATGTCCTTAAGGTTCATCCATGTTGTAGCACATGTCAGAATTTCCTTCCTTTTTGCCACCCCGTATAGTCTTTTTTTTTTTAATTAGTTTCTGCTTTATAACAAAGTGAATCAGTCATACATATACATCTGTTCCCACATCCCTTCCCTCATGCATCTACCTCCCTCCCACCCTCCCCATCCCACCCCTCCAGGCGGTCTCAGAGCACCGAGCTGATCTCCCTGTGCTCTGTGGCTGCTTCCCCCTATCTATCTACCTTACGTTTGGTAGTATATATATGTCCATGCCTCTCTTTCGCTTTGTCACAGCTTACCCTTCCCCCTCCCCATATCCTCAAGTCCATTCTCAAGTAGGTCTGTGTCTTTATTCCCGTTTTGCCCCTAGGTCCTACATGACTTTTTTTTTTTTTTTTAAATTCCGTATATATGTGTTAGCATACGGTATTTGTCTTTCTCTTTCTGACTTACTTCACTCTGTATGACAGACTCTAGGTCTATCCACCTCATTACAAATAGCTCAGTTTCGTTTCTTTTTATGGCTGAGTAATATTCCATTGTATATATGTGCCACATCTTCTTTATCCATTCATCCGATAATGGACAATTAGGTTGTTTCCAGCTCCGGGCTATTGTGAATAGAGCTGCAATGAACATTTTGGTACATGTCTCTTTTGGAATTATGGTTTTCTCAGGGTATATGCCTAGTAGTGGGATTGCTGGGTCATATGGTAGTTCTATTTTTAGTTTTTTAAGGAACCTCCATACTGTTCTCCATAGTGGCTGTACCAATTCACATTCCCACCAGCAGTGCAAGAGTGTTCCCTTTTTTCAACACCCTCTCCAGCATTTATTGTTTCTAGATTTCTTGATGATGGCCATTCTGACTGGTGTGAGATGATATCTCATTGTAGTTTTGATTTGCATTTCTCTAATGATTAATGATGTTGAGCATTCTTTCATGTGTTTGTTGGCAGTCTGTATATCTTCTTTGGAGAAATGCCTATTTAAGTCTTCTGCCCATTTTTGGATTGGGTTGTTTGTTTTTTTGCTATTGAGCTGCATGAGCTGTTTATAAATTTTGGAGATTAATCCTTTGTCAGTTGCTTCATTTGCAAATATTTTCTCCCATTCTGAGGGTTGTCTTTTGGTCTTGTTTATGGTTTCCTTTGCTGTGCAAAAGCTTTGAAGTTTCATTAGGTCCCATTTGTTTATCTTTGTTTTTATTTCCATTTCTCTAGGAGGTGGGTCCAAAAGGATCTTGCTGTGATTTATGTCATAGAGTGTTCTACCTATGTTTTCCTCTAAGAGTTTGATAGTTTCTGGCCTTACATTTAAGTCTTTAATCCATTTTGAGCTTATTTTTGTGTATGGTGTTAGGGAATGATCTAATCTCAAACTTTTACATGTCCCTGTCCAGTTTTCCCAGCACCACTTATTGAAGAGGCTGTCCTTTCTCCACTGTACATTCCTGCCTCCTTTATCAAAGATAAGTTGGCCATATGTGCGTGGGTTTATCTCTGGGCTTTCTATCCTGATCCACTGATCTATCTTTCTGTTTTTATGCCAGTACCACACTGTCTTGATTACTGTAGCTTTGTAGTATAGTCTGAAGTCAGGGAGCCTGATTCCTCCAGCTCCGTTTTTCGTTCTCAAGATTGCTTTGGCTATTCGGGGTCTTTTGTTTTTCCAAACAAATTTTGAAATTTTTTGTTCTAGTTCTGTGAAAAATGCCAGTGGTAGTTTGATAGGGATTGCATTGAATCTGTAGATTGCTTTGGGTAGTAGAGTCATTTTCACAATATTGATTCTTCCAATCCAGGAGCATGGTATATCTCTCCATCTATTTGTATCATCTTTAATTTCTTTCATCAGTGTCTTATAATTTTCTGCATACAGGTCTTTTGTCTCCTTAGGTAGGTTTATTCCTAGATATTTTATTCTTTTTGTTGCAATGGTAAATGGGAGTGTTTTCTTGATTTCATTTTCAGATTTTTCATCATTAGTGTACAGGAATGCCAGAGATTTCTGTACATTAATTTTGTATCCTGCTACTTTACCAAATTCATTGATTAGTTCTAGTAGTTTTTCGGTAGCATCTTTAGGATTCTCTATGTATAGTATCATGTCATCTGCAAACAGTGACAGCTTTACTTCTTCTTTTCCAATTTGGATTCCTTTTATTTCCTTTTCTTCTCTGATTGCTGTGGCTAAAACTTCCAAAACTAGGTTGAATAAGAGTGGTGAGAGTGGGCAGCCTTGTCTTGTTCCTGATCTTAGTGGAAATGGTTTCAGTTTTTCACCATTGAGGACAATGTTGGCTGTGGGTTTGTCATATATGGCCTTTATGATGTTGAGGAAAGTTCCCTCTATGCCTACTTTCTGCAGGGTTTTTATCATAAATGGGTGTTGAATTTTGTCGAAAGCTTTCTCTGCATCTATTGAGATGATCATATGGTTTTTCTCCTTCAACTTGTTAATATGGTGTATCACATTGATTGATTTGCGTATATTGAAGAATCCTTGCATTCCTGGAATAAACCCCACTTGATCATGGTGTATGATCCTTTTAATGTGCTGTTGGATTCTGTTTGCTAGTATTTGGTTGAGGATTTTTGCATCTATGTTCATCAGTGATATTGGCCTGTAGTTTTCTTTCTTTGTGACATCCTTGCCTGGTTTTGGTATCAAGGTGATGGTGGCCTCGGAGAATGAGTTTGGGAGTGTTCCTTCCTCTGATATTGTTTGGAAGAGTTTGAGAAGGATGGGTGTTAGCTCTTCTCTAAATGTTTGATAGAATTCGCCTGTGAAGCCATCTGGTCCTGGGCTTTTGTTTGATGGAAGATTTTTAATCACAGTTTCAATTTCAGTGCTTGTGATTGGTCTATTCATATTTTCTATTTCTTCCTGAGTCAGTCTTGGCAGGTTGTGCATTTCTAAGAATTTGTCCATCTCTTCCAGGTTGTCCATTTTATGGGCATAGAGTTGCTTGTAGTAATCTCTCATGATCTTTTGTATTTCTGCAGTGTCAGTTGTTACTTCTCCTTTTTCATTTCTAATTCTATTGATTTGACTCTTCTCCCTTCTTTTCTTGATGAGTCTGGCTAATGGTTTATCAATTTTGTTTATCTTCTCAAAGAACCAGCTTTTAGTTTTATTGATCTTTGCTATCGTTTCCTTCATTTCTTTTTCATTTATTTCTGATCTGATTTTTATGATTTCTTTCCTTCTGCTAACTTTGGGGTGTTTTTTTCTTCTTTCTCTAATTGCTTTAGGTGCAAGGTTAGGTTGTTTATTCGAGATGTTTCCTGTTTCTTAAGGTGGGATTGTATTGCTATAAACTTCCCTCTTAGAACTGCTTTTGCTGCATCCCATAGGTTTTGGGTTGTCGTGTCTCCATTGTCATTTGTTTCTAGGTATTTTTTAATTTCCTCTTTGATTTCTTCAGTGATCACTTCGTTATTAAGTAGTGTATTGTTTAGCCTCCATGTGTTTGTATTTTTTACAGCTCTTTTCCTGTAATTGATATCTAGTCTCATAGCATTGTGGTCAGAAAAGACACTTGATACAATTTCAATTTTCTTAAATTTACCAAGGCTTGATTTGTGACCCAAGATATGATCTATCCTGGAGAATGTTCCATGAGCACTTGAGAAAAATGTGTATTCTGTTGTTTTTGGATGGAATGTCCTATAAATATCAATTAAGTCCATCTTGTTTAATGCATCATTTAAAGCTTGTGTTTGCTTATTTATTTTCATTTTGGAAGATCTGTCCATTGGTGAAAGTGGGGTGTTAAAGTCCCCTACTATGATTGTGTTACTGTCGATTTCTCCTTTTATGGCTGTTAGTATTTGCCTTATGTATTGAGGTGCTCCTATGTTGGGTGCATAAATATTTACAATTGTTATATCTTCTTCTTGGATCGATCCCTTGATCATTATGTAGTGTCCTTCTTTGTCTCTTCTAGTAGTCTTTATTTTAAAGTCTATTTTGTCTGATATGAGAATTGCTACTCCAGCTTTCTTTTGGTTTCCATTTGCATGGAATATCTTTTTCCATCCCCTTACTTTCAGTCTGTATGTGTCTCTAGGTCTGAAGTGGGTCTCTTGTAGACAGCATATATATGGGTCTTGTTTTTGTATCCATTCAGCCAATCTGTGTCTTTTGGTGGGAGCATTTAGTCCATTTACATTTAAGGTAATTATCGATATGTATGTTCCTGTTCCCATTTTCTTAATTGTTTTGGGTTCGTTATTGTAGGTCTTTTCCTTCTGCTGTGTTTCTTGCCTAGAGAAGTTCCTTTAGCATTTGTTGTAAAGCTGGTTTGGTGGTGCTGAACTCTCTCAGCTTTTGCTTCTCTGTAAACGTTTTAATTTCTCCATCAAATCTGAATGAGATCCTTGCTGGGTAGAGTAATCTTGGTTGCAGGTTTTTCTCCTTCATCACTTTAATTATGTCCTGCCACTCCCTTCTGGCTTGTAGAGTTTCTGCTGAGAGATCAGCTGTTATCCTGATGGGGCTTCCCTTCTGTGTTATTTGTTGTTTTTGCCTTGCTGCTTTTAATATGATTTCTTTGTGTTTAATTTTTGACAGTTTGATTAATATGTGTCTTGGCGTATTTCTCCTTGGATTTATTCTGTATGGGACTCTCTGTGCTTCCTGGACTTGATTAACTATTTCCTTTCCCATATTAGGGAAGTTTTCAACTATAATCTCTTCAAATATTTTCTCAGTCCCTTTCTTTTTCTCTTCTTCTTCTGGAACCCCTATAATTCGAATGTTGGTGCGTTTAATGTTGTCCCAGAGGTCTCTGAGACTGTCCTCTGTTCTTTTCATTCTTTTTTCTTTATTTTGCTCTGCAGCAGTTATTTCCACTATTTTATCTTCCAGGTCACTTATCTGTTCTTCTGCCTCAGTTATTCTGCTATTGATCCCATCTAGAGTATTTTTTATTTCATGTATTGTATTTTTAATCGATGCTTGATTCATCTTTAGTTCTTCTAGGTCCTTGTTAACTGTTTCTTGCATTTTGTCTATTCTATTTCCAAGATTTTGGATCTGGGAAATAGAATCTTGGATCATCTTTACCATCATTATTCTGAATTCTTTTTCAGGTAGACTGCCTATTACCTCTTCATTTGTTAGGTCTGGTGGGTTTTTATCTTGTTCCTTCTCCTGCTGTGTGTTTTTCTGTCTTCTCATTTTGCTTATGTTACTGTGTTTGGGGTCTCCTTTTTGCAGGCTGCAGGTTCGTAGTTCCCGTTGTTTTTGGTGTCTGTCCCCAGTGGCTAAGGTTGGTTTAGTGGGTTGTGTAGGCTTCCTGGTGGGGGGGACTAATTCCTGTGTTCTGGTGAATGAGGCTGGATCTTGTCTTTCTGGTGGGCAGGTCCACGTCTGGTGGTGTGTTTTGGGGTGTCTGCGGACTTTTTATGATTTTAGGCCACCTCTCTGCTAATGGGTGGCGTTGTGTTTCTGTCTTGCTAGTTGTTTGGCATAGGGTGTCCAGCACTGTAGCTTGCTGGTCGTTGAGTGAAGCTGGGTGCTGGTGTTGAGATGGAGATCTCTGGAAGATTTTTGCCGTTTGATATTATGTGGAGCTGGGAGGTCTCTTGTGGACCAGTGTCCTGAAGTTGGCTCTCCCACCTCAGAGGCACAGCACTGACTCCTGGCTCCTCAATTTGGGATGATTTGTTGTCTATTCATGTATTCCACAGATGCAGGGTACATCAAGTTGATTGTGGAGCTTTAATCCGCTGCTTCTGAGGCTGCTGGGAGAGGTTTCCCTTTCTCTTCTTTGTTCTCACAGCTCCTGGGTCTCAGCTTTGGATTTGGCCCCGCCTCTGCGTGTAGGTCGCCGGAGGGCGTCTGTTCTTCGCTCAGACAGGACAGGGTTAAAGGAGCAGCCTCTTCGGGGACTCTGGCTCACTCAGGCCGGGCGGGAGGGAGGGGCACGGAGTGCGGGGCGAGCCTGCAGCGGCAGAGGTCGGCGTGACGTTGCACCAGCCCGAGGCGCGCCGTGCGTTCTCCCAGGGAAGCCGCCCCTGGATCCCGGGACCCTGGCAGTGGCGGGCTGCACAGGCTCCCGGAAGGGCGTTGTGGACAGTGACCTGCGCTCGCACACAGGCTTCTTGGCGGCGGCAGCAGCAGCCCCAGCGTCCCACGCCCGTCACTGGGCTCCGCGCTTTCAGTCGTGACTCGCGCCCGTCTGTGGAGCCCCTTTAAGCAGCGCTCTTAATACCCTCTCCTCGCGCACCAGGAAACCAAGAGGGAAGAAAAAGTCTCTTGCCTCTTCGGCAGCTCCAGAGTTTTCCCGGACTCCCTCCCGGCTAGCTGTGGCACATTAGCCCCCTTCAGGCTGAGTTCTCGCCGCCAGCCCCAGTCCTTTCCCTGCGCTCTGACCGAAGCCCGAGCCTCAGCTTCCAGTGCCGCTCGCCCTGGCGGGCGAGCAGACAAGCCTCTCGGGCAGGTGAGTGCCGCTCGGCACCGATCCTCTGTGCGGGAATCTCTCCGCTTTGCCCTACCCAGGTATGTGGGGAGTTTCTTGCCTTTTGGGAGGTCTGGGGTCTTCTGCCAGCATTCAGTAGGTGTTCTGTAGGAGTTGTTCCACGTGTAGCTGTATTTCTGGTGTATCCGTGGGTAGGAAGGTGATCTCCGCGTCTTACTCTTCCGCCATCCTACCCGGAAGTCCCTGTAGATTTTTTGATCATGGCCATTCTGACTGGTGTGATGTGATACCTCATTATGGTTTTGATTTGCATTCTCTAATGATTACTGATGATGAGCGTCCTTTCATGTGTTTATTGGAAATCTGTAATCTTCTTTGGGGAAATGTCTATTTAGGTCTTCTGCCATTTTTGGATTGGGTTGTTTGTTTTTTTGATATTGAGCTGCATGAGCTGCTTCTATATTTTGGAGATTGATCCTTTGTCAGCTGCTTCGTTTGCAAATATTTTCTCCCATTCTGAGGGTTGTCTTTTTGTCTTGTTTATGGTTTCCTTTGCTGTGCAAAAGCTTTTACATTTCATTAGCTCCGATGTGTTTATTTTTCTTTTTATTTCAATTTCTCTCAGGTGGGTAAAAAGAATCTTGCTGTGATTTATGTCATAGAGTGTTCTGCCTATGTTTTCCTCTAAGAGTTTGATAGTGTCTGGCGTTACATTTAAGTCTTTAATCCATTTTGAGCTTATTTTTGTGTATGGTGTTAGGGAGTGTTTTAATCTCATTATTTTACATGTAGCTGTCCAGTTTTCCCAGCACCACTTATTGAAGAGGGTGTCTTTTCTCCATTGTATATTCTTGCCTCCTTTATCAAAGATAAGGTGACCATATGTGTGTGGGTTTATCTCTGGGCTTTCTATACTGTTCCATTGATGTATATTTCTGTTTTGTGCCAGTACCATACTGTCTTGATTACTGTAGCTTTGTAGTATAGTCTGAAGTCAGGGAGCCTAATTCCTCCAACTCCGTTTTTCTTTCTCAAGATTGCTTTGGCTATTTGGGGTCTTTTGTGTTTCCATACAAATTGTGAAATTTTTTGTTCTAGTTCTGTGAAAAATGCCATTGGTAGTTTGATAGGGATTGAATTGAATCTGTATATTCCTATGGGTAGGAAAGTCATTTTCACAGTGTTGATACTTCCAATCCAAGAACATGGTATCTCTCTCCATCTGTTCGTATCATCTTTAACTTCTTTCATCTGTGTCTTATTGTTTTCTTCATACAGATCTTTTGTCTCCTTAGGTAGGTTTATTCCTAGGTATTTTATTCTATTTGTTGCAATGGTAAATGGGAGTGTTTCCTTAATTTCTCTTTCAGATTTTTCATCATTAGTGTATAGGAATGCAAGAGATTTCTGTGCATTAATTTTGTATCCTGCTACTTTACCAAATTCATTGATTAGCTCTAGTAGTTTTCTGGTAGCATCTTTAGGATTCCCTATGTATAGTATCATGTAATCTGCAAACACTGATATTTTTACTTCTTCTCTTCCAATTTGGATTCCTTTTATTTCCTTTTCTTCTCTGATTGCTGTTGCTAAAACTTCCAAAACTATGTTGAATAATAGTGATGAGAGTAGGCAGCCTTGTCTTGTTCCTGATCTTAGTGGAAATGGTTTCAGTTTTTCACCATTGAGAACAATGTTGGTCATGGGTTTGTCACATATGGCCTTTATTATGTTGAAAAAAGTTCCATCTTTGCCTACTTTCTGCAGGGTTTTTATCATAAATGGGTGTTGAATTTTGTCGAAAGATTTTTCTGCATCTATTGAGATGATCATATGGTTTTTCTCCTTCAGTTTCTTAATATGGTTTATCACACATTGATTTGCATATACTGAAGAATCCTTGGATTCCTGGGATAAATCCCATTAGATCATGGTCTATGATCTTTTAAATGGCTGTTGGATTCTGTTTGATAGTATTTTGTTGAGGAGTTTTGCATCTATGTTCATCAGTGATATTGGCCGGTAGTTTTCTTTCTTCGTGACATCTTTGTCTGGTTTTGGTATCAGGGTGATGGTGGCCTCATAGAATGAGTTTGGGAGTGTTCCTCCCTCTGCTATATTTTGGAAGAGTTTGAGAAGAATAGGTGTTAGCTCTTCTCTAAATGTTTGGTAGAGTTCGCCTGTGAAGCCATCTGGTCCTGGGCTTTTGTTTGTTGGAAGATTTTTAATCACAGTTTCAATTTCAGTGCTTGGTCTGTTTATATTTTCTATTTCTTCCTGTTTCAGTCTCGGAAGGTTGCGCTTTTCTAAGAATTTGTTAATTTCTTCCAGGTTCTCCATTTTATTGGCTTATATTTGCTTGTAGTAATCCCTCATGATCCTTTGTATTTCTGCAGTGTCAGTTGTTACTTCTCCTTTTTCATTTCTAACTCTATTGATTTGAGTCTTCTCACTGTTTTTCTTGATGAGTCTGTCTAATGGTTTATCAATTTTCTTTATCTTCTCAAAGAACCAACTTTTAGTTTTATTGATTTTTGCTATCATTTCCTTCATTTCTTTTCCATTTATTTCTGATCTGATCTTTATGATTTCTTTCCTTCTGATAACTGGGGTTTTTTGTTCTCTTTCTCTAATTACTTTAGGTTTAAGGTTAGGTTGTTTATTTGAGATGTTTCTTGCTTCTTGAGGTAGGATTGTATTGCTATAAACTTCCCTCTTAGAACTGCTTTTGATGCATCCCATAGGTTTTGGGTCAGCGTGTTTTCATTGTCATTTGTTTCTAGGTATTTCTTGATTTCCTTTTTGATTTCTTCAGTGATCTCTTTGTTATTTAGTAGTATACTGTTTAGCCTCCATGTGTTTGTATTTTTTACAGTTTTTTTTCCCCTGTAATTGATATCTACTCTCATAGCATTGTGGAAAAGATACTTGATGTGACTTCAGTTTTCTTAAATTTACCAAGGCTTGATTTGTGAGCCAAGATATGATCTATCCTGGAGAATGTTCCATGAGCACTTGAGAAGAAAGTGTATTCTGTTGTTTTTGGATGGAATGTCCTATAAATATCAATTAAGTCCATCTTGTTTAATGAATCATTTAAAGCTTGTGTTTCCTTATTTATTTTCATTTTGGATGATCTGTCCATTGGTGAAAGTGGGGTGTTAAAGTCCCCTACTATGATTGTGTTACTGTCGATTTCTCCTTTTATGGCTGTTAGTATTTGCCTTATGTATTGAGGTGCTCCTATGTTGGGTGCATAAATATTTACAATTGTTATATCTTCTTCTTGGATTGATCCCTTGATCATTATGGAGTGTCCTTCTTTGTCTCTTGTAATAGTCTTTATTTTAAAGTCTGATTTGTCTGATATAAGAATCCCTGCTCCAGCTCTCTTTTGATTTCCATTTGCATGGAATATCTTTTTCCATCCCCTCACTTTCAGTCTGTGTGTGTCCCTAGGTCTGAAGTGGGTCTCTTGTAGACAGCATATATATGGGTCTTGTTTATGTATCCATTCAGCCAGTCTATGTCTTTTGGTTGGAGCATTTAATACATTTATGTGTAAGGTAATTATCAATATGCATGTTCCCATTACCATTTTCTTAATTGTTTTGGGTTTGTTATTGCAGGTCTTTTCCTTCTCTTGTGTTTCCTACCTAGAGAAGTTCCTTTAGCATTTGTTGTAAAGCTGGTTTGGTGGTGCTGAACTCTCTTTGCTTTTGCTTGTCTGTAAAGGTTTTAGTTTATCTGTCGAATCTGCAAGAGATCCTTGCTGGTTAGAGTAATCTTGGTTGTAGGTTTTTCCCTTTCATCACTTCAAATATGTCCTGCCACTCCCTTCTGGCTTGCAGGGTTTCTGCTGAAAGATCAGCTGTTAACCTTATGGGGATTCCCTTGTGTGTTATACGTTTTTTTTTCCCTTGCTGCTTTTAATATGTTTTCTTTGTATTTAATTTTTGATAGTTTGATTAATATATGTCTTGGCATGTTTCTCCTTGGATTTATCCTGTATGGGACTCTGTATGCTTCCTGGATTTGATTGACTATTTCCTTTACCATATTAGGGAAGTTTTCAACTATAATCTCTTCAAATATTTTCTCAGTCCCTTTCTTTTTCTCTTCTTCTGGGACCCCTGTAATTCGAATGTTGGTGCGTTTAATGTTGTCCCAGATGTCTCTGACACTGTACTCAATTCTTTCCATTCTTTTTTCTGCTCTGCAATAGTTATTTCCACTATTTTATCGTCCAGGTCACTTATCCATTCTTCTGCCTCAATTATTCTGCTATTGATTCCTTCTAGAGAATTTTTAATTTCATTTATTGTGTTGTTCACCATTATTTGTTTGGTCTTTAGTTCCTCTAGGTCTTTGTTAAACGTTTCTTTTATTTTCTCCATTCTATTTCCAAGATTTGGATCATCTTTACTATCATTACTCTGAATTCTTTTTCAGGTAGACTGACCATTTCCTCTTTATTTGCTTGGTATGGTGAGTTTTTACCTTGCTCCTTCATCTGCTGTGTATTTGTCTGTCTTCTCATTTTGCTTAACTTACTGCATTTGGTGTCTCTTTTTCTCTGGCTGCAGTTTCATAATTCTCGTTATTTTTGGTGTCTGCCCCCAGTAAGGTTGGTTCACTGGGTTTTGTAGGCTTCATTTTGGAGGGGACCAGTGCCTGTGTTCTGGTGGATGAGGCTGGATCTTGTCTTTCTGGTGGGCAGGACCACATCCATTGGTGTGTTTTGGGGTGTCTGTGGACTTATTATGATTTTAGGCAGCCTCTCTGCTAATGGGTGGGTTTGTGTTCCTGTCTTGCTAGTTGTTTGGTAGGTGGTTTCCAGCACTGTAGCTTGCTGGTCATCGAGTGGAGCTTAGAATTAAGATGGAGATCTCTGGAAGAGCTTTCACCATTTGATATTACGTGCGGAGGTATCTGTTGGTCCAATGTCCTTAACTCAGCTCTCACACCTAAGAGGCTCAGGCCTGACACCCAGCCAGAACACCAAGACCCTGTCAGCCACATGGCCAGGTAGGTGGGGAGTTTCTTGCCTTTTGGGAAGTCTGATGTCTTCTGCCAACGTTCAGTAGGTGTTCTGTAGGAGTTGTTCCATGTGTAGATGTATTTTTGATGTATTTGTGGGGGAAAAGTTGATCTCCATGTCTTAATCCTCCACCATCTTGAAGGTCCTCCCACAGTAGTCTCTTATGATACTTTGTCTAGATTGATGTTTAATCCCTCTAGTGTATTTTTCAGTTTAGTTATTGTATGCTTCTGCTCTATGACTTCATACCAAGTGTGCTTGGTACTTTTTTATATTTTCTATCTCTAATTGAAATTCTCACTGTGTCCATCCATTCTTCTCCCTTGTTTGGTGAGCATCTTTATGACCATTACTTTGAATTCTTCATCAGGTAGATTACTTATCTTCTTTTCATTAAAGTCTTTTTCTGAGGCTTTATCTTGTTCTTTAATTTGGAACATATTTCTCTTTTCCATTTTGTTTGACTCTTTGTTTATTTTTATATATTAGGCAAAACAGCTACTTTTTCCAGTCTTGAAGGAATAGCCTTGTGTGGTTAATGAATCTTATTGTTCAAGTTTGCCCTAGCTCTTGGTTGTTTCTTGTATCTTTGTGATTATCTAAGCAGCCTGATTTATTCTTAACAGGTTCCCATTGTTGAAGGTGTGCCCAAACTTGTCAGTGTTCCAAGGAGAGGGATTTCACTTAGTACCTAGTTTCAGGCTGATTGGAAGCCAGACCCTCAGGTGGCAGCTTTTAAAGTATGCAAATATATATAGTCCTGTGGGGCTAAAATTGAAAATCTTACTGGCCTCCAGAGCAGGAGATCTGGAGGTATCCCTTCGTATGCAGAATTTGGGCTCTAGCTGAGTGTCTAAGCCCCTTTCTGGGAGGTATCACTGAGCTGTAGCAAGGCCAAGGGAGTGCACAAGGATAGTGTATCCCTGTGTACATCCCCTGAGAGCACATCCAAAGCATTTAGATGTGTGGCATCCCTGCCCTTCCAGCAGATGCTTTAAGATTTACAAATGAGCCTCCACATATAGTCCAGTTTTCAAACTACTGCTTTTGCACTGGGTCAGTTGGTGACTGAAACCACACATGAGCTCTTTAAAAGGAGAATCTCAGTTCACTACATTCCGTTGGATCTCTCGGATGTAAATCCCATTGGCTTTCTAAACCAGACCTTTGGAGGCACATATATCTGGTGCAAGTCCCAAGCATTGGGGTTCCTGATGTGCGGCACAAACACTTCTGTTTTCCAAAAGGAGTTCCAGACTTGTGAGATCTCTCCCAGATGTTGAGTTGCAATTCTGGGGGTGGGGTTTTTGGAAAGACTGTGTCTCTGCCTCTCCTACCCATCTCACTGTGGTTTTTTGTTGTGGAGGAATAGTTCAGCTAGTTTTCAGTTCTTTTTCAGAGAGAATTATTCCATATGTTACTGTAGATTTAGTTTGTCCATGGTACGAGGTGAGTTCATGATCTTCCTACCTGGCTATCTTGAACCCCCAATCTAAATTTTATTCTTTTACTTGTTCAAAATCATGAATCTAAATAAAATGCTTATACTTGTTTCTCATCATTATTATTTTTCATATATTTACAGACGGCTTTGAAAGCTAAGGAACTTAGTTGTAACATTTTCCCCTATTAGTAATGTTTGTTAAATTAATTTTAATTCTCTATTGTTTGCTTTTGTAACTTTCTATTATTTACATAATATAATTAGTAAGTAAATTTTAAGTAAATAATAAACTTCTATTTCTTGTTGTGAAGTTTTTGATGACGTCTTAATTGTGCCCTACTCAAGATGAGAAAATTAGCCCCTCTATACTACCAAATGTGGCCACTTGTTGATTCTTTACTTCTTCTCTATTATCTTCTCACTCACTATGCTTCAGAACTGGGGGCCTTGCTCTTCCTCAAACATGCCAGGTCTCATTCAGCCTGAGTATTTGCACTAGAACCTCCAATACTGACTGCTCAGTCAAATCACATAGCCCTTATTCATAGTCAAATAAAAATTTCTCATGACAAACATTTCTGTCATATGTTCAATTTCAAAATTCTGAGATACAGAGATACAAGCATTAAAAGACTTGGATTATAAATAGGCAAATTTACTCTGTGTTCTATCCCTTCTGCATCCTTGGGGTATCATTCTGCAAATTACCTTCTATCTCCTTTGTATCCTCCATTTCCCCACTCTTCATTGGTTTCTCCCACTTTGAACCCAAATGTGTTTATTATTTTCTTAAAGAGCGAAAGTAGCAAAGACCTCACAGGTCCCTGCCTCCCCCTCAAGCTTCTATATTATTTATCTTTTTCCCTTCTGCCAAAATCCTCGGGGGAGAATCCATACTGTAGCATCTAACTTCTCAACTTTCATTTGCTCCTTTATCCAGGCTATCTTCCTCCTGCCCCTCTACTTCTCTTAAACTATCTTCACCAGCATTACTAACAATTTACTAATGGTCACGTTCAGGGGCACCTTTGAGATCCTCACCTCACTTGACTTCTCTCTAGCACATTCAACATGACTGAGTCCTTACCCTCTCTGCTCCCCACTCCCATTGCCCTGGCTTCATCCTTTATTGGCTCTTGCCTGAAACACTATAATAACAAATTTCCCTCCAATCTGTCTTCTCTCAACCACCGCCAGTTTTCTTTCTAAAACCCACACATGTTCAATTCAAAGAGGATTTTGGGTATTGCCAAAATAAAGAGGACAATTCTAAGGGCAAATACTCCCAATATGATATTAAGTGAACAAAAACACTTTAAAAATTATATAAATTGGATAAAAAATGTATGACTAGTATAACTTCAACTATATCTGAATAGATGTAATGTGTAAATAGCATGTATATATGAGCATGTGTGTGTATTTTTGGTGAAAAAAAATATCAAAATGTGAAAATGGTTTTCTCTGGTGGCAGGATCATGAATGCTTATTTTCTAAATTAGCATTTATTATTCTTGTAATTTAGAATACAATGTAATGTGTAATATGGTAGAAAGCATGTAATTTTGACTGAGGCACGAGAAAGTCCAAGAGAGCTAAAGAGCTGTAGTATCACTCCAGTCAAGTTTTGAAGAATGAATGGGCATTTTTCTAGTAGAACAAGTGTATTTTAGATAGAAAGAGGAGAATGAGAAAATTCACAGAGATGAGAAAGCATACTGCATACCAAAACACAGAGAATATTCCAGCAGGCCAGAAAATATGGTGAGTTCTCATTATGATAACCTTCTCTATAGTCCTCATTAGTATAATGATCTCCTATATATCCTTCAAGGTTTTTCATAAAATTTACCTCCACTGGTCTCCGATCATCTCTGATTGTATCATAACTCTCCTATCTCTATTCCCCTTGACTTAGACTATACCACCATATTACATAATCATGTAACAGTCCTCACTGATTGGCTGGATCTCAGACACTTGTTTCCTACAACTAAGTCATAACTTTTGTGGGTGGTTTCTAGACAGTAGCATAGAAAGTAATAGATGAACACAATATTCCCAAGAACATACCCAACCCAACTTCAACTACTCATATACCATACAGTCCAATTACATGTATACCTATACACACACACTTAGATCTTTTCTCTAAAATATGTACCATCTCCATTGGCATAGTAATACCATGAAAACCAGCTCAGCATCAAGCATATATAAATGTCTTCCTTTAATATTTCTCATATTCAGGATAACTTCAGTAAAAGGCACAAGTAATCTGTTTTCCAAATTTCCTAGTCTTTTTAGCAAAACTTCATCTTGTCATCCTGTTTCTAATCTTTGCACCACGAGTTAGTTCATAAGAATGATTTAAATGTGTTTTAACAAGTAACGAGTGCACAATGAGTAGGATCAAATCATCTTCAATAGTTCAGTGATTCCAAGTCAGCAAAACTGCTAGTTTTCTATTCAATACAACCATTCAAGTAGGTATTAATTTTGATGTGACTGAATGGGCTGGGGGGATGGAAAGAATACTGGCCTAGGAAGTAGGGAACTCATATTCTAGTCCTGGGACAGCTAACTGTCTGTGGGACTTTGGGAAAAGTCCTGAAATTCTCAGGCCTTCAACTTCCTTATCTTTAAAATGAAGCCCTTGGAAAAATTTAACCAAAAAGTCTCTGATTCTAAAATTCAAGTTCTATAATAAGACTTATATGCAAGTTTGCCTTAACTCTGTATCAAATTTTGCCCATTTGCAAATCAACATTTAACATCCCTTCCAACACTGACTTCTATTTTTACATTTGAATAACAGTGATAGACAAAATAAAGCAAATGTGAATTCCCCTAAACATCAACATGAAGCCAGCTTTCTCAAACACTAGAATAAATTCACTCTAGACAAAATGTTTACAGGCTTAGAAATGCATCATATTTTTGTCACTTAAAAGACAATTCTTTATACTATTATATTGAAATCAAATTTTGTCTTCTCTGTAGATTAGTGAGCCACATCATTAGATTTCTTACCATAATCATGACTTAAGATGTAAGACATCTGAGTATAACATAAACAAAACTGATAACAATAAGCATCTCAGTGCTCACTGTCTTTTCACAGTGTGATACTAGCCTTTAAAGTAATAAGTGCATTACCTTCTCATAGAAATTAGAGTGCAAACTCTGAGCATGCACTTCAGCAATTATTAAAAACAAACAATACATTAAGCACTGAGACACATGCAAAGTTAGGCTCTCACCTCCCCCTCCACAAAAAAAGAAAATAAAAAGTGTTACCTTCCCTTTGTGGAGCCAGCCCTATTTTATAATGGTAGAAGTACATTCAGCATAATTTAAAGTTACAACTAATGCTAACATGCCTAGTCAAAATATTTTTAAAATAACTAGCTAAATAATCGTTTCTTTTACTGTATTCCATAACAATTTTGTCCATACAAGAAACATAGACAAATTTTGAGTGATTCCCAGGACCACATATAGAAACCAATTACCTAAATTGACTACATACATTGATATCATTTAGCCAAAGCATTGTAAAACAATTTTATCTTCTTTTAAATAGCAGTACTTAGTTTTGTCAAGAAAATCGCACCACAATAGAAAACTCCAAAAGTAATTTAGAAGCTTGGAATCTCCACCAGTTAACATTTATCTCTTCAGTTTATGGCTTGATCATATCCTAATTACAGATACATGACTATGAAAGTCAGTGGTATTTTCCAAGAAGGAATCTGTTGTTTTACCCCCAAGATTAAAAAAAAAAACAAATCCAATCTCTAACTACTTGCCACTAATATTAGCAAAAATCATCCTAATACACTCATGGGCATATTGAAATCTCTGCAGTGCCAAACAACTGGAAAGATCAATTAAATGAGGTGTTGAAGATTTCAGTATTGGAAAAAAACCCACTGATTTATTTTTCGCTTATAACTAAAACTAGGCCTAGTAAAATATATTTTTAATCTGCCTATGTTTTTGGCCAGACATAGAGGGAAGTCAGAGCCTTTATTTTCAAGCAAATGTATCCAGCTTAGATGTGCAATAGAATCGCTAAATCATAACCCCTAGCTCCAAAGGACAAGATTTCAGAAGTTTCCTGATTGATTAATCAGCTGCACAGCTTTCAATGTAAACACATGGAAAAAAAAACCCGTAAATTCTTTGTTTTCTAGATTTTCAAAGATATAATGAAAATATAATGCTTTGTAAACATCAAAAATTATATTTTCGTATTGATTTATTAAAGCCTGTTAACATGAAACTATAGCCATAGGTTTTTTTCTTTGTGTTAGAGAATTTTAAAATGTGTGAAAAACTTGGTCGAGTAACCGGTAAAATTACATCCATGCATTAGTATTTTTAAGAGGCAAAAAAATGATATTCTATTACCATGATGAGACTAGAATTAATTTAAATAACTTTGGGCTTGATTCATGAAAAACAAAAATACTTACGCAGTAGGGGGGCATTATTTCTGCATTTTTTTATATGCACAAGTCATGGTCTGTATTCAACTTCCAATTCAAAAAGAAAAGTTGCAGATTTATGTAGGCAGGTTTTTGTGTGAGTGCACAGTTCCAAAGTGAAAAATAAATAAGCCTGTAGAGAACTTACGCCTTTTAGCAGAGTGTTAAAAGGATTGCAGGCTGAACTCCAGGCAAAAAAATCTCATCCCAATAAATTATTACCAAAATGTTAGCAAGCACCGCGCTGTCACACTCAGGCAGCAGGGACATAATGGTGACACAGAAGAAAACTGCCACATAAATCACTTTAAAATAGCCCTTTGCTCTGTATAGGGGAAAAACTTCCATCCTCAGCTGAATCTCATCTCCCACCTTTTCATCTCTGTGATAAAATGGCAACTGTCCAAATCACTAAAAGTAATTTAAAATAAATCCCTGCAGATATTGCTGCCAAACTTAGTAAAGCCTTTCATGATTATGAAAGAAACAAATAGAGAATGTGTAAGAAAAACTCTTTTCAGAAATGGTCTCCCTTCTAAATCTGAATGGATAAAGTAAATCACAGGTTTTAAACTAAACCAAAAGATATATAAATATTGACTTTTTTCTTAATTCCTCTTGGGAAATGTATCTTTTATAAAGTATAGAAATATTAAAAAATGGATTATGTAAGTAAAATAATTTGTCATTGTCAGGGCCATTTCCATAGAGGCGACTGCAATTAAACTCATGAAAAATGTTCTCAGGATTTTTATGTATATTTGGAAAAGTCAAATTCAAGCATTCAGATCATATCTAAAATTATTTCTTAAATAACCATTCAGTAGAAAAATATATCTATTAAAGTTGCCTATCTTTGTATTAAATGGGCTTTGCAATTATGATCATAAAAAGTCATTTTAATGGCAAATAAAGTAAATCAACATATTTTCTTAAAAATAAAATAGGCTATATGTGTTTTTTTTAAGATATACTTGTATATTTATAGAAACAGAGTAGGTGTCAAAAATAGAATTAATCAATTTTATTTTAACAAAGTATTTAGAAGCACTGTCATGACCCTATACTTTCTCATGTTCTTAAAGAAATCATTTTTGTTGCTCTTTATCTTTTAAGCTTCTAGAAAATCTTAGCTATTTCATAGGTGCATCCTGTGAAAAATTTTTATCTTCAACTTTCCTTTTTAATCATGTCTTGAAAATAACTCAGGAATAAACCTAGACACTCAAAATGATTTTATTAATTCTGTGAAAACTATTGCATCATAATCTAGACAGCACTCAACTTCCCTTGTTAATTTTGAAACAGAACACCGTTACTGTCTTAAATTTAACATCCTTCCTTAAGCTGAAGGCAGAAAAAAACAACTTGCAATTTAGACAGTTACCAAATTACCAAAACAAGTACAGCAACTCTTAATGAGCAAAACCATTAACAATTTTCTGACTGAAGCCCCTGTTCAAATACCTTGAACACCTTGTTAGCACAGAATGAGGTGTTCAATCAAGACACTGGGAATTGGAAGTACCAAGGCACAGTTTTGAGTGGTGATTACAAGGGTGAGAGGGTGAGTGCCAAAGTAACAGTCTCCTACCCTGCAGGAAGCTGAGGAACCTTCAAGTCTACATTTGTAAATCAGGCCCGATGATTACAGCAGTCACAAGCAAAGAACATATGAAACAATTATTTGCACCATTCTTTCACTGTTTTAATTTGTTCTTAAAACGAACAAGATGATCCCCAGAGTCACTGGCACTTTGTCTTTATAAATTTAGAGCATGCTGTAGGATTTTTCATGGCACCTTAAGCAAAGGAAAAGACTAAAGGAATCATCTCAAAGAGCATTCTTTTTTTCTCACAAGCTATATAATTATTCAGGTTTGCTGTAACTTAAAATGCACAAAGCAGTCTGCAGGAGTTTATTTTAGTTAGTTTAGTGGTTGACTCTTTTTAAAACATAGATATGTGTTTGTTAATTATTCATTTCTAATTTTTATGTTGTTTTCTATTTAAATGAAGTGACTTAGACATTGAAACACTTGCTTTAAATTGATGAGAGTTAACACAATATGTTTCTGATTTTTACCTATCTTAATCTGTTCTTTACCAACAGAGAGCTTACAAATAATTCACTGAAAGATTTTTACTTTAGACTCTAGTATTTAAGTTGCCCTCAAAATTTCACAGTGAAGCAGTATCAAACTTGTGTATAAAAGAATACATTTAAGGAAAATATTATTTTTAAAATAAGCATCATTTTTCTTAAGTGAAAAAGTTGCACTAAGGAAACAAAACTAAACAGAAAAGTAAACCTTTCAAATGCCAATCTATTAGATTGGTTTTATTGCTATTAAACACATTTTTTTGACTGAGTTGTCTATTGAGAGAAATTAAAATTTAGGTGTCATAAAATAAAGAGTTTATAGGTAGAAAAAGGAATTGCAAATATATTTAAAATTTTTATTCTATGCTATACAAAATCAGTTATTTTTAAAAATGTATAACATATGTGCATAATTTTTCCCTTCTGAATTATTTAAAGGATGATATTCTAATTGTTTGGGGGATAGTTTTGCTAATTAATTACAGACATGAGGGTCTACATATAAGATGTCTGATTATATTTTTATGTCTTTATAATTTCATATCAACTTTATTATGACTTAATCTGAAAAAGAATCTTCAAAAGAACTTACTTAAACACAAATTTATTTTATTTTATTTCAAGCAAACGTATTAAATGCTAGATTCTAAGTCTGTCATTTCTTCAATATTTGGATACTGAAAACTATAAAGGATTTTTTAAAAACCTTCAGTCCATTTCCAAATTTGAAAACATCACAACATCCTATTTATATAAGCAAGAAAGGAAAATAATATGATTTTAACTACTCACAACTAATTTCTGAAAACCTATTAAATAATATGATTAAGTTTATTTTTGAAACAGCTTTATATAATCTCCTAGAGAGCTTTCTATTACCTCTTGACTATTATTTCTGTCAGTTTGTTTGCTGAATGGTACAATACTGAATTTCCAGATTTTGATTTCCCATACTAAATCAATGGTTTAAAATACTGTAAACTCATATGAGAGATTACAGCGTAATTTTGTAATGTATTACAATCACATCATTTGTCCCCAAACCCACAGTGATTATTGGTAAAATGCTCCTTTGCTCAACCAGTAAAATCTTTTTCATCATGTGCTATCCACATGTAGAGGGCGCTGTTGTTCATGTATTTTGAAAGTGTTTCCTAAAGCAAAACACATTCAGCTAATAGTATTTGTTTTTCAAAACCTGCCTATAAATTACAATGGAAGTATTAACGTGTAAAGCCTGAATTTAAATTTAAAGTAGCTGTTCGTGTAATTGATCATTAAAGTTGTTGCATTTGATATTAAGGATATGTGTATTTTTAATCATCCCTGAGTTCTAGTGAAACTTTAATTCATTTTAAACATCCTGGTTACTAGATATTATATGAATATTTCAACTTTTTGGTAGTATAATTATGTAAAAAGAATGGTCTTGTGACTCAGGAGATGCATGCCGAAAAATCTAGGCGTGTCATTTCCAAATGGCTCAGGGAAAAAAGAAGTAAATGGCAAAAATGTTAATAGTTGCTGCTTCTGGGCAGGGGACTTGCAAGTGTTTGTTAAATTGTGTTGCCAACATTTTCTATATTTGAAATTCTTCAAACTAAAAGCTTGGGGGAAATATTCTAACTCATTTTTAATTTCTATGGTTATTTCTGTTAATTATTTTTCTAAGTTAGTATATATTTTAAAAATATATCACTGAGCATGCTAGCTTCTTTTTGGTTAACTTTTAATGCAGTCCTAAAATGTAAAAGTTTATCTTGAGTATATGAAAAATATAATACTTCTTTCATTAATTGATTAAGATTGAGCAGAGAAAAATAATTTTAAAATAAAGATTCATATTCACTCCTATTTTTACAAAATGTTTTAAAATAAGTATATAATAGTGATTTCTCTGAGTTTTAAACATTTTCTTCAATATCATGAAATCATTTGAGTTCACTTCTTTTGTTCTATGACATATGGTTGCTGTAAAGAATTTAAAAATAGATTTTATAAAAACCAAGCAAATCATAGTCAGTCTTGTTCTAAACACAAAATTTAGGTAAGACATTGTTATAACTTAAAAAATCAGTTTTTAAAATCTAAAAATTTGAATGCATCTTTGTATAGAAAGCATTGAATAAATGCTACATATAACAAACCAGCACTTTACCAGAAATGGCAAGTGCTATATAAGCGTTACAATTCCAGATTTAAAATGCATTAACTTAGAAAACTCTAGCCAGACACTAAAAATAGATTATATTATTCTAATGTAGTTTTCATTCTTAATTCTTTACATTTAATGTAATACTTAGAATAAACCATTTCAAAAGTTTTCTTTCCATAGTTATATATTTGCTACATCTAAATGTATTTTTTATATTGTGATATATGCTGAGTAGAGTTAAGAAAAGGATATTCTCTCAGTTAAATAAAGTTACATTTGAAATTATCCAATATTGGAAATTATCCAAATATCCAATATTTGACTGAATATTTCTTTTTCACTTATATTATCAGTCACTATCAAAGAGGCAGTAGCATCTCTCTTTTTCTTTTAAATTTAACTTGCAGAAAGAAAGAGGGAGAGAACATTAGTGACTAGTATGTGGAAATATATATTCCATGCATATCCACTAAACGAAATCACTAGAAGAACATAAATATAGCTTAAAGAAAAGTTTCGAATGTAGTTCAGGCATAACTTTTCACCACTTCAAGTTATTTTAAAATCAAAATAAGCATGGCAGAAAGCACAAGAAGAAAAAGCAGTTCACTAAAATGGCTCATAACTTTCTCTTTTGAATAGGGTATCTGAAACTTTGTCTGGTTAAACTGTATCTAATCTAGCACAAGTAAGCATTGTCTGAGTTTTTTGGTATCCATGAACATTCAAGAAGTTTTCCACCTTAGAAAACAAGGAGGTGGGGGGCAGAGGACAGTGGAGGGGGAGGGCTGATCCATAACTAACAGTTGCCTTTTTATGATTGGCAAGTTCTTTGGGACCAAGATACCCCCAGCCTGACTGATGAGGACGCTGAGATGCAGTTCGGCCCTGTCTTTATGTCAAATCACTGCCATCAAAACAATGGCTCATATTACATGAAAATCTTGTGCAAATGAGCCATAATGGGAGTGAATGACAATCTCCTAAGACCATGCAGCAGGGTCCTCCTTTGATCTGCAACACTGTTAATCTTTCTCAAACATAGCACACTAAGTATACTTGGCAAATCCTATATGAGCAAGTCCCTATAGTACAGAGCCAGAGAGAAACAAGCTGTAAGTGAAATAG
The DNA here is from genome assembly GCF_964165515.1 of Mesoplodon bidens. NCBI lineage: Eukaryota > Metazoa > Chordata > Mammalia > Artiodactyla > Ziphiidae > Mesoplodon > Mesoplodon bidens. The sequence continues at coordinate 132,859,294 of NC_138161.1, forward strand.
ACACCAACAAAGAGTTCCATATTGGTCATGGATTTCCATTTTACTTGAGAGTTTTTTTTTATTTTTTGTGTTGTTGCTTTTTAATTTTTTGTGTATTTGTCGTTTTGGTTTACTCTTTTACAGAACATTTATACTTCATACTTCCTTATTTTAAAATCTCAGTTACAATTGTTTTATATATATTGGGTTGAAAATTAGTTTGAAAAGAACTTACAAGGGATATAATAATTTGGGAATGTGTGAAATGCCTTGTCTACATGGGCTTTTGTCATTAATCATAGAGGACTCAGACTGCTGGTTTATATGATGTCATGCCAAAACATGAAAGAGACAGAGAGAGGAGAGAAGTTTCAAACATGGTGTTTTCTAGTGTAAGAAAAGAGTGATTTAGGTGTTTCTGTTTCTAAGGTATTTTAAGCAACCAGGGAAATCTACCTCACATGGATTATAGATCACTCTTTAGATAATAAAAGGTACTTTCTTTTACTCTCTAGTATCAAAATCAAATTGTTTGGTTGGGTCACCAAATATGTAAGGCATATGTAGACTAACGCAAGCTGAGTCAATCATGGTAATTCAGTGCTCGTAGTGCTCTTCTTTTGAAGTGTTGCCTAAAAATCAGCCTTGGGCTTCAAAGAGAGAAGGATTAGAGCCTTTATCCAGAAATAAATATGGCTGGAACTCAGAATGTCAGAGTCTAACCATGATCCTGGCCAAATAGGAGCATAGCAGGAATTCATTCTCCTTTAAGACTTGGAGTAAATCATAAAAATGGATAAATAAGCAGTGAAATATTATGAATGTGCTACAGCAAAGAAAAGGGGGAAAAAATAAACCCTGCTTGTTTTCTTGACATACACACAAGCCCTCCCAAAAAAGTGATGTCCCCAGACCTTTCACCAGTCTTCTCCACCTAGAGCATTTTAATCTCCCACCAACTGTTTAACAGAGAGAAGTGCTATTAGAGAGAAAGCTATTCCTTTTGCTGCTAACACAGATCAGATGACAGCCTCTCCAAGTCCCTCCTCTGTCAGAGTTCAAGCGTTCAAAAATGGTCAGAATATCAAACAACAGAAAAGCAGCAGGACTTTACGGGAAGAGTTTAAGGACATTAGATTAGGCAGAGTGGTCAGAAGAGACCCACTGGTGTTAGGTTTCATTTTCATACTCAATCTCATTTTAAGTGCCTTCTGCCAATAGCCTAGAGTAGGCGAGTGATCCCCTTCCGCTACTGGGTTACTGTAGAAAGCAGTCCTTAAAATACCAGGCATTTCTACTTAATACTCTGGTATGTTTCAGGTCGAATGTTAAATGACTAAATGTTCTCACCTTCATAACAATAGGTTATTTGGAATTACTCTTTCAACAGGATGTATTTATTTTGGTCTAAAGACAAAAAGGTGTGGTGTCATTTCTTCTAGGAGTTGTGAACAAAAATGAAGGGAATCTCTCACTGAGTTTGGGGAAAATTCTCCCCTGAACAAGGTAGACCCCCCAGAACAACCAAGCAATCTGTCCTTTAAAATCAGACACAGTTCTTGCTGCTTGTTTCTTGACACATTTTTCTACGGACGCTGAGAAAAACCCATGTGTAGAGTCTTTACAGAAGAGTATGGTTGCATCATGACAGGCTAAGCAATGTGTTTCATTAAGAAGGAATGTTTATTGTTCAGTACAGAGGTTTTGTGTGGAAGACACTTGAAGAATGATCACCATAAAATCTAATTTTAATATGTAATAGCCTCTTTGATATAATATACATAGATCCCACACATAAATATAGAGCTGAGATCACAAAGGCATTTGATTTTCTATATTTTTCTTGCATTTAAGATATATCTTTTGTTATAGAGCCTTGCATTTGACACTCATATGAACAGTCTGCCAGTGTATTTTAGTTCCAAGAAAGTTGGAAGGCAAGAAGAAAAGGTGGTTGATGGATTAAGTCTCTATGAGAAGGCAAAGTGATACCCATAGGCCTCATTCTGTTGAAAATGGGGGCAAAATAGGTACAAACTTAAGCAGAATTCATTTTCCCCTTTTCCATTTTTGTCATCTTGCTATGAGATCCCAGTTCCTAGTTCAAGTTTCAGGGAGCCCACCAGGGCTATTTTGCTATAGAACATAGAGTCCTGAGTGTTAGCAAACATGAGTCAAAGAAGGATGGTTCAGGTGACAGGAAAACAAAATTTTTCAAGGAAACAGGAAACTGGAAGAAAACCTGATTTTAAGAGTTTAGCCGAATGATTTTTTTTTTAATGGTATAAAGTTCTCTGACAGCACATTATCATTATCCAAAAACTTGGGGTTTAGGTAATGTCTACTTCTACAAAGCATACCATGGAATATCCCTACTATGTTTAGTTGTCAGTAGGGCCCAGTTGTTGTGTCCAAACTATTTAAAACTAATTTCTAAAGAACTATAACCTACTTACAACTTAATGTTACTAGATTCACCCACAATCACTATCCTATCCTCACCCCCATCAGTGCCCGTCAAGGACCACACAGCTATAAATCTATGGATTTATATAAATATGCATATATGACAGATGTAAAATAAATCTATAGATTTATTAAATAAAATCTATTTAACTGCATTACTACGTCAAAATATCTTGTTATCTAAAACTTTTTGTTATTTTTGTGCAGATGAAATCAGTATTTTCCAGGATAATATGCACTGGAAAATACACATTTTTTAAAAAAGAGAAACAGAAACAAAACATATGTCTTATAAAGTTGAAATGTCTACAGAGTCCTCAACATTTCCCTATTTATTATTATTTGATAAATTCATTTCTAACTCTTCTTATCTAGTATTTTAAACTTTTATATTTTTGAATGAGTAATACATTTACATGGGCTCAAAATGCAAAATAAAGAATGAAAATAAAGTGAAAATTCTTCTTCTTATCCCTCTTTCCATCCATCTAGTTTCCCCCCTCTATAGTCAGATAATTTTTATGTATTTTTTCATAGACTCTTTATGTATAAGAAATACGATCAGCCACATAGCCCCTCCTGAAACATCCATCTGTTCCTCCTTCCCTCCCTCTTATCTTTGCTTCATGCTTCATTGTTATGACAATGCCCTCATTTTCCCACTCATCTACTAACTTACTCCATGTGACTCCATCTTTTCCTTTTTCCTCCTCTAACAATGGAAAATATATATTTCTTTCTCCTAGTGCCATTGTTCCACACCGGTTTAGGTACTATTTTTTGCACTGACTCAAAACTTTACTCCTTCAGTTCCCACCTTTCTCCTCCTGCACCTCCACTGTCTACCTCTCTAGGTTCTGAGCTAGCTATTTACATTTAAAAGAATTAAAATTAAAAATTCACTTCCTGGGCTTCCCTGGTAGTGCGGTGGTTGAGAGTCTGCTTGCCGAGGCAGGGGACACGGGTTCGTGCCCCAGTCTGGGAAGATCCCACATGCCGCAGAGCGGCTGGGCCCGTGAGCCATGGCCACTGAGCCTGCGTGTCCGGAGCCTGTGCTCCGCAACGGGAGAGACCACAACAGTGAGAGGCCCGCATACCACCAAAAAAAAAAAAAATTCACTTCCTCAGTTCCACCAGACACATTGTAAGTGCACAGTAGTCACATGTGGCTAGTGGCTATTGAATTGAACTGCTCAAATGCAAAACATACCGGTTATATCATTAGCAAATATTTTCTCCCATTCAGTAGGTTGTCTTTTCCTTTTGTCGATGGTTTCCTTTGCTGTGCAAAAGCTTTTAAGTCTAATTAGGGCCCATTTGTTTATTTTTGCTTTTATTTCCTTTGCTTTAGGAAATAGGTCTTAAAAAATATTGCTACAATTTATGTCAAAGAGTATTTTGCCTATGCTTTCTTCTAGGAGTTTTCTACAGCTCATTTTTTATTTGTTTTGACCTCTGTATTACTGTAATTAAGTCTTTGCTCAAATGTCTGGAAAGTCTTAGCTCTTCATTCATATTTAAGAGTGAGACACCAAGAAATTTTTCACAGGAAATCTCCCAGAACACAGTTGCTAGAAAGACATTATAGCTCCACTGAGCCACATAGTGACTTATCTCTATCTTCCTCTGTGACTCTACCTCTGCTTTCTCATAGCCACATCAATACCCTCCCAGGATGGTAGTATCAGCCTTGGATCCAGAGGATCACCTAGTTTGGTTCCCCACAACTAAGTGGTGCAGTCTCCATGTCTCAATCCCATTACTTGGAAGAATGAATCTGATTGGCCCGGTCAAGTCAGCTTTTGTGATCAGTGCTCATGAGAGATTTAGTTGGTACATGAGAATGGCCTTTTCTCAGACTGCTAGAGTTGGAAAGGTTCTTTTAGAAAGAAGCATGAAAATCTAGAGAAAATTATTAACCTCTCTAACACAACAACCGAAAAAAATCCAGATAGTACCTAGAACACACTGGTCAACTAGGTGAGTTGGACCAGTCTACAATGACTGGTATAGGTTCAAAGACTGGCATGAACCATAACCCAAACTCCATTGAAGTTGTTTTAATGTCAGTTTACTATTGATTCAGCAAACAAGGAATGTAAAGGATACTCATCAGATGAAAGGTATAATTCAGTAGACGCAGCTCCTGTTGCCTTCCTGGACCCTCAAAGTTTTGTCTAAATTTCAACAGGTTTGACAGTACTCATAGGGTGAGGAACCAGGCAGATTAGCAAATTCTAGAACCTCAGGCTCAGGCTAAATTTTTTTTTTTTTTTTTGAGTGGATGGAAGAGAAGCATGTCAGCACTTCCCTTATTTCCAGGGGGGAAAAATAATGTACTAACTTACATTTTGCATAATATACTCTGTATTATCACCAAGCCTACTGGAGGTTTCATTGCACATGGCCTGGCCATGGTCACCACAATACATAATATAAATAAGTGAAGAGACCACGTAGACCAAAGTGTATAACATGGCAACAACGCTGATAAATGGTAACTGACACCCAGCCTCTGCATAGACAAGAAAACTAGAATTGGAGAGATTGTAATCTGTGGAGAAAGAAACTGCTATCTAGTTCTAGGTGATTATATTCTTGCAAAAAGATGTTTTTCTTTATTTTCTGTTGTATAGAAAAAGTCAGAAATCAGATTTCTAAGTGACATTTCTGGATTTTGAAATGTTGGCAATTATCAAGAATTTTTAACACACTCTTGGTAAAATGAAACACACCTACTGATAGAATCAGGCCTTCATACAGCTACTTTGTGAATCTATCTGCACATACCTTAACTACATACACAAACACAGACACCTTATGCAAATGAGTGTGGATTCTAATTATTCCTCCAGGCAAAGTCCAATATAATGAAGAATGAGGAATTTAGCCTCATATACCAATTTTCCACAAAATCACAAAATGTTAGAATAGGAAAAAGTATTGGAGTTCAATGAGCACAATTTCCTTATTTTACAGATAAGATACCTTTTGTCTAAAGAGATTTAACAACTTGTTCAAAGTCTTAAAGATAGTAAAATATATGTATGTCATTATTTTTGGATTTTCTTTGAAGGGTGGTAAGATTCCTTGAGTTCTAAAATATAATTCATGGCTAGGTATCATATCTCCACAGGCTTTCTAGCTCAGTCTTATTTTAGCCTGAACTATAATTTATCAAAAAGCTTTATATAAATTCTTTTAACAAAACCAACCAAAATTATTTCAATGTGCCATCTAGAAGGACTGATGTAACTAAAACATATAACAATGGTGTGATTATGCGGGAGTAAATAATATCAACGTTAGTCTTCATGCACTATTGGCAAGGCACCCCTCTTTAAACCCCCCCCCCACTTCGCTTTATACATGGAACTGGTAAAATGCTGTATTTATTTCAGGGCACATTTGCCCAGGTAATTTTCAAACTCTAACTCTGGTTCTTGTGCCCAGATTTTTTTTTAGCTCTTTTGACTTCACACATTGAAATTTATGGTGCATTTCACAGTGCTCCCCGCTGTGGGCCTCATCAGGTCCTGGCTGCCAGGCCACTAGGAAACAAGAAATGAATTCTGGAACACCCCGTGGCTGTTCTTAACTAAAGAACTGCAAACATGACCAAAGTTTCCTGCAAATCCTCCTAGATTGTCAGAAGAAAAATGGCAACAAGCTGCAGCCATTCAATGAAGCAATATTTTCCTTATTACTTGCAAAGTCTTTTATTTAGCTTCAACAGTATCATATTTGAAATGATTTCATGACTGGGGGCAATACTTGGGTATCCATCTGTTCTCTCCGATTAGCTGTCAGATGAGTAGAGTGTTTTTAGTCAATGTTTTCAAATTACTTTAAAATACCAACAAATTCAATATTTGTTCATGACATTAATGAGGAATATTTTCATGTTTTTAATCCCACCAGAAAGTTAGATTTTCCAATAATTTTATATTATCTCCATAGTCACTGGTGCAAATGGGTAGATTCTAACTGACATTTTTTAAAAATGGACAAAAAGAAAAAAGTAAAGTGACCAAAATGTAGAGATGGATGGGATATACCAGAGCTTTCTTTGCACTTGCAATTTTAAAAATAAATCTTTAATTTGGAGATTTCTGCCTACCCACCATTGCAAGCCCCTTCGGGGCAATGATCTATCAAGTTCTGACTGTCTCAAACTGTTTGTGCCGGATTCCACATCGATCACACTCACACTTGCTGCACTTTCAACCAGAGAGCCAAGAAACAATAATTTTCAATTAAGAAACCAGAAGAAGACTTGATGATTTGATTTATGGTGCATGACTAATTATCAAATAGCTAGCCTAATGAAAATTAAGCTGCTGGTTACTACAAAGATTTAACTTCATTTTCTTGAAGAGATACTGATATGATCCAGAATGTAATTTATTGAAGTAGTATGATACATTTTAAAAGTCATAGATATGTAAATGAGATCATTATCATTTTTAAGTGACAGGGATAATTATTTATATTATGATGAATTTTATATTCAGAGTACATATATACACCTGAAATAAAAGATTATCTTTGCTTACAATAATGATTTTCACTCCCTTCTTGTGCTACTGGAAGATCTAAAAATACTGAACAAATTATAAGGATTGGAGGCTCTTTTTTCTAAAAAAGAAAGTTAAAATTAATAGCTTTTTAATTTTTTTTTAAATTGCTTTATGTAAATTATTCAGAATGAGTAAATGAATGAATATTTAAAACCATATGAAATATTGTCAAGTGAGTGTGTCAGACCATATGTATACTTTATATTAATTATAGTTTTTTCTTGTATTGTTAAATACAGACTTACAAATACAAAAGCCTAAAATCATAAAAACGCTACCATGCAGTTTACCTTTGTTTCATAAATGAAATAATTTAATGCTATGTCATGTGTGATGTTCTTTGCCATACTAACTTAGCCCTGTTTATAAATAGTCAACTTTCCACCCTATTTTTAACTCCACTTCACCTCAAGCATTCTCCTGTACAACCAAATTGAACCATTCCTTGTTCTCTAAACATCACATTGATTTCCTGTCAATCTTCCTTCATTCATGCATCTATAAATTTCCCCAAAACCTGTATCTCCAAATTCCACCATCTTTCAAGCCCAGTCTCAGATGTCACATCCTCCATGCAATGAACAAAAGTTTTCTCTCTATCTTCCCCCCACCATCCTGAAAAGATGTCTCATTTCTTTGAAATCTCACAGATTTGTATGGTCATCAGCCAGATCAGTGGTTCTCAATCTTGGCTGCTATGATGAGGACTTGTAATATCTTGTTTTTGACTTGTGTGTTGAATAATGGGTGTTTTCAGTTCATGAAAATTTATCAGACTATATACTTATATGCACTCTTCTAAATGCATATATTATACTTCAATATGAAGCATGTAAAAAATATCAGTGCTGTGACTCCATTCCAAGCTAATTAAATCAGAATCTCTAGGGATGGAGCTTTGGGTATTGGTATTTTTGAAAGTTCCCCAGATGGTTCTAACATTCAGCCAGCTATTCAGAACCATGGACCTGGTGTCTTGAGAATTTTTCTTCCCTTCCAGAGGGATAAATACCACTGAGATAACCAAATGTGAATGGACAACCAAAATTATAGAACTCCTAACCATACACATCCTTCCAAAGAGTTTTATGTTTGATTCTTTTCTAGGTAATGTGCTTATGATTTCTAATCATTACATGTTTCGCAGTTGATAAGCTGTTCTTGAGGATGCTCATTTCTAAGATGTGATAACTGCAATGGGCTTGATATTACTGTAGTATTAGATTTATTATAGCCTTATAAAAATAACATTTTCCCCTTTTGATTGTGTGCCTCCTGAGACCAGGAGCTGGTTAACTTTTTTCAACAAATATTCATCATGATACTACTTTGATGTTGCTTGGTCAACTATTAAAAGGAAAAGTGAGAGGAAGAAAGAAAGTCAAAGTAGAGTAAGTAAGAGATTAATTTTGTGTCTATGCTTAACTGTATCATTTAAGATGGCAAAAATATTAGAAACAATATTCTCATTGTTTCAATCATGATATATCAGTGATCAGAAAATCTTTTTTGAAATAGTTGGTCTTTGGTGAAACTTATTTCCAGCTGTCCTCTATACTGCTCCTAAATTTGTTCATACAGGTACTAATTAATAAGTTTTCATTGGGAAAAAAAGCATCTCAATGACAACCCTCCAATATATTTGCATTCCACCCTATGTCCAGAGCTGTCTTTCTAAAGTACAAATCTAATTGAGCCTCTACACTATTCCAGAATCTTTAACACCTACCCAACTCCTTACTACCCAAATTGAGGTTTGGGGGACAGCAGATGGCTGGGAGTCTCTCAGAAAGGCCAAATTTCAGGCCCCATTCCAGAACCACTGAATAAAAATCTGCAATATTAATAAAATTTCCAAAGTGAAATGTGTGCACACTGAAGTTTGAGAAGCTCTAATCTAAAGACTAGTAAAGCCAAGCCCCTCATTATCTGTCTCCCATCTTCCTCTCCCAGCCTTATTTCCAGCTAATCCTTCGAACCCAAGCTGTGTCCCTGGCCATTGGAACAAGGCAGCATTTTCTTGTATTTAAACATGTTGTTTGCTCTTTCTTGGCTGTGCTTCCACACATTCACCTGGTGATTCACCTGGTGAATTTCTCAATTCAGCTGATTCCCTTCTTCTTTGAAGCAAGACCTTCCCTGACTCTTCAGCTGGAGTTAGAGTCTCTGTCTTCCTGCTTACAATGCTCTTATTTAAGAGTTGTCAAATTGTATGGTAAATAGTGTTTGCCTTTCTGCTTTTCTTTAGACTGTGGACTCCTTGAGAGCAGGAGATGCATCTTGTTAAATCCTACAGTTCCAGCTAGCAGTATTTTAGACAGATATAGAGAAATTAAGTAAACAAATGCTTTATGAGTGCTGGACAAAAGGCCCAGATAAGATCATTCCTGAAGACACAGTGTTGTGAAGTGTTCCTTTTACAAGAGTGTACTTGAAAGCCACACATTTAAAAGCACCGTATTGTGGTTACTTATTGATTCCTCTCTTTGTAGTAGAATAAGACATACTGAATTATACTGATAGAATTACAAGTGACTTGGGATATAATCTAATCACCTACTCATTCTCTTTCAAAGACGATGATCCAAGGTGATTTAACCTATAACCAGAGAAAGATGTATATTTGCAAATCTTTTTACCTCCTCTTTATCTTCTGGTATATGTTTTGTACACAAACGTGATGCTCAATAAATGATTTCTAAATAAGAGGATGACCTAATTTTCCTTTTTAGTATTATTTTCAAAGTCAACTATCATTGACCATATAAAGTAAGATATAAAAAAAAACATTTAGCACAGTGTTAGTACAGAGTAAGTGATCGATACCAGATATATCCTTTTTCTCCCAGCCTCTCTTCTCTTTAACTTAAATCTCTCATGCTGCAATTAAATTCCCATTGCCTTTGTTCAATGCTTTGGGAAATAAAAAATTAAAAAGCTAAAATTAATCACTAAACCTCATTTTAAGTTCAAAGGCAACAGAGCACCAACAAATAAAAAATTTACTCACTTGTTTTATTTCCTTTGCCAAACTACTGATGAAAATACCAGTACAGGGCTTCCCTGGTGGCACAGTGGTTGAGAGTCCGCCTGCCGATGCAGGGCACCCGGGTTCGTGCCCCGTTCCGGGAAGATCCCACATGCCGCGGGGCGGCTGGGCCCGTGAGCCATGGCCGCTGCGCCTGCGCGTCCGGAGCCTGTGCTCCGCAGCGGGAGGGGCCACAACAGTGAGAGGCCTGCGTACCGCAAAAAAGAAGAAGGATGCAAATGTAAGAAACTTGTGATGCCGGAGCAGAGGTTCCTATCTGGCCTCTTGTTTTCTCAGTGAGGTTGCAAGTAATCTGTTGTGATAAGAGTAAGCAGGCCTGGGAAGAAAAGCTGTGGTGGGGAGCCAGTTGGGATGAACTAAAAGATGAACAGCATGGAAATCCAATCTAGCTTGTTGTGCCATTGATACTTTTAAGCTTTACTTTTCTTATGAATGTGATTGTAATTTACTTTATTTAAACACTAAATTCAAGCTCTTTTGGTTCTTTTGGGAGCCGCAGTTCCAGTAAATGAAAATTCATTATATATAAAGTCATTTAGGGCTTCCCTGGTGGCGCAGTGGTTGAGAGTCCGCCTGCCAATGCAGGGGACACGGGTTCGTGCCCCGGTCTGGGAAGATCCCACATGCCGCGGAGCGGCTGGGCCCGTGAGCCATGGCCGCTGCGCCTGCACGTCCGGAGCCTGTGCTCTGCAGCGGGAGAGGCCACAACAGTGAGAGGCCCACGTACCACAAAAAAAAAAAGAAAAAGAAAATACCAATACAGAGCTTGTTGTTGTCATTGTTTTTAAGAACGTAGAAAGAGAATTTTTATAATACAAGAGTACATAATGTATATCTGAGGAAGGAAACCCTGAGCTAAGTTGTATGCTGTTGGTCTACACATCATATACCCACAAAATTACAACTTGCTGTATCTTGTGTTTTATTCTTGCAGGACTCCTTGATTTCTACAAGAGGATAGATGGCAAGAGTTAATCCTTTAATGGGTTAGTTGTATAAGGTCGTTTGATCAGAGGTTTCCTATCAGCATCACACAAATCAGTCCCAAAGAATCAAGTCCCTACATGGCCAACAAGTAAGACTCAAATGAATATCAATTGTACCACAAGGTAAAATAAGAATTGCCATATTGTTTTTATTATCTAGGTCTCTAAAACTGTCTTTGAGAAGAAGAGTGGTAATATTTTATGGATCTCCTGCTTCTAATGCTGGTCTTCTATTTAAAGTTTAATGTGCCGAGTCAATTATTCCTCTCTTTGTTAATCATTTACTAATGAAATGACAATACAGACACTATCGAATGAGTCACAAATTGGGGCAGGCAGAACACAGCTGTGTGTGTTCAGATGTAAAGAACTCCCAAAACTTAATAACAAGAAAACAAACAACTTCTTTTTCTCCTTCCCAAAATAGACAAAAGACACTTCACCAAACAAGTTATATGGATGGGTAATAAGTAGACTAAAAATGTCAATACTACTGGTTATTAGGAGAAAGAAAATTAAAACTATAAGATACCACTACACACCTACTAGAATGACTGAAATTTTAAAAAATAAACAAAAACACCTGGTAACCTGACAATGCCAAGTACTCATGAGGATGAGGAACAACTTGAACTCTAATTCCTTGCTGGTGGGGATGCAAAATGGTACAGCTCTTTAGAAAACAGTGTGGCAGTTTATTAGAAAGATAAACATACAATTAATAAGTAACCAATTAACCTCACTCCTAAATAAAATAATTCATTTTCCAAAAAAAACAAAAGTATATATCCACAGAAATACCTATATGTAAATTTGATAGCAGCTTTATTTATAATATCTAAAAATTGGAGCCATGTCAAGTATTCATCAATTGGTGAATGTTCACACAAACTGTGGAATATTCATATAATGGAACACTACTCAGCAATAAAAAGGAACAAATCATTTATATATGCAACAACATGGAAGAATTTCAGAATAATAATGCTAAGTGAAATAAGCCAGAAACAAAGAGGCCATATACTGTATAATTCCATTTATGTGGCATTCTAGCAAAAGAAAAAGTATAGGGATAGAAATCAGATGAGGGACTGGAGGTCAAGCAAGGGGGTTGAGTACAGAGGAGTATGAAGGGATTTCTTAGGATGATGGAGATGTTCTATAACTCAAATGTGACGGTGGTGGTTACAAAATTATAGTTATAGATAGATATAGATATATAGATATATCTATGTATATGTGTGCTAAAAAGCATTGAAACATCTAAAAGGGGAGAATTTTACTGCATGTAAGTTATATCTTAATAAGCCTGACTTAAAAGGCTAGTGATCGGGCTTCCCTGATGGCGCAGTGGTTGAACGTCCACCTGCCGATGCAGGGGGCACGGGTTCGTGCCCCGGTCCGGGAGGATCCCACATGCCGCGGAGCGGCTGGGCCCGTGAGTCATGGCCGCTGAGCCTGCGCGTCCGGAGCCTGTGTTCCGCAACGGGAGAGGCCCCAACAGTGAGAGGCCCGCATACCGCAAACAAACAAAAAAAAAAAAAAAAAAGAAAAGGCTAGTGATCAGTTGTTACATATTTGGAGCACATATAGATGATGATAGCATAGCAACAAATCACTACTACAGATTAAGTCCTATATGAACTAGAACAGTTATTTCCATATTTCAGTAACTGATTTGGCTATTTTAATAAAAGGAATCACAAAACTTTTTTATCTACATTCTGTAACCCCAGAAGGAACCCAATATCTTTCCTGTTTTCATAGAATGTCACTAAAGTTCCAATGCTAAAAGAACAATGGGATCTAAGTAGCCTCACAAACTAAAGAGTATCACCCAGTACATCCCCACAGAACTTACCAAGAGAAGGCAGACGTGCCTGGCTACCCCTACCATCACCATACCAGAGCCAAAATGATAATAATAATAATGAAATGAGAGGAATCAAGGAGGATCATTTCAGGGGTGGCACCTTCCCTTATTTCACCTAGAGCCAGATGAGAAGGATTCTAAGAGAACCTTTTAAAAACTCTCAGGGGAAATCTGACAGCTCACCTCCCATTTGAATTTTGGTTTATAAGGTAGACTACTGTGGCTGCCCTGGGTACCTGTTTAAAGAAAGGAAAAAAAGAATTGGAGACATGCAGCAGAGCAGTTTGTACTCCCACTGTTTGACATGGCAAGGCTGTGTGAGTTGCCTGCAGGTCAAGTGGACCATAGAAGACAGCTGGATTTAGGCCATTTTGCCACTCCTGGATATGGCGCCTTCTAGATGAGGAAACCTTGGGTGCTAAAGACTACAAGTGCACTGCCTTAAGAAGCTGAAGGGGGCAGTGAAGGAAATGTTCACACCAGAACAATCCTTCAAGTTTAGAAACTGTGCAGTAGGGGGACAGTTGCATGACATCCAAGTAAACCTATCCATAAGTATCTTGCAGGTATCCAAAACCAAGAGAGGTCAGCTAAGTAAAGAGGTCCTTGCTTCTTTTTCTCTATTCCACCTCCTCATCACTGCACACCAGGGAGAGAAAGGGAGCCCAGAAAGGAAAGCAGAGTAGAATAGGTTATGTCTCCCTCACAGGTGAACCTCCCTCAAGCCAAGAGCTATTCTGGTTATGGGACAGAGTAAATCTTGAAATGAATTTGAGATCTAAATTTTACTTTAGACTAGACTGAGTCAAACTTTGGAAAACTTAAAAGTAACTGGAAAACTATGAGTTCAATCTGAGATACTGTTAAAAAACAGAGAAGTCAAATCCTTAAAAGCATATTTGAAAGCCTTGCTATTAAAAGAATTCATCCTCTTCAACTGAGGCATTCTCACTGAGAAAAATTAGTTCATGAGCTTCATCAAATAAGAAAGTATACACATTAGAGAATGAGTGTCAGTGATTTGAAGTATAATCCTGGGGACAACAGTGGAGCACTCTCAAGAAAGGCCACATCGCAAATGAAATTGATGACACAAAGAACAGTATGGTGCAGATTAATATGGACATCAACAATTCTTAACCAAAAAGTGATTCAGTAGTCTACATTCAAATGTAAAGAAGTTTTAAGAATACCTTAATCAATGTATTGCACTTTTATTTTCTGTTTATGAATACACAAAAATGACATATGATATTTTAAAAACTATAAGTAAATAGATATAAAAGAGCTCTTTATGTAAGTTTAAAATAAAAAAAATATATAGGGAATGATAAATCACTGTCATCATTTAATTGACATATATAATAATGGTTTGTCTTTCAATTGGCGGCATATTAGGTTTAATAAAGTAAGGTATAGTCTGGAATATGAACAGAAGTATTGTATCCAACTTCTGAGTCCCAGTCTTAAAAAAGAAACTGATAATCCTCCACTCTTACCCTATTCTTCTATTCCTTTTCCAAGGTACTGGTATATATATCGTGCTGGCCAGCTCCGACCATGCAGATGAGAGTAACACCTCATGGAGTAGCAAATTAATAATATAGAAGAAACCTGAGTCCCCAGATAATTCCACAGAGCAAAGCCACCAACCTATTCTAAACATCTTTCTATCTCCAGACTGCTATATAAGAAGGAAACACACTTCTACCCTATTAAGTCAGGTATTTCTAACACATTAAGACAGTCTAGTTGTTATAGCAGCTTAACCTATAAAGTAGCTATTGTAATACATAGTAACTTAAAAACTAATACTTACAATGTTTACTATATATTAGACACTGTATTTATTGTGATTTATTCATCACAGAAATCCTGAAGGAAGGCACTATTATTCTCCCCATTTTTAGAGATAAAAACTGGACATTTGTAGATGTTAGGTAACTGTGCAAAGTCATACATAAATGGAGGAATTGAGATTTTCTACTCATAGACTGAGTTCAGAGCCCCTGTCCTTCTTCATTGTGATAGTACTGTTCCCAGCATAGGGCTGTTCCCCCAGTCCCATGAAGCATGTTATACTACTGCAAAAGTTCGATGTGGTGCATTCATATTTGTATGACTCTATAGACCAATACAAGAAACTTGCATCCAAAAAATGTACAAATCATCATAATTTTGACCTAATATAATCAAAATATTGAATGTTTATTAAGAAATAATTCAAAATACATGCACAGATGCAATATTATCTATAATTGACAGAAACTGGAAAAATAGTATCCAACAGTAGGAGAGGGGTTAAAGAAAATTTAGCAGCACAAACTCATTGAAATGTTTTGAAGAAAATAGAAGTAAAATTATACACATTATACTGATCTTTCAACATTTACAATATAGTGCTGTGTGGAAAAGGCAGGCTACAAGAAATAGGGAAAGAATGTCTAACATTTATCAAGCACCGACTATGTTCCAAACACTAAACGTTTTATACAAATATTACTTTCTTTAATCATTACCCCAGTGATGAATGGAGAGTATGATAACCCTTTCCTCCACCCCATTTTCCAGATGGAAAAGCTTAGGTTCAGAGAGTTAAAACTTTTGCTAAAGATCATGTAGCTAGAACAAAACAAAGCAGTAATTTTCGGTCCATGTCTCACTAAAGTATTTTTTTCTATTATTCCATGCCACTCAAAATGGACTACACATTTTGATTATGACTATAGAAAAAGATTAATAGGGACACAAAATTAAAAAGACATGAAAAATAAAAACAATATGCCGAGATGATAGGGTTATTTTCCTCTTTTTCAGCAAATTTTTCCTTACTGGTAAAGAATATATCTGGTGTCCATAATTGCACACACTTTTTAATTAAGTGTTACTCTTGTTTAAGGTGTAGAGATAGAACATTACGTAAAGGTAGCACACATAGATTTGGGGACTTTTTTGGGGGCATTGAAGAAATGGTTCTTAAGTTATCTCTAGAAAAAAAATCCATGTATGATAGGAAGTTAATTTTAGAAGCCAACACTATATAGCTTTCCAGTAAAACCAACTGACTTTCTGATTTACTCATGATCTTTTCCAAACTTGATTCTTTTCCAGTACTGCCTTCCTCAGTGGATAGCATCACCATCTATCCAGTCACACGTCATCTATGACATTTTCCTTTCTCCCAGCCATATCCTAGCCACCATCAATTCCTCTCAATTTTACATCTTGAGATCCCCTAAATTCATTCACTCCTTCTTTCCAAAAAGGTGCCTTCACCTCTCTCCTGAACTACAACCCATAACCTAACTGATCTAGCCAACAGATCTCCAATCTCTTCTCTACTGCAGCCAGAGTGATTTTTAACATGCTAATCATATCATGTCATAACATGTTTAAAATACCTAGTACGTATTCCCTTCTGATCTCAAAATAAATCCGGGTCTACAATGCCCCAAAGAATCCCCACATCAGACTCATCTCTCACTTCCTCTTGGTGGTCCAGCCACATGGAGTTTACATCACATTTCTCAATTGTGTCGTGCTCCCTCAGAAAGTCTTTGCCAGATGATGTTCCCTCAGCTGAATGTGTGCTTCTGTACCTTATTCCAATCTCCATTTGCTAGCTTAACACCTATTCATTCTTTACATCTCACTCCAAGTATAATTTCTATAAGGAAGCCACTCTTTTTTTTTTTTTTTTTTTTTTGCGGTACATGGGCTTCTCACTGTTGTGGCCTCTCCCGTTGCGGAGCACAAGCTCCGGACGCACAGGCTCAGCGGCCATGGCTCACGGGCCCAGCCGCCCCGTGGCATGTGGGATCTTCCCAGACCGGGGCACGAACCCGTGTCCCCTGTATCGGCAGGCGGACTCTCAACCACTGCGCCACCAGGGAAGCCCTAGGAAGCCATTCTTGATCCTACATAATGTTACGTCCTCTTATTTTCCACTCTTATAGTGTAACATGAAATTCCTTCTAGCATTTAAACAAATAATAATTTTATATTTATTCACGTGATTATTTCATTAATATCTAACTCTCCCAGGAAATTGTAGGCCCCACAAAGGTAAGAATCTTGTTTGTTTTTGTTCATGTTATACATCCAGAACCTAGCACCGGGCCTGACAAATGGCAGACATTCAATAAATACTTCTATCCAATGGTTAAATGACCTGAATAAAGGATAGCACTGATGGTGACCAAGGCAAAGCATACCTTTGTTCTCAACTTCTTTGGGTCCAAACACATAAGGTCAAGGTACATTCTGCGTCAAAACTATAATTCAGTGACATTTGCCTTTCCATCCATTTGTTCTCCTTTCTGACCCTTTCTTCTCCACAGCTGTATCTTCTGCCCTCTATATGCCCAGTGCCTTCTTTTATTCCCAACCCCTTACAAGATTTTTATGTGTTAGTTAACAAATACAACAAATACAGTAAGGCCCTGCTACATTCAAAGCACTGTGCTACATACAGGGTATAAAGAAATGAATAACGGTAACTCTCACTAAGAAATAAAAATGGATAATAGTTGCCGGTAACTATTGTATACTTGTCACATGCCAATCACCATTCTTGATGATATACACATAAGGCTGAGATGTGAAGTACAACTCTTACCTGTGAGTAAGCAGGAACTTAGAGGCAAACCCTCAGCAGCCTGCCTATCTTGACCTTCTCACTTCCCCTATTCCCTACTGATAACTTCATTTGGGGGTTACCCAATGCAGACAAAGAGGCAATAAAACAGGAGTGTGTTAAAAGCCATTTGTAGTCCAGGCCAGACTCCCTTCCCTGCCAGGACATCTGCTGGGAGGGAGACGGCAGCGGAATCAATCAGAAGGCACGTTTCAGGCATTTGTTTAAGGCAGCTCTTTGAACTGTGTTTTTTGAGAACTACAGATTGTCATGCAGTCTGTTAGCCTCCTACCTTGAACCAACACTGGCATGAGAATCAAACAAGTATTGGGATAACTCAAAGTTAGAAGGCTCCTGCATCTTGTATCATGAATCCGATGGCCAAGTCATGCCTTTGTGTGCCTTGAAAATCATGTTAACCTGGGACAGAGAAGCAGCAGTAAAACTAGGGTCACCAGGGAGAAGCGTCTCCTTCTAGGACCACAGACTATCTCCAATGATTATTATAACTCTGAATGGGAGGGCGGTTATATGACATTCATTATAGATGAGGTTACTAAGCCTCACAGGTCATCCAACAAACATGAGACATAGTTCTAACTTTCTTTTCTCTGTCTTGAAAGCGCAAATTCTTTCCACTGTACTGTACAGTCACATAGTAGGAAGAAATAAGGAACATTTAAAATCTGCAGATCCAGGCTGTAGATGTTAGGGGACAGAAAGAGTCCTTCTAATAGCGTCCCTGGGGAAGACAGCTTGGAGCACTGTAAAAAGAGTGTTCTTGAGCAAAGATGCCAGTTGCAGAAACAGAAAATTGCAAGGTTAAACTGAACTAATTGCTGCGTGCAGGGGAGAGGTGCTGAAAGTTACACTGGAGCTGAAATGTAAAAGACTCCAGAAGCGAGAACCAGAGTTATCATTGGGGCCCTATGATTTCTCTCCTTAAATTCAGAGAGAACTTAGCTAATTAATCTACTAAAGACTTGTCATTAGAATTTGCCATTACAGTACCCCATTTGTTGGGCTCCTTGTATCCTGAATCTTGAATATTTCAACTTATTTTTGACACTCATTAACTCCCTTTCTGCATGTAGGTCAATCAATTTTTCCATTATACTTTTTAAATTAATTACACTATAACAATAAGTCATGAGCACAGGTCATAAACTTCAGTCTTCGGTGATGAGGCAGTCAGTGTAAATATGTGAAAGGCAGAGACAACTAAAAGAAGATGGTAGAAACTTGGCAAACTAGATAATACATTTCCCACTCAAACTTTGGATAAGCATGGTATTTATAAGTTTGGCCTACAATCTACCTGGATGCAATGTAGGTGTTTATATATAAATATAGTATTTACTAACATTACTAAGGGCATATTATGCACTGTTCTGACTGCTTTACATCTATTAATTAATTTAAACCTCACAACCACCCCACGAATGGGGAAAATTAGAAGCATTCTCATTTCAGATGAGAAAACTGAATTGCAGAGAGGTTAAATAACTTACCCAAGGTCACTCAGAGATAGAGCCAAAAACTGGCTCTAAGGTATGTTCTTTTTATTTATTTATTTATTTATTTATTTATGCGGTACGCGGGCCTCTCACTGTTGTGGCCTTTCCCATTGCAGAGCACAGGCTCCGGACGCGCAGGCTCAGTGGCCATGACTCACGGGCCCAGCCGCTCCACAGCGTGTGGGATCCTCCCGGACCGGGGCACGAACCCGTGTCCCCTGCATCAGCAGGCAGACTCCCAACCACTGCGCCATCAGGGAAGCCCTAAGGTATGTTCTTAAGCACCACAGTATATGCCTGGACCTCAGAGAGTGCTGTTCATGGTGAATGATTGACTGCTCAGGACCATAAAGAATTTAGGTTCAAATGTTGGTGAAACCTGTATCTCAGCCAATTCTACCATAAAAAACTACAATCTACTCAACATATTTATTGTGTACCTACTGTGCTCAAAGTACTGGATGTCATCCACACAGGCTTCCTAACCAAAGCAAGAAAAACACGCCCATGTGTTTGCAACCTAACCCTCCATGGTTGTTTCATGACTGAATCTACTGGATATCACTCAACACTATTCAGCCAAAGCAAAAAGAATCAAGCATCCTACTGAATCAAATTGCCAGTCAACTAAAAAGTAATTCCAGTTAAAAGCTATAAGTGTAAGACAGACGTTTGGTTGTTGGTGGGAACTAAGAGAGAGGTCTCAGAGTCATGATTTTTGTAAATACATCTATCTATAAAAATTACCACCACCCTGGCTTTTCTTACCCAGTCAAATTAGTCTAGACCCTAGAGCAGTGTTTCTCAAGGTCCTGTTTCACAATCACTGAGAGTAATTTTTTAAAACCCAGACTTATGTACAACCCTGCAATGTCAGAAACTTTTGCAATGGAACTCAGGTAGCTGACCGTTTAATAAGCTCTCAATACTTTGTATACTCTCAAAAGTTTGAGAACCACCAGTGAGACAAAGGATGAGAATGAGACTTTAAGCACTTTCAGAAAATGTTGAGGTCTGTAAAGAGTAATTTGTACTGTACAAAGGATAAATTCATGATCTCTAAAATTAGAAATTGTAGGTTCATGCATGCTCAGAATGTAGATCACCATATTTTAAAATGCAAACATATCATTGTTCTTTGAAAAATTACAACATTGAATAATTTAACTCTCTAGGATTTTGCATTTAAATTCGAATTTCTAGAGAAATGTGTCAGAATTCCCTTCCTCTGCAACTAACAACAATAAAGCCGAACTTTAAACACAAATAATTACTTTTTCTCGTATAACAGTAAGTCCAAAGACAGGCAGCTGCAGGCAATGGTCCAGAGCCTCAACTTTGCCATAGGGAAACTCCCTGTTTATCTGTTCTTCCATTCTTAACATACCACCTTGTTACCTCATGGTCATAAAATGGGAACTTTTTGCTCCAGCAAAGCATTAAAATCAGAAAAAAGAAGGAAAGAGAGGGGGGTAATGCCAGTTGTATAGGTCTCACCACACTCCCAGCAGATACCGTCTTTCATTTATCTGAGTTTATCACAAAATCACAGCACCAGAGGCTGAAAAATGAGAAACAGAATGGCCATGATTGGTTTAGACCAGGAGTCAGCAAACTATATCCCACTCTCATGGGCCAAATGCTGCCTGCTGTCTGTTTTTATAAATAAAGTTTTATTGGAACAACCACACACATTCTTTTTTATATATAGGTACTTTCATGCTACAATCGCAAAGTTGAGTAGTAATTGCAAGATAAAACTCCTGGCCCACAAAGGCTAAAATATTTACTATTTGATCCTTCACAGTAAGTTTCCTGGCCCTAGATTTAGACCAATAATGATCCATTACATGCATCTGAGAACATCACTGCATTAGGGGTTCTGGTGGCAGATATAAATATTGGACAGGCAATCTTAGTATTTGCCACAATATGTGTTCTCTAATGACATTCTTGCTTAATTGCCCCATCTGCAAAAAACAGGTACCCTTTATAAAGTTGTAGCTACCTCAAGTCCTTTATAATATTAACTGTGAAAAAAACATGTGAAATATTTATAACAGTCCTACCACATAGCTAAGGCTCAATAATGCTAGCTTTTACTGCTACTATTTACATGACACCTACTGCATTATCCTTTCACTTTCTTGAACTGTCACCTGAACTGCCTTTGTCTTTAGCAACTACCGAGAGTCATTTTTATTTAAAAAAATTGTAACTACAGGAGTTGTATTTGTCTAATAGCCTTTCTATTGGTAGATTATGGTAATGTGCACTTGAAAGCACATTCTAGATATGTTTGGATTAATTAAAAGTTCTAGATCCCACAAATTGACTTTGATATATTTATAAGATATTATCCATCAGCAAATGCAAAAAATTCTTCACTTGTTTCTTATATACAATACAGTGATCAATGCATTACTAGAAATCATCTCTAAGGAAATCATGTTTTTATGGGCCCTCTTCCTGGCATGCTGCTATTTTCCAATAGGGTTCCAGTCAGGCCTCAGATAAATATTTCAGCAAGTCACACTTAGCCTTTAGAGTTATCCTGACAGCATTCTTTGCAAGAAGGTATTTAGGTACAAGAGGCCAAAACACCTGTGACGTAATTTCTCTGTATGTGCATAGATTCCTCATTCCTCATAGTCAGGGAAGAAATATTACCTTAAATGTTACCTTCCTTATGAAATAAAATAAAAATGTGCTACTAACAGAGCATTAGAAAAAGTTATTTATTAAATATGAAAGCATAATCACAGAAAGCTGATGTACTGTATGGTTTTTTTTCAATCTACAACACTAAGTTTTGTATTAAAAAGACATGGAGATTTACTTTCACAATATAATTTGAAACACAAAGAAAAAAATGTTACACGCTGGGCAATGAAATTGAATTCTTTTTGACTCTTGAAGGAGACCTATCCATTTCATTCAAGTCTTCCATATTTTTAAGTTAAAAAAATAGAAATCAACAAAACATTTTGGTAAAACCTGTGGAACTCTGTGGGGGTCCAGCGACTGGAGTGACAGCTTTTCCCTGCATTACATGAATAACTCATTGACTGGCCCCATCCTCATTTAGCTCCAAAGAAATAATAACAGAGAGACTTGTATAAGAGTAATTCTCTGTCTACTACTATCTCTCATGCTTGGTTTAGAATTATTACTCAAAACCCAGACATACTGAATATAGAAGATTAGAAAGCTTGAGGCTTATAGCTAAGTATTTAGAGATGACTTTCTTTGTGCTGGGAGAAAATAATCTATTACAAAACAGGTGGCTGTGAGACGGCAACTTCAGTAAAAAAATTGGCCTGAACAGAAATTCTGACCTTAAAAAAAATACCACAATCAACATTAACAAATGTCATCAAAAACACTGCTGTTTGGGACATAATTCACTATACAGTCAAAAGAATTATACTACTGGAATATTTGCCCCGTTTGCAATCAACAGAAACTCTTAGGAATTCAAATGTAACATAAAACTTAAAATGTTGTTTTTCATTATGGCATCCTGTTTCCTTTTTTCTAAGATTACCCAAAAGCTAGCTTTCTCCACAATACTGCTCTAATAGTTTACATCTCTTTGGGTCTGTGAACCTGACCATCACCAGTAGGCTGCCAGAGCCTACTGTTTCACTGTGAGACTCTGGTATTCTTTTGTAAATACTTGTAGATGTAAGCACTGTGATTTTAGTACCCAGGGAAAGACTTAAGCTAAATTATAAAGCAGGGCAAAGCTCAGGAAGGAGAGCAACCTCTTACCACCATTTTGGAATGGTGGATGCACAAGCTGGATGCACCCTCCCCAGGGCTTCCAGTATCTCTCTGCTTCCCTGGGACCTCCTCTGTGGTACCCAATCTACAGCTTCTCTTCCTGAGAATTTCCCCTGCTCTGGACCTTTATTTCACCCTTTTCATGTTCTACTCCAACCAGCATCCTGCAAAGTTATCCCTTGGACTCTACCCAATTATATTTTTTTACTTTTTAAAAAAAATTTATTGAAATAGAGTTGATTTACAATGTTGTATGAGTTTCAGGTGTATAGTAAAGTGGTTCAGTTATAAATATATATAAATATATATATAGTCTCTTTTTACATTTTCTTCCATTATAGATTATTACAAGATATTGAGTATCATTCCCTGTGCTATACAGTAGGTCCTTGTTGGTTATCTGTTTTCTATAGAGTAATGTGTATATTTTAATCCCAAACTCCTAATTTGTTCTCCCCCCTCTTTCCCCTTTGGTAACCATAAGTTTGTTTTCTGCGTCTGTGAGTCTATTTCTGTTTTGTAAATAAGTTCATTTGTACCCTTTTTTTAGATTCCACATATAAGCTATATCATATGATATTTGTGCCAACATGGATGGACCTAAAGACTATCATACTAAGTGAAGTAAGCCAGACATAGAAAGACAAATATATATTTTTAATTCAGTTGTATATCATTGATTGTACCTCCCACAACAAAGTGATTAGCTTTCATGTGTTACCCTTCCCAATGCCATCTCAAGTATGATTAAGTTCATAACCCAAATAATAAGTCTCTAATGGTGAAATGTCAGATATTGATAAAGGTAAGTGAGCAAGATACACTGGGACAAGAAAGTCTTCTTGACATCTTGCAAATAATCAACTAGAGCTGTATAATCTAGCTGTATTTAAAACTAGCCTTTTAAAAAACCAGCTTTATTGAGGTATTATTTACATACTATTATATTTACCCATTTTAAGTGAACAATCCAATGTGGAGCACAGGCTCCGGACGCGCAGGCTCAGCGGCCATGGCTCACAGGCCCAGCTGCTCCGTGGCATGTGGGATCTTCCTGGACCGGAGCACGAACCCTCGTCCCCTGCATCGGCAGGTGGACTCTCAACCACTGTGCCACCAGGGAAGCCCCATTATTCATTATTAATAGCCCAAAAGTGGGAACAAGTCAAATGCCCATCAACAAGCAAATGGATAAATAAGCAAAGAAACAGAACCTAACCTTTTTAAGGAGATCACTGCAAGTTTCATGAAACCTTAAATCTAATGGTTATTATTTATTTATTTATCCTTGGGTTTAGAAAAAGTAGTTTAAATGGTCTGAAATTCTCCTGATTCAGAGTGAAAGGTTTGTACCTTAAGAAAACAGACAAGGTCTGTGATGTTCACCATCTACATTTCTACTACTTCCCTTTATGTAATGAATGTGTTATTATATTATGTAAATAAGATGGTTTGTTGTTTCAGTGAGAATCAATCCCATTACCCAGAATAATACTCTAAAACATTGATTTCTTCCACAGCCATGTCATAATGGTTCCAAAAATACAGGACCCATCTATGTGGTCATTCAATTATTTCTGGACAGAATACTATTTATGCTTTGAAAACTTAAATGATTTATAGCTGGCAAAGAAAGAGATGATGGAAATAAATGTAGCACTGTAAAATAGTCTTATGTGTCTTATAGGATCCAATTCAAATAAATTACTGTAATTTGAGTGCTAGTAGTTCCACTCCGGGAAAATCCCATTCACCAACATCTGAACAAATTTTGGCTAGGAAGAAAGTTTTATTGGATGCAATCTGGTCCTTTACATTAGAAAGAAACAAAGGTTACAAAGGCTGCAATTGTTACATGCTTCACTTCTCCCACATCCAAAAATATATATCAGATAGCTTATATTAAAGAAAAAAAACCCACATGAAAACACATGTACCTCAACATAGAGTGGCTTGTGTCTGTGCTATCTCCTAACTGAAAACCAGTT
Organism: Mesoplodon bidens; assembly: GCF_964165515.1. Taxonomy (NCBI): domain Eukaryota; kingdom Metazoa; phylum Chordata; class Mammalia; order Artiodactyla; family Ziphiidae; genus Mesoplodon; species Mesoplodon bidens. The sequence continues at coordinate 132,884,154 of NC_138161.1, forward strand.
GAATCAAAAACTGAGTTTAATGCTCTTTTATAGTCCTTCTTGTTAATTTTAAATCTTCTCAAAACTCTCCTGTTTGTCAGTAGGTATTTTGTTGTGTTTATCAAGATTAACCAAATGCAAGTTTACTCTAGTCAGGGAATGACTTTACTCTTAATCACCTTAAATCATGGTATGTGATTTGCCTTTCTAAGAAATCTATTTGATTAAACAGTTTTTGGTGGAGACTCAATCACTACTTGCCAAAATGGTTCTGCCCCTTCCTAATGTCAATTGGTGCTTTTTATTAGAAATTATATTACTAAAGCTGTGGTTTAGAGAGAATTTTATCTCTATCTTGCTAATATATCCAGTCTCCGTATGAGTATACCCAAAGCAAAAATATTAACATTATGGATATATAAAGATTAGATGTATCACTCCTCTCAAAATTTAATGCCTGGTAGTTAATCCATTTACTTTGTCATTTTTATTAAGACTGCCAACAAATTTTTCACAGTTCACCAATCAATTTTGAAAACTAATCTGGTCAATCTCAGGTCCCAGTCCCTCCCACGTCCATAATTTTATAAAAGTCACAGGGTAAAAAGACCAGTAAGGGCTTCCCTGGTGGAGCAGTGGTTGAGAGTTCGCCTGCCGATGCAGGGGACAAGGGTTCGTGACCCGGTCCGGGAAGATCCCACATGTCGCAGAGTGGCTGGGTCCGTGAGCCATGGCCGCTGAGCCTGCGTGTCCGGAGCCTGTGCTCCGCAACGGGAGAGACCGCAACAGTGAGAGACCCGCGTACCGCAAAAAAAAAAAAAAAAAAAACAGACCAGTAAGACTCCCGGGGATCACACCATCCCTGCACCATCCATTTGCAGAAAAGGCCGCAGATGTGCCAAGACTGGAGGCTGCAGACACACACCTCCTTAACTCTCTCCCAGCAGTGACCACAAAGATGTACATGACAATCAACACTCATGCCCTCCCCTCCTCTCTGAGGGAGATGCCAGGATATGAATTTTCACCGTTAAAAAAAAAAAAGGAATCTCTGTTTAGTCTACCAAAGAGCATGAGGAATGACATCAAAAATTGACCTAGACTATGACTAATTTACATCAAACAAGCAAATTACAATAAAATTATGCCCCCATTCTTTTGAGAACAGAGAAGATTTGAAAATGGAGTTAATGATCGATCATGTATTGTGATAAAGCCTCTATAATATCCCAAAAGTATGGGATTCAGAGAGCTTCAAGGTTGGTGAACACATCCCCACCAGAAGGATAATGCATTCTAATTCCATGGAAATAGAAGCTCCGACACTCAGGACCCTCCTGGACCTTGTCTATGTATCTCATCATCTGGTTGTTCATCTGTATCTTTTATTGCATCTTTTAATAAGCAGGCAAACACAAGTAAGTGTTTCCCTGAGTTCTGTGAACCACTTTAGACTTTTGAATGATATAGTTACAAGATGCTGCAATATCATCAAAGCCCTATCAAAGTAAAGTTCTCTTGAATTAGCCCAATAATTGATGGGAAAAAAGAAAACCTTGATATGAGAAAGAAAGGTGTTGCTGTAAATGTCTATTGAAAGCTATTTCTGTCTCTATGTTCCTAGCTAAAGCTAATGTATCCATTTTATTTTTGGTAGCAATGTTAGGTAATCTAAGAGGCAGACTCTAGCTTATACTATTCCTTTGTGCTTATGCCTTAATTCAGCTTCAAAGTACACCATGTTCTTGCTTTAAGGAATAATAACTCAAAATTTTTTTCTAATTAACCACTTAAAAAAATATTTTGGTAAACATTAAAAATTCTCATTAGAAAGTATAGAATAAGAGAATCGCAGAAAATTGATCATAACATCCTATAATGTGTGAATACTGTATATACAGAACCAATAGAATTTTCTAGAGAAGCTTGTTTTACATTTTTTTGATGATTTTTATACCACTTTCCCTTCACACTAAAAAGGATTTTCATAAAATGATACTGTCCTTCCTGTGTGAGAAAGTGATCCTGATCCCCTATCATTCAGACTGTTCCTTAAATCATATTTCTCATAACAGTGTTAGGTTTTCTGAGTGACCTTGTGCCCAGGGGCAAACATCCCTTTTATCTGCTAATTATTCATAAGAATATTTACTGGGCATTGTTTGTACATGAAAAACTGTGTCAAATGTTGGGCAGGACAAAAAGATAAACAAAACTTTTTCCCTTCCACTAAGATGTCTAAAATCTCTTAAAGGAGATGAGACAGTGCCCAGATAAATTCCAAAGTCTTTCGTGAGAGATATGTGAGTGGGATAAACCAGAACCGCAAGAGTTCAGAGGGGAACTCTCAGTGTTTCTGGGAGAGAATACTGAGTCTTACATTTATCTCTGTAAATTCCTATAGGGATGTGATTTATGTTGAAAACTAGCACCAATAAAGCAGTGGGAACATAAATGGGGAAAAAAATAACTCATGGGTCTCATAAAAAATGCAGATGCCTATTCCATTTTCAGACTTCAAAAATCAGAGGTTTTATAACGTCCATTTCTACTTAGTCCTAGGATATAAGCAAAAGTATAACAACGAAGTGTTCACCACATCTGGTTGATTTCAGTTACTGAAATGTAAATCTACATTTGGAATTTCTGCAGAAGTGAAAAAAAAAATGGGCAGCATCCTAAAACAGCCTTCTCTTCTGTGGCTAAACTGCCCTTACTCCCAACTTACCTCCAAAGAGCTCATTCTGTATTTATTTAATTACTGTTGTCATCTTCCCTAAACCACTTTCTTAAATCTCCTTATAGCCCTCTTAAAATTCAGTGACTGAACATAATATATTAAAATTCCAATAAGAGCCTCTGTGCCTACTGGAAATATCAGAATCATTATAAAACTGTAATACTTACAATTTTTTAAAACCACATTTGCATTTCAACTCTTGGTAAGTGTATCCCATAGAAATCCTCATAGCTGGACAAAACTGTTTACTTATGGTATTTTTATATTAAGTTTTTTCCAATAAGTATGTAGCAATAAGAAGATAATTGAATTATTGTGCTGTATGCCTGTTAATAGTAATGAAACTATACAGGGTGATGTGGAAAGATCTTCAAGACAGAAAAATGTGAATACTTTATACAGTTGTATGTTTGTGTACATATACATGAAAAAGGCCTGTGGGACATTTACCAGCCTATAAACATTGCTCTTCTGTGCAGAGAGAAGACTGGATTAAGAGAAAAGGTGAAGAGTAACTTATTTTTATTTTAATATTTCTGTACTGTTTGACCATTTTACATTAAGCATAAATTTATTGTGTTATATTTTATGTAAACATACTTAAAATACTTCATCTGCAAGAAGTCTTTTAATTCACAAATATATGTTGCAGTTTATTGTTTGCAGGCTAAGACCAAATACATTCTCAATAGCTTAAAACAGAGTTGGTGAGACCTTCAAGATGGCGGAGGAGTGCGACGTGGGAGATCGCCTTCCTCACCACAAATACATCAGAAATACATCTACATGTGGAACAACACCTAATGAACGCTGGCAGAAGACCTCAGACTTCCCAAAAGGCAAGAAACTCCCCACGTACCTGGGTAGGGCAAAAGAGAAAAGAAAAAACAGAGGCAAAAGAATAGGGACTGGACACATACCTCTGGGAGGGAGCTTTGAAGGAGGAAAGGTTTCCACACACTAGGAAGCCCCTTCGCGGGTGGCGGAGGCGGGAAGCTTCGGAGCCGCGGAGGAGAGCGCAGCCACAGGGGTGCGGAGGGCAAAGCGGAGAGATTCCCGCACAGAGGATCGGTGCCGACCGACACTCACCAGCCCGAGAGGCTTGTCTGCTCACCCGCCGGGATGGGCGGGGCTGGGAGCTGAGGCTCGGGCTTCGGAGGTCGGATCCCAGGTCGAGGACTGGGGTTGGCTGTGTGAACACAGGCTGAAGGGATTAGTGCGCCACAGCTAGCCGGGAGGGAGTCCGGGGAAAAAGTCTGGAGCTGCCGAAGAGGCAAGAGACGTTTTCTTGCCTCTCTGTTTCCTGGTGCGTGAGGAGAGGGGATTAAGAGCGGCGCTTAAAGGGGCTCCAGAGATGGTCGCAAGCCGCAGCTATCAGTGCCCAGAGACGGGCATGAGACACTAAGGCTGCTGCTGCCGCCACCAAGAAGCCTGTGTGCGAGCACAGGTCACTCTCCACACCTCCCCTCCTGGGAGCCTGTGCAGCCCGCCACTGCCAGGGTCCCGTGATCCAGGGACAACTTCCCCAGGAGAACGCACGGCGTGCCTCAGGCTGGTGCAACGTCACGCCGGCCTCTGCCGCCGCAGGCTCGCCCCGCCTCCGTACCCCTCCCTCCCCCCCGGCCTGAGTAAGCCAGAGCCCCGAAGCAGCTGCTCCTTTAACCCTGTCCTGTCTGAACGAAGAACAGACGCCCTCAGGCGACCTACACGCAGAGGCGGGGCCAAATCCAAAGCTGAGACCCGGGAGCTGTGAGAACAAAGAAGAGAAAGGGAAATCTCTCCCAGCAGCCTCAGGGGCAGCGGATTAAAACTCCACAGTCAACTTGATGTACCCTGCATCTGTGGAATACCTGAATAGACAACAAACCATCCCAAATTGAGGAGGTGGATTTTGGGAGCAACAATATTTTTTTTTCTTCCGTTTTCTCTTTTTCTGAGTCTGTATGTGTATGCTTCTCTGTGTGATTTTGTCTGTATAGCTTTGCTTTTACAGTTTGTCCTAGGGATCTGTCTGGCTTTTTGTTTGTTTTAGTGAGTTTTTTTGTTTGTTTGTTTTTTGTTTTTTGCCGTACACGGGCCTCTCACTGTTGTGGCCTCTCCCATTGCGGAGCACAGGCTCCGGACACGCAGGCTCAGCAGCCATGGCTCACGGGCCCAGCAGCTCTGTGGCATGTGGGATCTTCCCGGACCGGGACACAAACCGATGTCCCCTGAATCAGCAGGCAGACTCCCAACCACTGTGCCACCAGGGAAGCCCCTTTAGTGAGGCTTTTAGCGCTTGTTATGATTGGTGGATTTGTTTTTTCGTTTGGTTGCTCTCTTCTTTCTTTCTTTTTTCCTTTTTTAATTACTTCTTAATTTTTATATTTTTAATAATTATTTTTAATTTTTTATTTTAATAACTTTATTTTATTTTATATTTTTTCTTTCTTCTTTTCTCTCTTTTCTTCTGAGCCATGTGGCTGACAGGGTCTTGGTGCTCCGGCCTGGTGTCAGACCTGTGCCTCTGAGGTGTGAGAGCCAAGTTCAGGACACTGGTCCACCACAGAGCTCCCGTCTCCATGTAATATTAAATGGTGAAAGCTCTCCCAGAGATCTCCATCTCAACACTAAGACCCAGCTCCACTCAATGACCACCAAGCTACAGGGCTGGAAACCTTATTCCAAACAATTAGCAAGACAGGAACACAATCTCACCCGTTAGCAGAGAGGCTGCCTAAAATCATAATAAGGTCACAGACAGCCCAAAACACATCACCGGATGCAGTCCACCAGAAAGACAAGATCTAGCCTCATCCTCCAGAACACAAGCACCAGTCCCCTATACCAGGAAGCCTACACAACCCACTGAACCAACATTAGCCACTGGGGGCAGACACCAAAAACAATGGGAACTACGAACCTGCAGGCTGCAAAAAGGAGACCCCAAACACAGTAAGTCAAGCAAAATGAGAAGACAGGGTAACACACAGCAGATGAAGGAGCAAGGTAAAAACCCACCAGACCAAACAAATGAAGAGGATATAGGCAGTCAACCTGAAAAAGAATTCAGAATAATGATAGTAAAGATGATTCAAAATCTTGGAAATAGAATAGAGAAAATGCAAGAAACATTTAACATGGACCTAGAAGAACTAAAGAGCAAACAAACAATGATGAACAACACAATAAATGAAATTAAAAATTCTCTAGAAGGAATCAATAGCGGAATAACTGCAGCATAAGAATGGATAAGTGACCTGGAAGATAAAATAGTGGAAATAACTACTGCAGAGCAAAATAAAGAAAAAAGAATGAAAAGAATTGAGGACAGTCTTAGAGACTTATGGGACAACATTAAACACACCAACATTAGAATTATAGGGTCCCAGAAGAAGAATAGAAAAGAAAAAGGGACTTAGAAAATATTTGGAGAGAAAATATTTGAAGAGATTATAGTTGAAAACTTCCCTAATATGGGAAAGGAAATAGTCAGTCAAGTCCAGGAAGAGCAGAGAATCCCATATAGAAGCAACTTACTACAAATTACTACAAGCAACTATATGACAATAAAATGGACAACCTGAAAGAAATGGACAAATTTTTAGAAATGCACAACCTTCCAAGACTGAACCAGGAAGAAATAGAAAATATAAACAGACCAATCACAAGCACTGAAATTGAGACTGTGATTAAAAATTTTCCAACAAACAAAAGTCCAGGACCAGATGGCTTCACAGGTGAATTTTATCAAACATTAAAGAAGAGCTAACACCTATCCTTCTCAAACTCTTCCAAAACATAGCAGAGGGAGGAATACTCCCAAACTCATTCTACAAGGCCACTATGACACTGATACCAAAGCCAGCAAAAGATGTCACAAAGAAAGGAAACAGGCCAATATCACTGATGAATATAGATGCAAAAATCCTGTAGAAAATACTAGCAAACAGAATCCAACAGCATATTAAAAAGATCATACACCATGATCAAGTGGGGTTTATTGCAGGAATGCAAGCATTCTTCAGTATATATGCAAATCAATCAATGTGATACACCATATTAACAAATTGAAGGAGAAAAACTATATGATCATCTCAATAGATGCAGAAAAAGCTTTCAACAAAATTCAACACCCATTTATGATTAAAAAAACCCTGCAGAAAGTAGGTATAGAGGAAACTTACCTCAACATAGTAAAAGCCACATATGACAAACCCACCACCAACATCATTCTCAATAGTGAAAAACTGAAACCATTTCCACTAAGATCAGGAACAAGACAAGGTTTCCCACTCTCACCATTACTATTCAACATAGTTTTGGAAGTTTTAGTCACAGCAATCAGAGAAGAAAGAGAATAAAAAGGAATCCAAATCAGAAAGGTAAAACTGTCACTGTTCGCAGATGACAGGATATTATACATAGAGAATCCTAAAGATGCTACCAGAAAACTACTAGAGCTAATCAATGAATTTGGTAAAGTAGCAGGATACAAAATTAATGCACAGAAATCTCTTGCGTTCCTATACACTAATGATGAAAAATCTGAAAGAGAAATTAAGGAAACACTCCCATTTACCATTGCAACAAAAAGAATAAAATACGTAGGAATAAACCTACCTAAGGAGGCAAAAGACCTATATGCAGAAAACTATAAGACGCTGATGAAAGAAATTAAAGATGATATGAACAGATGGAGAGAGATACCATGTTCCTGGATTGGAAGAATCAACATTGTGAAAATGACTATACTGCCCAAAACACATATTCAATGAAATCCCTATCAAGCTACCAATGGCATTTTTCACAGAAATAGAACAAAAAATTTCACAATTTGTATGGAAACACAAAAGACCCCAAATAGTCAAAGTAATCTTGAGAAAGAAAAGTGGAGCCAGAGGAATAAGGCTCCTTGTCTTCAGACTATACCACAAAGCTACAGTAATCAAGACAGTATGGTACTGTCACAAAAGCAGAAAGATAGATCAAGGGAACAGGATAGAAAGCCCAGAGATAAACCCACGCACATATGGTCACCTTATTTTTGATAAAGGAGGCAAGAATATACAATGGAGAAAAGACGGCCTCTTCAATAAGTGGTGCTGGGAAAACTGGACAGCTACATGTAAAAGAATGAAATTAGAACACTCCCTAACACCATACACAAAAATAAAATCAAATTGGATTAAAGACCTAAATGTAAGGCCAGACAGTATAAAAATCTTAGAGGAAAACATAGGCAGAACACTCTATGACATAAATCACAGCAAGATCCTTTTTGACCCACCTCTTAGAGAAATGGAAATAAAAAGAAAAATAAACATATTGGAGCTAATGAAACTTAAAAGCTTTTGCACAGCAAAGGAAACCATAAACAAGACAAAAAGAGAAACCTCAGAATGGGAGAAAATATTTGCAAATGAAGCAACTGACAGAGGATGAATCTCCAAAATTTACAAGCAGCTCAAGCAGCTCAATATCAAAAAAACAAACAACCCAATCCAAAAATGGGCAGAAGACCTAAATAGACATTTCTCCAAAGAAGATATACAAATAGCCAACAAACACATGAAAGGATGCTCCACATCACTAATCATTAGAGAAATGCAAATCTAAACTACTATCTAAACTACAATGGCCAGAATGGCCAGTCAGAATGGCCATCATCAAAAAATCTAGAAACAATAAATGCTGGAGAGGGTGTGGAGAAAAGGGAACCCTCTTGCACTGTTGGTGGGAATGTAAATTGATACAGCCACTATGGAGGACAGTATGTAGGTTCCTTAAAAAACTAAAAATAGAACTACCATACAACCCAGCAATCCCACTACTGGACATATACCCTGAGAAAACCATAACTCAAAAAGAGGCATGTACCAAAATGTTCATTGCAGCTTTATTTACAATAGTCCAGAGATGGGAACAACCTAAGTGTCCATCATCGGATGAATGGATAAAGAAGATGTGGCACATATATACAATGGAATATTACTCAGCCATAAAAAGAAACGAATTGAGCTATTTGTATTGAGGTGGATGGACCTAGAGTCTGTCATACAGAGTGAAGTAAGTCAGAAAGAGAAAGACAAATACTGTATGCTAACACATATATATGGAATTTAAGAAAAAAAATGTCATGGAGAACCTAGGGGTAAGACAGGAATAAGGACACAGACCTACTAGAGAATGGACTTGAGGATATGGGAAGGGGGAAGGGTAAGCTGTGACAAAGTGAGAGAGACGCATGGACATATATACACTACCAAACGTAAAATAGATAGCTAGTTGGAAGCAGCTGCATAGCACAGGGAGATCAGCTTCGTGCTTTGTGACCACCTAGAGGGGTGGGTTATGGAGGGTGGGAGGGAGGGAGACGCAAGAGGGAAGAGATATGGGAACATATGTATATGTATAACTGATTCACTTTGTTATAAAGCAGAAACTAACACACTATTGTAAAGCAATTATACTCCAATAAAGATGTTAAAAAATAAAGAAACAGATTTGGTGAGAAAATATTTAAAATAATTCATTAAAAGCTTGAAAGAATTTCAAAGCAAAAATTGCCTTGTTACCCTAGAATTTTCTAATTTTCTGTTTTCTAAGAAAATATTTTCAGTATGAATTGACTTTGGGATGGTGGAATAATGAGTGAATAAAGTGGGTCAGGTTAATTGAAAAAATCTGGATTCGTTTTAAAAAGGTTAGGACAAGTTGAAAAGTCACTTCTTTAAACAGTTTACAAATTCTTCTGAATATACAAAGCTTGTCAAAAGCTGGTCCCCTTAGGAAGCCAGGGATCGAGGTTTGGGAGAAGGAGTTGAAGATAGAGGAGAATGAGAAATAGTGCAGAAGATGTGTCTGATATCTGGGGGGTCTTAACACTTCTGGGCAGTCACTTTAGGTCCAATCTTTAGTGGATATGTATTGACCTGAACTGTTGAGTCAGAAGAGTTAGAGAGAAGCAGGTGTCTTTTCTAATTGAGGAAAAAGTCTTGACAGTAGAGATGCTACTGGCATCAACACTTCTTCTTTGGTGGTTGCACTTTAGTAGTAGCAGCCTCAGCCCAAGAAGGATCAGCACTGACTTCCTCACCACAGCAAGCGTAGGGCAGAACAGAAGATGAGGCAGGTTGCTAATGAGATCATTGAGAGTCAGCAAGTCCATTGGTTGGCCCCTGAGTGAAAATCCTGGTGAACCGTAGAAAGGTAATGACACGAATTGGCACTAGCTTTGTGTAAGTTTGCTGTCCTTGACAGGGATCCAAAAAAAAAAAAAATGATGACGTCTGGGTTTCTTATTTCTTCATATCTTATATTTTGTTATGACCAACCACTCCTTATTGAGCAGTTATTTAATTAATTTTTTTATTTTAATTAAAAAATATATTACTAAAGAGCACACATGTCCTTTTGAATCAAGGAGTTTCTGCATCTCATCCATCTGTGTTTGGAGGAGGACTAAATTACAAGGACATAGGACATAATATAACACCACCATTCCCTAGGGGTCATTCGTAGCCTTAACTTCCAGACAAGGCATTTAGAGAAACAAATCTATCTTCAAGGCCAGCCAAACTTGAATATGTCTGCTGTATATATGCATGGTCTGAGTGATTTCCAGCAGTAAAGTAGTAAGTAAGCCCAGTATCAGTAAGCCTAGCAACCAGCATATACCTTCATTCCATTCATCAGCTTCTGCTGTTAAAACACACATACACACACACAGACACACACGCACGCGCACACACACACACATAGCCCTGGTGACCATAAGGCTTTGGGGAAGTTAAAATTAGCCTCTAAAATCCTGAGAATACCCACACCTGCTTGTCTGCTGATTCAGTCAAGGTTTTTTCAACATTACCGTACATGGTATGAAAGAAAAGGATTGTGCGAAGTTCATGCTATTCTATCATTATTTGAAATGGAAATTATGCACAAGATCTATCACAGATGCCAAAAATTCACCCAATTCAACCCAATTTTAATCAACTTCCTGGCATGGCATTATGGGGAAAGAGAAGCTTGTGCAAGTCTCCTGCTACTTACCACTATTTCAAATGGAAATTAATCTCAAGATTTATTACAAATAACCAAAACTCTTCAATAAAAGTAAAGTACGAGGGCTTCCCTGGTGGCGCAGTGGTTGAGAGTCCGCCTGCCGATGCAGGAGACACGGGTTCGTGCCCCGGCCCGGGAAGATCCCACATGCCGTGGAGCAGCTGGGCCACTGAGCCTGCGCGTCCAGAGCCTGTGCTACGCAACGGGAGAGGCCACAACAGTGAGAGGCCCGCGTACCGCAAAAATAAATAAATAAATAAAGTAAGAGAATTTAAATGTGAATATCTAAAGCTAACTTGTGTTTTCTTTAAGGAAGTGGTGGAAGAAAGCAGATACCTATAGCAGTCAAACAGCCTGTAAATGAAGAGGTCAAGTACCAATTCTACAGACTGAAACAAATTCCTTTTTAGTACTGGGGAAGAAGAAAGTAATGATAAGGCTGGTACTTCTTTTATGCTAATCTCTAGCACACAAGTGTTTGACAGTGAATCACTATTGGAGTAGAACCTGAAACAAACATGTAAACTGCCATGTCAAAGTGCCCGTTTGGACTATGAATCCACACACTTCTGAAGTAATATGCATACAAATTCAAGTCAACAAATGTTTTATAACCATCACACAAGCTTTTATTTGTTGAATTTTATCTAACTTTGTGAGACACTTTTCATCAAAAATAGCCCTCAGTTTATGTTACAGGCATTGCCTCCAAAAAGAAGTCTTTTGTGCCTCCAACAATTCTAGTTTGAATTTTTTTTAAGTAAGATATTACAGTATTTCTTAGAGAAGAGTCACTCCAAACATCTCTCTCAGTCTCTCCTCAGTGACCTTCAGATTTTAAATCATGGTCATGAACGATGTGAATTTGGAACTCACAAAGGGAGAGTATGAAATAAAAAAAGAATTTGAGGCTACTTCCACCCTAGTTCATTGAACCTGTTATCTAGCAAAACTTCCAGAGAACACAGCCTCTTTCACAAAAGTAACAGTTCTAAAGATGATTTTAGGAAAACACTTTCCACCGAATAAACAGACTCCAAAGTGCAATAAGAACAGATACTTTGAAGCATAGAATTAGGAGGTAATTATACAGAAAAGCTGCATGACATGTTTCTGCTTCGTAGAGGAAACCATCCAGACCTCAGAATGAGTAAATTGCTACATGTTTGTGTTTTAAAAAAAGAAAAAAAAAGGAAAATATAACTTTAAACTCATCTGTATCAAAAATATTTTCACCATCTGTTTCTCATTCATTTACACTCAATTAATCAAAAATTTAAGTTCCCTGTCAGCAAAGAGGATGGGAGTCTTTCAAAATAAACATTTAAGACTTCATATTTGCAACCTGGTGGAAGAGGACAAATGTTTCAACCAGCAATATGACCTGCCTTAATATGGTTTGCTTTCCTTACACTTCAAAACAATATGGTGCATTATTTTTTCACATAAATTTAAAAAGTAATCAACTCACTTAAAGAAACAGGCAATTGCCCTATTTTAGTCTTCATTATTTAAATTGGCAAGTGACATTTTACATACCCCAATTGGTATGCACTTATATTTAAAATAGAGAAAAACTTCTGTAGGCAATCTGGAACATTTAAAAATAAAAACCTTTAATGAATAATTTAATACTGGATATCCACATAGCATCAAAGGAAAATATTCTGACTCGCCCATAGTATAAAGTAGAAAAATTAATATGACACATGGATAACACACTTTTTGTAAAATATTCTTTCTATCTCTTAGATCCTATGTGATGTTGCAGTTGCTATAGTAACTGTATTTTTGTTCAGCAGGAAAATATTTATGTACAGAATGCTTACATTTACTCACCAAATTCTCAGTGAAAATGATACCCAATGGAAGTGATGAATTAAAATTCGCAGTGGATAAGCAGCTCTTGTCCCTTAAGTTTAAAATTACCATCAAATAGTTTTACCATATTTTTTCATACCAATATTGTTCTCCATAAATTTCATCATCTTATAAACACCCATGGCTGAGCTAGAAAGAATTCCTAACCTCTTGTAATTTAGTAGTTTGTGTGGAGTATAATATGCTAAAAAGATGAATTACTTTAATCAATTGTGAACAATTAAATAAAAATTGTACAAACATTTTTTAATTTCAGTTTTAAACACCCAAGGGCCTGGTTTCTACCTCCCCCATAATGAGTCTTACAAACCTCCTCAATGGCACATACATTGAATAACTACCTCAACATGCTACATTTGCCAGCTAAGTTCTAAAATCAACTTTGTAAATGTCATGATCCTTAATGCTATTGTGGGAGAAATGAAGAGCGCTCCTTGAGTCCATTTGGCTAGGATGGTGAGCATACTTTGTTTCCCCAAGAGAAGAAAGAAGAGTAGTAAACCATTTTTGCAGAACGTCATTCTCCCACAACAGTTTATGAAAGAAACATCTGTGACAAGAATCTCTAATGCTTTCCTCAAAGCCACAGCTGACAGTAAAAGAGCATTGCTAAAAGTGGCAAATCAATCCCATTCCACCCTTCCCAGAGCATGACACCTAATTTGCTATGTATCACATGTATTTTCCTCACATGTGCTGAGACTGTGACATTGATGTGGTGGCTTTCATCCAAGCCTCAGCTGAATAAACACTTGGCCTTACAGTGGGCAAACTGGCATCCTTAAAAAGTCTTCTGTCCCAGGCAAGTTAACTTCACCTCAGGGAAGCATTTTTCTAAGTTTTAGTTTGCAGTTTGGGTACATAAATGGAATCTCTGAACACTGTTTGGAAAACCTTAAATCACCTGACACACATAGAGCACATTCTGTATTTTTCAAACCAGTTTTCTTGGTGGAATGCAATTTTTATGTGACTACGTGAAAACATACGCAAATCTAACAGACAAAAACAAGTAACAGTATGTAAAATTTCTAATCAAATTATTTCATGCAGAACATGTACTTTTTTTAAAAAAGCATAAGGGGGCTTCCCTGGTGGCGCAGTGGTTGAGAGTCCGCCTGCCGATGCGGGGGACATGAGTTCGTGCCCCGGTCCGGGAAGACCCCACATGCCGCAGAGTGGCTAGGCCTGTGAGCCATGGCCGCTGAGCCTGCGCATCCAGAGCCTGTGCTCCGCAACAGGAGAGGCCACAGCAGTGAGAGGCCCACGTACCGCCAAAAAAATAATAATAATAAATAAATAAATAAATAAATAAATAAAAAGCATAAGAAATCACCACATTATGTATATCTGAAACATGTACCATTGCTTTTTGGGGGTTTTGTTTTTTCGTTTGTTTAATTTATTTTATTTATTATTTATTTTTGGCCACTCCGGGTCTTAGCTGCAGCACTTGGGATCTTTGTTGCGGCATGTAGGATCTTTAGTTGCAGCATGTGGACTTCTTAGTTGAGGTATGTGGACTCTTAGTTGCGGCATGCAGACTCAGTTGCGGCATGCATGCAGGATCAAGTTCCCCAACCAGGGATCAAACCCGGGCCCCCTGCATTGGGAGTGTGGAGTCTTACCCACTGGACCACCAGGGAAGTCCCACTATTGCTTTTTTTAGTAAACATTTTATTGATGTATAAAATATATCCAAAATACCCATAGATCTTAAATGTATAGCTTAATGAATCTTGCAAAGTGAATATAGTTATGATCAAGTACAGAATATTATCAGGACCACGTAACTCCCTAAAGCCCTAACTCTAGTGCTTTTAAATTTGACACTAGAATCTTTAACCAATAAGAAAATACCATTGAAGTGATATCAAGCAAATAATTAAAGTTCTAATAAACAGCATGGATAACATCATGGCCCCTGGATATCTCTTTTTACATGTCTTCTGTCAGGCTGCAAGTGATTCTTTTTTATCCTCTAACAATCAGGGAAATCACCAATTACCATTATCCTGAAATTGCCCATTTTTTAAAATTCCACTGAAGTTTTGTAAAAATACAGGGGTCGTAAAAGAATACAGAGGGTTATGCTGTATCTTCCATGAAGTGTTTTGCTTATTCTATTTCCCTTCCTTCTAACTTTACTGTAAATTCCTTTTCTCAATTTAAATTATACTTAAAGGAGAATACATATACTATAATTTTCTCTCTCTCAGATTTATCTTCAATAAAATTCCCAAAGCAAAAAAGAGCATCTGTTCTTTAAAACCTAAAATTAGTGTAGAATAAATGCATTCTGTCATGCTCTTTGACCCACAGATCAAACTTAGATGCTCTCTCTACAACAGAAAGTTACTTGGTGAGGGCCCACGACCATAAGAAGCAGCCCAAACCTCTATTAGCAGCCACCCCCTAAATCTCAGACTAGAATTTTAGTAGCGCAGCCAGCACCTTCAGGTAAGTTTTACACACTCACCTCAAGAGCTCACTATGCTCAGAACTAAATATCCCCTATACTGATTAGCCCAGAAGCCCAAACCTCAAGGTCATCTTTGGCAATATCCTTACATTGCCTTTGTCAACTCTTACATTCAAATGAACAAGTTTTATCAATTCTACCTACAAAGTGCCTTTTAAATCTGTCTCCTCCTGTCTTTTCTCATGGCCCTGAAGTCCTTACTATTTTCTGAGCATGCTATTGCCTATGCCATTTCATCTCTCTGGAATGACCTTTCCTTCTTTTGTCTTCAGCCTTCAAGGCCCATCTCGAAATGGTTCCTCCTCCAGGTGCCATGACCCAGCCCATACTCTGGCACAGAGCCAGCTCCTCTCTTGCTTCTCTCATACCAAGTGTCACCTTGTATAATTACCCAGTCCTATATGTTCTCCACTAGAACAAGAACACCTTGGGCTGGAACAAAGCTTCTTCATCTTTATATTTCCAATGCCTCGTATATCACCTGAATATAATATATGATAACAATGAAAGAATAAAAAATTAAAATAAAATAATACTAGAGATTTAATGCAATTTATTACATAAACAGATGAAGGAATAAAAATTATACAATCATCTTAATAGATGTAGAAAACACATTGGTAAAATTTACCATGTGTTAATGATTTAAAAGAAAAAGCAAAAACAACTTTTAGCTGGCCAAAATAGAAGGGATCTTTGAAATACTGAAAAAGAATATCTACAAAAAACCCATAGCAAGCATCATAATAAGTGATGAAACATAACAAATTTTCACTTTCAGTTGGGGAACAACATAAAGATTTTCTCTACGCAGACTTCTATTAAACATTTTAATTATGTCATAATTGGTGCAATAAGACAAAAAGAGAAATAACTAGTGAAAAATTTTTTTAAAAACAAATAAGACTGTCATTGTTCTAAAATATCATAATCCTTACCTAGAGAATCCAACAGAATAGGCACAAAAATTACTGTAATTAATGGGAGTTAGTAAGTTTGCTGAATAAAAAATTACTACCTAAATTTAATGCATTTTTATACATCATTTACAAACAAAAAATATAACTTTAAAAAATCCATTGACATTAGCATCAAAAACATGAACTGCTTAGGAATAAGTCTAATGAAACACATATAGGGAAAAATTACAAAAGGTTTTTAGAAACATTAAAAAAGACTCACAAAAATGGATGTATATCTATGTTTCTATGTTGGAAGACTCAATATTGAATTCTGCCCATATTGTCCTACAGATTTAATATAATCTCAATAAAATATCAACAGGATATTTTGTGTAACTTGACAAGCTATTTCTAAAATGTATATGGAAATGTAAAAAAAAAGATATATACCTGAGTCACTCTTAAAGAGGAAGAACAAGGTGGAAGCACTTGCTCCATCAGTTCTCAATTAAAAGAATGTTTAGTTGGCATAAATTAGACAAGTAGACCAATAGAACAGAATGAAACTTTCATGACAAAGATAGCATGCACAGCAGTGGGAAAATCATATTCAATAAATTGTACTATGACATTTGGTGTCTCTATGAAAAAAAAATGGACCCTGACCTTACATTGTACACAAAATAAAAATCAACTAAGATTACAGACATTTTTGCCTCTTATTTAAGAAATCTTTCTATCTCCTGGTCATAAAGAGACTCTCCTTAATTATCTCCTGGAAGCTTTACTGTTCTCCTTTTCAGATTATAGACCTAATAGAGAAGGGCATCTTCTTGACTTTGGGATAGGGACAGAGTTTTTTAAACAAAACATACTCTCTTGGGAAAAAACTAACCAAAAATAGAAGTAACAAAACAGTAAAAAGTGAGAAATTGAACTTCATTAAAATTAACAAATTCTGTTTCTCAGTAACACTATTAAGAGAGTAAAAAGGTAACCCACAGAAGTGGAGATAATATTTTCAACAAACGTAAGAGGCAAAATAATAGTTTCCATAATATATAAAGAACTACAAACCAAACAAAGAAAATGGAAAACTAGATAGAAAAATGAGAAAATGACCTCAGCGTGCACTTCATAAAATAAGATATATGAATACCTTGTAAACAAAAGAAAAACTACTCAACTTATTTAGAAATAGGAAAATGCTAATTAAAAATATAATGGAAAACATTAAACACACATCAGATTATTTAAAAAATTAAAATCCCAACAATGTCAAATATTAACAAGAATGGGGAGCAATAGAAATGATCACATAGGGCTGGTATGAGTGCCATTGACACAAGCACTTTGGCAAACACTTTGGCAACATATAGTCAAGCACAAAAGTCGCTCTCTATATACTGTAACACAGCAATTCCAGTCTGGTGTCTACAATGAAGAAAAGTATGTAAACTAAAAACAGGTCAAGTCCATCAAGAGTAGTATGAATAAGTAAATTTTGGTATATTCATGAAATGGAGCACTGCAGAGCAATGAAAATAAACAATTTAAATTTACTCACAATAACACAGATGCATCTTATAAACACAATTCTGGATCAAAATGCAAAGACGGAAGAATACTTATAGCATGATTACATTCACATACAGTTTGAAAACAGAAAAACAAAAGTAGAATATTTTGCCTATGATTCATGTATAAATCTTTTTTTCTTTTTATTTTTTAGTGAACTATAGTTGGCATACAATATTATATTAGTTTCAGGTGTACAACATAATGATTCTACATTTTTATATATTGCAAGTTAACTACCACAATAAATCTAGTAACTTCTGTCACCATACAAAGTTATTACAATACTATTGACTATATTCCCTATGTTGTACATTACAACCTTGTGACTTATTTTATAACTAGAAGTTTGTACCTCTTAATCCCCTTCACATATTTTACCCATCCCCCTATGATCCTCTCTGGAGACCATCAGTTTGTCTCTGTAACTATGAGTCTGTTTCTGTTTTGTTTTCTTTGTTTGTTTTGATTTTTGGATTCCACATATAAGTGAAATCATATGTTATTTGCCTTTGTCTGACTTATTTCACTTAGTATAATACCCTCTAGTTCCAACCATGTTGTCAAAAAGGGCAAGATTTCATTCTTTTTTATGGCTTAGTAATATTACATTATATATACATACCACATCTTCTTAATCCATTCATCTATCAATGACATTTAGGTTGCTTTCATATTTTGGCTGTTGTAAATAATGCTGCATTGAACATAGGGGTGCATGTATCTTTTCAAATTAATGTTTGATGTAGTCCCATTTGTTTATTTTTGTTTTTGCTGCTCTTGCCTGAGGAGACATATACAGAAAAATATTGCCAAGACATGTCAAAGAGTATATGATTCCTTCTGGGAGTTTTATGGTTTCAGTTCTTACATTTACATCTAATTAATTTTGAATTTATTTTTGTATATAGTATAAGAAAGTGTTCCAGTTTCATTGTTTTGCATGTAACTGTCCAGTTTTCCCAATATTTATTGAAAAGATTGTCTTTTCCCCACTACAGATTTTAAAAAATTGTATTTCCATTTTCATTTGTCTCTTTGATTTCTTCATCGACCCATTGACTGTTTAGAAGCTTGTTGTTTAGCCTGCATGTGTTTATGTTTTTTTTTAGTTTTCTTCTTGCAGTTGATTTTAGTTTTATACCACTGTGGTCAGAAAAGATGCTTGATATGATTTCAATCTTCTTAAACTTATTGAAACTTGTTTTGTGGACTAACATGTGATCTATTCTGTGATCTATTCCATGGGCACTTGAAAAGAATGTGTATTCTGCTGCTTTTGGGTGGAGTGCTTGGTATATATCTAATAAGTGTGTCTGATCTGATGTGTCATTTAAGGCTAAAATTTCCTTATTGATTTTCTGTCTGTATGAGCTCTCCATTGATGTCAGTGGGGTGTTAAAGTCCCCTATTAATATTGTGTTTCCCTTTACGTTTGTTAATATTTGATTTAGGTATTTAGGTGGTCCTATGTTGGGTACATAGATATTTACAATTTTTATATCCTCTTGTTGGATTGACCTCTTTTTCACAATCTGATGCCCTTCTTTGTCTCATGTTACAATCTTTGCTTTAAAGTCTATTTTGTCTGATATTAGTATTGTCATATCAGCTTTCTACCCTAGTTTTCTTTTTGTTTCCATGGAATATCTTTTTGCAACCCTTCACTTCCAGTTTGTATGTGTCCTTAAGTCTGAAATGAGTCTGTAGTAGGCAGCATATATATGGGTCTCTTTTATCCATTTAGCCACATTATCTCTTTTGATTGGAGCATTTATTTTATTGCCATTTAAGGTAATTATTGATAGGTATGTACTTATTGCCATTTTGTTTATTGTTCTCTGGTTGTTTTTGTAGTTCTCTGTTCCTTTCTTCTCTTTGTTCCCTTTTCTTGTGATTTTATGGCTTTCTTTAGTATTATGTTTGGATTCCTTTCTCTTCATTTTTTGTTTATATGTTATAGTTTGGGGTTTGTAGTTACCATGAAGTTCATATATAAAAATCTATGTATTTAGCAGTCTATTTTAAGTTGATGGTCACTTAAGTTTGAGTACATTGTGCACATTTTTAGTACCCCCCAAACGTTTTATGTTTTTGATGTCATATTTTACATTTTTTAATTTTGCGTGTTGCTTAACTAATTATTTTAGCTATAGATGGTTTTACCACTTTTGTCTTTTAAGCGTTCTACTAGATTTATAGGTGTTTGATCCACTACCCTTGTTACATGTTTGCTTTTACCAGTGAAATTTTTTAAATCATAATTTTCTTCTTTCTAGTTATGGCCTTTTCTTTTCCATTTAAAGAAGTCCCCTTAACATTTCTTGTAAGGCTGGTTTAGTGGTGATGAACTCCTATAGTTTTTGCTTTTCTGAGAAATTATTTCTCTCTCCTTCAATTCTGAATGATAACTTTGCCAGTTATCTAATTTATGCATGGTTTACCCCTGATCCATCCAGCAAATTAATATTGCATTTTTTAGACTTATGAACTGCATATAATGCTTATATATATTAAGTATGTAATCTTCAAAATTCATTTGAAAAAGAAGAAAATCCTGCCATCTACAACAACATGGATGAACCCTGATGGCACTGTTCTATGTGAAATAAGCCAGGAAAGAAAAACAAATACTACATGGTATCACTTATATGTGGAAACAAAAAAAAAAAAAAAAAAGGAAGTCAAGCTCATAGAAACAAATAGAGTGGTAGTTACCAGAGGTGTGGTGGGGATGGGGGAAATAAGGGTATATTGGTCAAAGTATACAATCTTTCAGTTATAAATGAGTAAGTTCTGAGGATCTAATGTACAGCTTGGTGGCCATAGTTAATAGTTAATAATATTGTATTGTATACTTGAAATCTGCTAAGAGAGTACATTTTAAGCATTCTCATTTTTTAAAAAGGGTAACTATGTGAGGTGGTATATATTTTAAGTAAATTGATTGTGGTAATCATTTCACAATATATACATATATCAAATCATCATTGTTGGATGATGTCATGTAACATATTACAACTATATTTGTCAATTATACTTCAACAAATCTGAAAAAAACAAAATACATATATTTCAGATTGAATACAGTCTATAAATAATGTTAATTAACTTAAGTTAACCTACCTAAAATTTGTCTAAGAATGTTGTCTTTATATTAATTTCAACAATTTGAACAAAATTAGGAAGTGGGAGTTTCCATCTTCTTAGAGACATTTTAAGGTGTAAATAAAATATATATGTCAGTCTAACGTCTGAAAAGTTCTATAAAGCAAAAGAAAATGAGGTAAGAGTGCAGCTAAAAAATCGATAAAAGGAAAAGACACCTTTTTTAAGGAACAAGAAAGACCTCAGAATGCATGCCCATTCACATCACATCATCTTATGCAGATCTATATACTGTCTAATATTTACTTAAAGTGGGTGATCTCCATAGCAACCAGTGAATCAAATGGTACATGAGCTGACTGTGAAGTGCAGACATTTGTCTTTCTTACAGTAAAATTGACTATATAACAAACACTATTGATTATGGAATCCTAAAGTTTTAACCTAATATATATGGGATAATAGATTTTTAAATATGTGTTTTCCAACTTGCAGTTGATGACATCAACACTATTTTTCCATAGGTTTCTTCTCCTCTTTTAGCTTCCCTTTTTTGCTTTGATGGTTTAAAAATAGGGGTTAACAAAACTAAAACCACTGAGATTTATTTGAGTGTGTTAGGCAGAATAATGGCCCCCAAAGATGTCCATGCCCTGGTCCCTGGACCCTGTGAAGATGTTACCTCACATGGCATGAGGGACTTGGCAGATGTAAATAAGGGTACAGATATTGAAATGGAGGGATAATCCTGAATTATTTGGGTAAGCTCAGTCTAATCATTACATGAGTCTTTAAAAACAGAAAAACTTTCACAGTTGAGGTTATAAAAAGATATGATGACAGAAGAAAGCTCAGAGTGATGCTACATTGCTGACTTTGAAAATGAAGGAAGGGACAATGAGCTGAGGAATTTAGGTGGCCGCCAAAAGCTGGAAAAGGTAAGGAACTTGAATCTCCATAAAGGAAGGCAGCCACACTGACACCTTGATATTAGCCCATTGAGACCCATGTCAGACTTCTGATCCACAGAATAGTAAAATAATAAATTCATATTGTTTAAGCTACTAAGTTATGACTTTGTGGTAGTTTGATGTAGCAGCAATGGGAGACTAATAAACTACATGTGACAGTGGTGTGACTTCATAAAGAAAGGCGGGAACTAGTTAAAGGAAGGGAGAGGAAGATTCCCGCACTGTCTCATCCATACTGTATGGAATGTAATTTGACATATCTAAGCAAAGCATGTGTCCCTTCAAAACGGTGGTGGCCCAGACATAGAATTAGCAGGTTACCATCCGTATCCAAAGGCCTCAGGAATATTCCAAGGGACTCATGAAAATTTGTGTCCTCTGCCAGGCTCTGTTTTATGCCACACTGAGCCTCCTTCAACTGCATAAATGACACTGAATCATAATTAAGAGTGAAAACAGGCCCAAACCTGCATATCTTCCTTCAACAGACTACCAGGTCAGCTAAAAAGAAAATGTGTTTTTCCTAAGACATTTTTGGGTGTAGATGTGTGTATGTATGTTTACATATATTTTTAATTAGAAGAAAGACCTTTCCTCAAAAGATCAGTTTTCTTTCTGGAGGGCCTTACCCAGAGTGGCTGTGAGAAGAGGGAGGGAAGGGGAGATTAAACACTTTCACGTTCATTATCTCATTTATATATGAAATGACTTTTAAGTAAAGACATTGTCTTTTCTAAAATGAAGCAGGCAGTAGATGTTTAACAGACTTATAGATGCTATTAGACAGAACTCTCTTCTTTCTCAGAACTCTGCAAGCAAGACTTGCATTCTGGATCCTCATTTTAAACAGAAGCATACAGATGTCAGTATAATAAAATATGCTCCATAAACTGATGGAATTGAGTCTTCAAAACAAATAATAATGTATTTATACAAATTTTGTATTTCCCTCCACCATAAAAGGGATCCTGTTTGGATTCTTTTTTTGGTTTTAACACTTTGTAGCTACCTATTATTTCATCTCAACAGTTCTCAGTGTGGTCCAAGGACCCCCAGTGGATTCCTAGGGTCTTTCCAAGGGGTCCAAGAAGTCCTCCTTTTTCCAATGATATATCCATGTGAAGCCAGGTTTTCTGGATCTACTTCAATCTAAACAAAATATCCCAAAGGCTGAATGCTGCACTAATTTCTAATATGATAAATATTTATAGGTAAGATCCACATAAACAAGTTTTCAGAGTCCTCAATTGTTTTGTAAGACTGTAAGGGATTCCCCTCTTACACTGTTGTTGGGAAGGTAAATTGGTGCAGTCACTATGGAAAACAGTATGGAAGTTCCTTAAAAAAAACTAAAAGTAAAACTACCATATGATCCAGCAATTCCCATATACTCAGAAAAGGGAAAATGCTAATTCGAAAAGATCCATGCCCTCCATGTTCATTGCCACATTATTTACAATAGCCAAGATGTGGAAGCAACCTAAGTTCCCATCAAAAAATGAATGGATAAAGAAAATGTGGCATACACACACACAATAGAATATTACTTGGCCATAAGAAAAGAATGAAATATTGCCATTTGTAGCAACATGGATGGACCTAGAGCTTATCATACAGAGTTAAGTAAGTCAGACAGAGAAAAAAATATATATGATATCACTTATATGTGGAATTTTAAAAATAATACAAGGGAACTTATTTACAAGCAGAAATAGACTTACAGACATAGAAAACAAACTTATTGTTACCAAAGGGGAAAATGGTTGGGGAGGGATAAATTAGGAGTATGGCATTAACAGATACACACCACTATATATAAAATAAACAACAAGGATTTACTGTATAGCACAGGGAACTATATTCAATATGCTGTAATAACCTATAATGGAAAAGAACTGATATATATATATATATATATATATATATATATATATATATATATCTGAATCACTATGTTGTACACCTGAAACTAATATAATATTGTAAATCAACTATACTTCAAATTGAAAAAAAAAAGAGTGTAAAGGGTTCCTGAGTCCAAAAAGTTTGAAAACCGCTGCTTAACCTCAATAGTCTTCTCAAGTCTCTGGGGAGAAAGGGATAGAGGTGAGGGGTGAAGCGAGGTGGCAATGGGGGCTAAATGAGGTTTGTTCTCTGGTATGTAAAGGTGTGAAGATGATCCACTTTGGGGTAAAAAGAAAATAGTGGAATTTTAGTAATATATATTTTATATCATCCTTTGTTTAATTTCTTTCTATATTGGAGTATATTTGCTATTATACACAATAAATTTCACCATGAATTTAGAAATAAATAAGTGTAAATAAGTAAGGAGAGTAAAAAATGTTTTCCCCATAGGGTCCATGATTTTAAAAACTTGAAGGCTACTGATTTAGGAAAATAAATTCTTCGTCCACAGTGAATAAAGTGCTGGCCATAATTCTAAAAAGCTCTTGAAAGACTTTTTTAGTATGAGGACTTTGGTATAAAAAATAAATACTTTAATGAAGCACAGCAAAATCTTGCACATTCTAGCAGATTCCTAAAAAAGGAAGTTTTGTAGAAAATGTCAAATGT
Organism: Mesoplodon bidens; assembly: GCF_964165515.1. Classification (NCBI taxonomy): domain Eukaryota; kingdom Metazoa; phylum Chordata; class Mammalia; order Artiodactyla; family Ziphiidae; genus Mesoplodon; species Mesoplodon bidens. Next base: position 132,908,418 of record NC_138161.1, read on the forward strand.
GTAAATGTCTGTTGTTTCTTTTGTTCTCCATCTTTTCTCTTTGAAGGAAACGTCCCATGTGGAAGGATCATTTCTTTGTGTAGACTTTCTGACAACCAGATTTTGCACAGCTAATTTCCTTTATTTACCATTTTCACTTTGGATAGTTCAATATCATAGCCACTTATTCTTCCCGGAGAAAAAATGAAGTTGCTAGTTGTCACTGCACTGACACAAACTTCAAATAAATTGAGAGGTCAATTTTATTTCCTTAATTATCCTTTGTAGAAATTGAGGTAAATGCTTACAACTTTTAATAATGGCTTTTTTTTTTTTTTTTTTTTTTTTTTTTTGCGTTACACGGGCCTCTCACTGTTGTGGCCTCTCCCGTTGCGGAGCACAGGCTCCAGACACGCAGGCTCAGCGGCCATGGCTCACGGGCCCAGCCACTCCGCGGCATGTGGGATCCTCCCAGACTGGGGCATGAACCCGTGTCCCCTGCATCGGCAGGCGGACTCTCAACCACTGCGCCACCAGGGAAGCCCAAATAATGGCATTTTTATTTACTCCTTACTTTTATAATCTAGTCCTAATCTACATTGCTTTTCTTATCTCCCAGTACTCCACTGCACACACCACCTGATTCCATCCAGTTCTCTCTCTTCACAGATTTAACTAATTCCCTTTAACTATTTATAAACTATGGCCCTTGCCCTCGAAGAATTAGGGTTTGGTGTGTGTGTGGGGAAATAAGCATTGTCCCAAATAATTGGCATGAAAAGAAGATAATGATAAATGTCTCAAGAAACATTAGAAGACTGTGCTTGTGGCAGAGACTGACATACAACATCCATGTTCCTCTTCCTCTTAATACTAGGCCCTGTTTTTCTTCTAGCTCCAAGTGTTCTTAGGCACCCTTGTGGTTAGGTATGGCTTTGTTACTAGCTTCACTTGCAACCGATGTGGCCATGGGAAGCTCTGGCTCATGAAATGAAAGCCAAAGTTGAGTTGGCTTCCTTGGCAAACTCTTTATAGGGGCATGTTTCTTTTTTGCTTCTCTTCCTGTGTCCTGCTGTCTGAAACTTAAACAAGATGGTTATGTTACCGGGTTGGTGTGCATTGTGTCAAATAGCTTCAGTCGAGGAGGTCAGTGGAAGACCCGGACCAGCAATCTCGGTCCTTGGGATAGTAAGCAAAGAATTGCACACTACCACTTCGGGCTTAAGCACAAGGCAAAGTTTATTAAAGCACAGTTACACTCTCAGAGGGACAGTGGGCTGTTCTGCGAAGTGAAACCTGCCCTGTTGTACAGGCTTAAGGGTGTTTATAAAGAGCATTCTGTGAGGAGGCAGGGTGCGACCATGGATGAGAGACAGGGGATCATTATTTGATTAACAGTCCCAAGTTATGTAACAACTTCATTATTGCGCCTGCCCCCACCCTTGATTCGCTAAGAAAAGCCCACGGGGCGGGAGGCAAAACCACATGCAGATTTTATTATACTGATGGTATAATGAGTTTGGGTTTACCCTAGGTTATACGCCTGTCTAGCCTGGGCATGCGCAGCCCGGGGACGTTCCCCCGTGTTACCGTGCTCTCTCTCTATCAGGATAAGTTGCCCACCACCTGACCATAGTTTCGCCCATTCTGGGTGGGTCAGGGGAGGGTCCCCAGATGGTTGGGGTGTAACTTGACGATTCCCCTATCGTCTTTTTGCTAGACACCTCCTTGCTGCTAATGTCTGACTAACTACCTAACAGATCTCCAGCAGCTACCTTGGATGATGAGAAAATCCAAAGTGGAAGCGGGGGGAACAGAAAAATAAAATGGAGCCTGAGTCTTTGATGATTGTGGAGGTAATAGAGGTAAAAAACAAACAAACAAACAAAAAAAACCTCTATTGCTTAAGCTATTAAGAAAGAAGGGGGGGTTCTGTTATGTAAAGTTGACCTTGGTCCTACAAGATATGCCCTTGGAAATTCAGAGGGGGAAAAAAAAAGGGATACTTCCACTGGGTATTTTTAGTAACATTTGAGCTAAACCTTGAAGAATGCCCAGAATTTTATCATGTGATCAATGCCAGAGAGATCCATGAAAGAGATGATCTCAGAGAAGACATTGCACCCACAGTAGAACAAATTTAATAGTAAAAAGCATGGCAGCTCCTTCCTTAGCCTTGGTACACCCCCCTCCTCAATTAAAAGGTCACCACCCTACTCATTTCAATCTTCCCTAAAACCTAGTTCAAAATCAGCTTCCTCATAACGGCCTTCCCACGCCACACTCAGTAACCCTATAGCACCAAAGACCCATTCATCCGCTAGGCAATCCTGCATCATTTGTTATCCAGAGATTTGGGGTTTTTTATGTCTTATCTCACAGTGTAGGTGATAGGCTTTCTGATATCAGATAGTGTTCTTTAAATCCTCAGTTATGCTCATAGTCTTGCACATTTTACAAGCTCAATCACAAAAATGCATAATTTTCCTCCCTCCTCAAAATGTCTTTACTGTGGTCTGGTCTGGCTCGCATGCTGAGCATTTGGGCAGAAAATAGATAAATATATAAATAGCAATTCTATAGTGTCTGATAACTTACAAAGGGTTTCCTCTCTATCTTTTCATATAATTTTACAATAATACCTTTGTGAATTAGGTATCATCCATGCGCTTTTTTTATCCAACAAAATATATTTTGCTTTTGCTGTCGTGCCAGGCTTAAGACCTACTGGGAAAGCAGTAGCAAGCCTGTAAATAATTACAATACAATGGAGAAGCACTGATATAGAAGCCAGGGTGAGGTCCCTGGAGGGTTAATGAACTGAGGATACAGCCAATTTCTGTTGGGGTGGGTCTAAGGGCTCCAAAGAGGTAGTGATAGGGGAACCTAGTGGTAAAGGAAGAAAGGTGCCTGGAAATCTGAAAAAAAAGGGGGGGGGGGCATTACAGACAGATGGAACAGCACGTGTAACACACAGCATGGCCCATTTGAGAAATAACAAATAATTTGGTGTAGCTGAGGGCAGAGGAAGTAAGGAGTCAATTTTTTTTTATACCTATACATTTTTTAATAGATCTTTATTTGAGTACAATTGCTTCACAATATTGTGTTAGTTTCTGTTGTACAACAAAGTGAATCAGCTCTATGTATACATATATCCCCATATCCCTTCCCTCTTGCGTCTCCCTCCCACCCTCCCTATCCCACCCCTCTAGGTGGACACAAAGAACCAAGCTGATCTCCCTGTGCTATGCAGTTGCTTCCCACTAGCTATCTATTTTACATTTGGTAGTGTATATATGTCCATGACACTCTCACTTCATCCCAGCTTACCCTTCCCCCCTCCCCGTGTCCTCAAGTCCATTCTCTATGTCTACGTCTTTATTCCTGCCCTGCCACTAGGTTCATCAGTACCATTTTTTTTTTTTTTTTTTGGTTCCATGGAAGCAACCTAAATGACCATGGACAGATGAATGGATAAAGAATGAGGAAATTTAAAGTGAGACTGGAGAGTGAGTCAGAGGCCAAAAATGAAAGACATTTTATACTAGCTGTAACATTTCTGTCTTATAGTGCAGGCAAAGAAAAGCTGCTAAAAGATTTTAAGTACGGGAGCTGCACCGGAGCTCTGTGGTCAGATTTACAATTTGGAAAGTTAATTCTGAATGCAGTGTCACAAATTATCCAGGTAAGCAACAATAAAATATCCATGAGAAGTTATGACACATAAGCAGAGCAAAGTGGTGCTGAGTTTCCAAGCACAGAGGCACAGTAACTCTGCAGCTGATTTTGCATGTTAAAAATTGTACCGAAGTGTTAGCAATAGAAGACAATGCAGCAATATGAATAAGCTTTTTCAGGATTTCGAAACAACTGTATTACTGCCTTTCAAAAAAGAGAGGGAGAGAGAGACTGTGATCCACAAAATGCCAGTATTATCTGTTAACAAATCATATATCTTTCCTGATTTTTCACATTTTTAGGCTGACTCGTTTATTTGTTCTTATACCCCTCCATTAAAACTGAGAATCAACTATTTAAAGGCTTCACTTACAAGCTGAAAAAATCATTTTATTTTTCTTTTCAATTGCTCTTTTCTTATTTCTTCTTTAAGGAAATATAAAAATGACATTTCTATCCATTTCAAATGCCATCAATAATACTTTAAGCAGCAGCATTAATCAAATAGAAAAGAGTATCTTACTTTTTTTTAATCCAGAAGTATTCAAAAGTATTTTATGATCTTTAACCCATAAAAAATAGCTTAGTGCAGCATGAGAATTTATTCAAGACTGGATAAAATGAATTAACTGTCTAAGTCAGGGAGGCAAGGTAATGCTTAAGTATTTCCTTTGCCAACCACTGTTTCTACACTAACATGCTAATGTACTTTTTGGGAAAATGCCAAAGATGATACTATGAACCTTTTTTTTTTCCTCTGCCCATATGTTCTTGAGTTACCAGAGGATGAATTTCAGGTCGATTTATTAGCCTCTTATGCCTTAGGGAAGTTGCCTGACCTCATGGAGACGTTCTTTAACAGCAAAATGAGGACAAAATAAGTTAAGGATTAAATAATATATTCTATACTGTGTTTAACAGTACCTAGCATAGAGTAAGTGTTCAATATATACAACTATCCCTATTATTACTCTTTCTATTATAGACGTGTTTTGCTTGTTTTTCTTCTGCCTGCTGGGGAATAAGGCCTTGCCTGGTGGGGAGAAATTCTGCTTACCACAAAACTCCTGTCAATCATCATTTCATTTATCAAAATTATTTTTTAAGGACGCACTATGTCATAGTGGTTAAGAAATTTACTACCCTACAATGTCATCTGTGGTTTTTGTGAAAATTTGTAACTTTAAGCTCCAAAATCAGTTTAACGTGATCTTAGGTTGTTACCCTCCACTGGAGTACTATAAGCAAATTATCTCACCCAAAAAAAAAAGGTATCTAGACCCTAAGCTTTGGGGAATCTCAAAAATGATTTTTCAAGAGCAATGAGAGTTGAAGATAATCAAACACACATGGGAAAGGAAAATACAAGACTTTGCATAGTGATGTTATTACAAACAGATTACAATATGACTACACTTACTATACATAAAATATCTGCAGAGTATAGGAAGCTACAAAAAGTGAAAAAGCAAGTTTGAAAAACAACTAAATACAGTTTAAAGGAATAAAATGTATTACAAAATACAATACAGTAAAAACATAACATATAAAATAATTATAAAAATTCAATACTATAAAAGTATAAAAAATAAAATTTAAAAATATACTCAGTAGTCATGTTTGACAGCAGATGAAACAGCAGTAAAATAGTAAAAAGTAGAAAACTGGAAGATCAATCTGGAGAAAGTATACAGAAAGCTGCAAATAGAGATAAAAACACAGAAAAATATGAGAATATAAAAGACAAGAAGGATTTAGAGAAAAATTCCAGGAGGAAATAATAATGTTTCCATATTTGTGTGCATCTAGACATATAGCCTCAAAAAAAGCAAATATTGATAGTACCAAAATAAGGGACAAATCCATAATTATAGTGGGAGATTATGATATACCTCTCTTAGTTGTTGATAAGATGAACAGAAAAAATAAGTAAGGCTGTAGAGATTTTAAAACATAATTAACAAAATTGACCTATGGACATTATACCCTGCAATTGTAGAATACATATTTTTTTCAAGCACACGTGGAACATTTAGAAAACTGTCTGTATATTGTGCCATAAAGTACATGTCAACAAATATCAAAGGATTAGAAACACAGAGAAAATTGGAAAGGGGCACAAGGTAATTTCTGGGGGTTTGGCATTGTTTTGTAGCTTACGCTGTGTGGTAGTAACATGAACAATCACATTATAATAATTTGTTAAGCTATATAGCTATTTTATGCACTTTTTTGTGTGTGTTTCATATTTCACAATATTTTTAAAATAGATCTGAACCATACAAAGTATGTTCTCTGACCACAATGCATTTATGTCAGAAATCATTCAAAAACTGGAAATAGAAAATTTCCCATATTTTCAGAACTTAAACAATATATTCTAAATATCACATTGGTCAAAGAAATATAATAAAAGAAATTAGAAAATATTTTGAACTGTGTAAATAACAAATGCTATATAGCAAAACTTATGGGGTGAATATAAAGTAACATGTAAAATAATATTATTAGCAGGAAATACATGTAACAGAAAAATGTTGAAAATTGATAAACTAAGCATACTAAACATCTATCTAAAGTAGTTAGAAAAATTAGCAAAAAATAAAACCAAAGAAATGTGGAGGAAGGAAATGGAGACAAATGCAAAAATTAGTAAAATATTTTAAAAATATAAAGTAGAGAAGACCAACAAAGCTTAAGGTATATGTTTGAAAAGACAAATCCTGTGATAAGATTAACCAAGAAGGGAGAGAGAGATAGAGGGGGTGAAGGAGGGAAGGAGAAAAGGAGAGAGAGAATATTAAGAATGAATAGCAGAAATCACTGCAGATGCTGCAGACATGAAACAGATAAAAAGGAGATACCGTGAACAAATTTATAAGTTCCTAGAAAAGTGTATCTTGAACAAAATTTGACTCAAGAAGAGATGGAAAACCTAAATAATCCTTTAAAGAAATTGAATCAAGTGTAAAAAAATTATTCCCACAGGTCCAGATAACTTTATGAATAAGTTTACCATGCAGTCACTGAAGAAACATTTCCAGATTGTTCTGGACTGAGTCGTGTCCCCTCAACTTTTATATGTTGAAGCCCTAACCCCCAATGTGATGGTATCTAGAGGAGAGACCTTTGGGGGTGATTAGGTTTAGATGAAGTAATGAGGGTGAAACCCTAATGATGAGATTGTATGCTCTGGATTACGATGAGTTTATTCACCAGGGAGCTTGCTCTTGCTTGCTCTCTTTCTCTCTCTCTCTCTCTCTCTCCCCCTGTCTTTCTCTTTTTGAGGTGAGGACACAGTGAGAAGGTAGCCATCTGAAAGCCAGGAAGAGAGTCTTCACCCTAGTCCAAATATGCTGCACCCTGATCTCACATGTCCAGCCTCAAGAATGGTGAGAAAATTAATGTCTGTTGTTTAAGCCACCCAGTCTATGGTATTTTGTTACAGCAACTCAGGCAGACTAAGACATAGACTTATACAAATTCTTTCAGAGAATAGAAAAACATGTTATATCCCAGTTCATTTATAATCAACTTGATAGCAAACCTAAAGGGCAGCATGAGAAAGGAAAATTAAAAGTCAGTTTCAAGTCTCGCTTTGAATACAAAAATGTTTTTAAACGTTATTAAACCAAAAGTATTAATATACAAAGAGGATAATATATTATGACCAACTGATTTTATCCCACAATGAAATGTTGGCTTAACATTATTTTTAAAAAATCAATTAATGTAATTCACCACTCCATCAACAAGTAAAAGGAGATAAACATATTTTAAGCTCAATAGGTGTAGAGAAAGGACTGATAAAATTTAAAGCCCATTGGGCTTCCCTGGTGGCACAGTGGTTGAAAGTCCGCCTGCCGATGCAGGGAACGCGAGTTTGTGCCCCAGCCTGGGAAGGTCCCACATGCCGCAGAGCGGCTGGGCCTGTGAGCCATGGCCGCTGAGCCTGCACGTCCGGATCCTGTGCTCCGCAACGGGAGAGGCCACAACAGTGAGAGGCCCGTGTACTGCAAAAAAGGAAAAAATAAAAAATAAAAAATTTAAAGCCCATTGATGATAAGAATTTGTGCCACACTAAGAGCATAAGTGAGCTTTCTTAACTTGATAAGGAGTATTTACAAAAAACCTATAGTGAACATTGTATTAAATGGTAAAGCTTTAAAAACTTTCCCTTTGAGTTGAGGAAAAAGGTTAAAAGATCTGCTGTCAGAATATCAATTCAATTCAATTTTTTTTTTTTTTTTTTGCAGTACATGGGCCTCTCACTGTTGTGGCCTCTCCCATTGTGGAGCACAGGCTCCAGACACGCAGGTTCAATGGCCATGGCTCACAGGCCCAGCCGCTCCGTGGCATGTGGGATCTTCCTAGACTGGGGCACGAACCCGCGTCCCCTGCATTGGCAGGCAGACTCTCAACCACTGCGCCATCAGGGAAGCCCTATCAATTCAATATTTTAAAGGAGACCCTAGCCCACAGTCCAAAAAGGAAAGAAAATAGTAAGGTCAGTCTTGAAAAGAAAAAAAACAAATAGTCATTGTTAACAGATGATAAAATTAAGTGTATAGAAAATCCAAAATATTCTATAGATTAATTATTAGAATTAATTAAAGAGTTTAGCAAGGTTGTTAGACATAAATCAATATAAGAAATCAATTTAATTTTTTTACACAAGAAACAGATATAGAATAAAATATATAAATGATTCCATTTATAACAGAATAAAAATATCTAGTGCCTAGGAATAAATTAAATGTAAGTTGCACAAAACCTCTATCAGGAAAATTACAAAAAAATTATCAAACTTTTTGAGAAACAGTAAAGAGAGATATAAATATGATATAGAGTGATATACCATAAAATGTTCCTGCTAATAATGATGATGATGATGATATAACATATATATGAAACATTTTATTAAGAGTTGCTCAGCTACTAACATTTGCTCAGCCTAAAAACCCTATAGGATAAACCACTTATAAATTGTTTATAAGATGTTCAGGGATTGGAAGACTGGGTATCGTAAAAATGACAATTCTTTCCTAATTTATTTATAGCTTAAATGAAATTCCAACTGGAATTCCAACAAAAGATATTTGTTTTTATTTTTGGTGGACCTTGAGAAATTTATTCTAAAATTTACATGAAAATGCAAGGGGCAAGAAATAATCATTACACACTGCAGAACAAATTGTGCGGACTTGCTCTACTAGATATCAGTATTTATAATAAAACTAGAGTATTTAGAATCGTGCTGTATTTATACAGGGATAGACAAATAGAAAAATGGAATAAGACAAAAAGCTCAGAATAGAATCCTACATATATAAATATTTAACTTATGGCAGAGATTACCATCTTATCACTCCTCTACTTAAAAACAGGGCAATGGGGAAAGGTGGTCTTGTTAATAAACAGTGGCAGGAAAATCGGATATCCATTTTAGAAAAAGAAAGTGAAATTGAACCCAAGAATCACACCATACACAAAAATAAATTACAAATGTTTAAAGACCTAAAGTAGAAAAGCAAAATTAAAAGATATTTAAAAGATAATGTCAGACAATATCTTCTGACCTCAGGAGATTACAGAGCACTAGTAATAAAGGAGAAGATTAATAAATTTGAGTTCCATAAAATGAATAACTTCTGCTCACCCAGAAGCACCATTAAGATAGTGAAAAAGACTTCAGAGTGGGAGGAGATATTTGCAGCACAATTAAGAGACAAAGACCTAGAATCATACATAGCAGTAAGAAAGTAACAAACAATACAATTTTTAAAAATGAGCAAGAGATAACAGGCACTCCTCAAAAGAAAAAAATTCAAATGGAAAATAAAAATACACAAAGGGGTTCAATCAAATTAAAAATTGTAAATGCCAATTAAAACGTCGATGAAATACAACTATCCCACCATATTGGCAAAATTTTTAAAGTCTTTAATACTAAAAGAATTTGCAATATCTGGGAACACATATAATATGATGGGAGTATAAAGTAGTATATACCACATTGGAAAGCCGTTTACTACTATCTACTCCAGTTAAAGATACTATATCTTATGATCCAAAAATTCTATTCCTGGTTATATGCGTTTGTGTGTGTGTGTGTGTGTGTGTGTGTGTGTAACAATAATTTCACAGGAGAAAATGCCCAAGGAGGTTACATGATGGAATATTTACATTTAAAAAGAATATAGGACTTCTGCTTCTGTTAATGGTAAATTGAAATCACTTTCCCACTAAAATTAACTTAAAAACTAGATATCATATTTTAGAAATCTTTTAAAGGTATTAAAGAGCTAGCAATATATTAAGTAATTACAAGCCCAAAATTCAAAGACATAATTCTTGCCCTTGGATTGTCTTCACCTGTAAAATACTTGCCAATCCTGAAAGGTAGAAAATCAGCTGAGCTGCTTTTTGGTGACACTTAGAACTAGAGACAATAGTTAGAGTTCAGGGCTCACAAAGGGTAGACATTTTGATAAACTAACTCTCACTTAGACTGGGACTCAAAGAGCTGCACTTTAGGAATTGCATTGGAAGTAAGCCAGTTCTACAATGGGTTGCTGCCTAGCTTCAAGTTATTTATGCATTGCAGAATATATCAAACTCTGAATTTGGATTAATGTGGTCATGGATTGCTAGTGCTCTCACATACCAAGGAAAAGCAAAGAAAATCTTCTTTGGAGGAAGATATAAACCAGAAATATTTTCTACAAATGGGTTTTCAGATACAATGACCAACACAAAATTGAAGATAACTAGACACATGTGAAGACATAAAACTATTGGATAAACATAACTACTATTTTTGTCATCTCTAAAACTAAAAGGGAAACTCAATGGAAAAAAGAGCATAAAGTAGATCATAAGTCTTTCTGGTAGCTTGATTTCTCCACATAAGTTCAATTACTGTTGTTAAGAAAACCACAAAGAATATCATCCAAGGCCTTCAGACATAATACCTAGTGGCTTCAAATAGTACAATGTTCTAAGTTTCTCGGTTATATATCAACTTTAAAGAATTTTGAAATATGTCATTATCATCACATCTCTATCATAAAAATCTTCAGTCTTTGTTTTCAAGTAAAATCAAGCTTCAGTTGAGAATATACAGTTTTCCAATGAAGCAAGAACTTTTCCTTTACATTTCAAAGAAACTACAACAAAATCAAAGGTTCACATCAACATTCCATATATGGATGAAATCAATGGCTACTTAATAAAAGTTTAACAGAATCCTATTTTCCCCTTTATAAGATAATAAGATAGATATACTTATGGAATTTATTAGTGGTTATGATTCTATTATTAATATTATTTCCTACTTTTGCTAAATTGCAATTGCAATTCATTTTACTTTATGTTATAAATAAGCTGCATTATCTATGATCTATGGATATAGCACATAAAGTAAAAGTTTCCATGGTAAGCTATTTTATCAGAAAGAAAAAGGAAGGAAGGAAGAGAGAGAGAGAGGAAGAAAGAAAAAAAGAGCCCGGATAGTTTAGTCACTAAAAGTGACTAGGTAACTAAAAGAAAGCCATTCCTTAGTCAGACAAGAGACTGACCCAAACAATTTCAACTTCTGTTAATTTAGCTCATTCAAATTACATGTCAATTAATCAACTGAGTTTTTACAAATCATTAAACTTTTTTGCTAGTTAACTAACAAATGCCAGTAAGAAGAACCACTGATTTATAAATTCCTTAAGTCCTTACATTTCTTATATCATGCAACCCATAGGACAATAAACTTCCTTCCAACTCAAAGGTCTTTGTTTATAATGGCCTATTGTTTTAGTCCCATTATGAAAGCTTCTACATCATCTTATTTTCATGCAAAGCTCACAAACTTTCCACCAAGGATATATCACAAATAGTACAATCTCTTCAGAAAGAAGTGCTGTGTAATAAATAGAATAAGGTATATTATCAAGACAGAAATAATTAGCAAAAACCCTAATGGAAAGAACTTGGAGAATAGTATTATCAACAAAGCATGAGAAATTTTTCATAGACTATTTTCACAAATTCATAAAAGAATTGAAAATTCTTTTATAGAGAATTCACAAATTCATAAAATTTTGAATTCATAAATTTAAAAATTTTATAAAATTTTTCATAAGCTATTATTCAATAGTTTCATTACCTCATGGGGAACTACCTCATGCTGACTCATTTTCATTTTGGAGTGGGATTTCTCTTCAGTAAAGTTGACAGTAAAATAAAAAAGATGAAAAGAGATCTAAAGTGTTTATTAAGTATTTCTTTGTTTATTTTTTCCTAAAAAATTAAAGAGTAGTTATTTGCCTAGCACAGCTAAATTCAGAATTCTTTGTCTACTCGTGAAAACTTTATAATTTACAGCTTAGAAGTGAATTTCATTCATGTGGAATGATAGCTACTGTAATGCTGCATTGTAGGTTTCATCCACTTACATTATGAAATTGTTTAAGGAAAGAATTTGAGAATTATGATGCCACTTTCTGCTATTCCTAGGCATTTCTATTTTTTTAACAAGATAATGAGTATTTAATTTTGAACCTTGTAGAGATGTAACTGCTAAAAGATCCTGAGCTCAAAATCAGGGAAATTCACCACAACTTTCATTTTGCTACAAGCTGTACACAGATTCTTGGAATTTATTCCTATCATCTCTGTTTCAAAACAAACTTTTATTAGGAGCATTTAGTCAGAAACAGCCTCTATTTTTAACTTTATTCAGCCCATAAGTATCCTTCAAAAACTAGATTCAATACTTCAATAACTTGAAATATTTATCCTTTTGTTTATCAAAAATAAATTCTCAAGATAAAAGAATGAGTAAACAAATTCAAAAATATAGTACTTTTTTTCAATATGAATAGATCTTTACTGGGGATGCTGTAGTAATGAAAACATGATGGTTATCTATGTTACTTTAGGAAATGAGACAAAACAATAAACCAAACTTCATAGAAACTAAAGCTAAAAAAAAAAATCTGGTTGTAGTCTATTAGTTTTCCATACAACACTACCTGTGTTTAAATCATTACCTAAACAAATGCCATTCAAGTAGCAATCTTTGCAATTTAATTTGCCTTTTGTATCATTTGGGGGATGGAAGTAAGTTTTTAAATCCCATAGAAATTTTATAAGTAGAATAGCTGGCCTAATCAACATTTCCATGGAAACACTGAGAGCTGAGGATTGGAGGTGAGACAGATGCAGTGAGAGCAAATGAAAAATTGTCTTAATTTTGTTGAACTTTATGTTTATTAATGTAGAAAATAAAGTATATATATATATATATATATATATATATATATATATATATAGCATTTAAGAAGGATTTATTTTACAAAATTAAAATAGGTTTAGGTTTTCTAGATTTTAAAATATATGCCATTATACAGTTCAAACAGAAAAGCATGACAAAGGATGTTGAACATTACCTGTAATCCCATTACTAAGGAAGATTCCCTCAACATTTTGGGGAACATGATCCTCAACATCCCTCAATACATACAAATGTAATTTTAATGGGCTTAATCTAAATGCTGCATTTTAATATCCATAGTTCACCCAAAAATATTTTATAGAGAGCTTTTCTCATCAATAAATATAACTATACAATATCATTTTTAGTAATCAGAGTTTTCTGTTATATGAATACACCACAATGTATTTGACCACTTAATGAATATTTGTTACTTGCCACCAACTACAGTGTTGCTATTCCAATATTTAAATCATCTTTGGATACTTATCCAATCGTTTCCTGAGAATGAATTTCAACAAGTATATTTGCTGGATCAAATTGTGTACAAAAGTTAAATTTTGATATAGATTGTCAAAAAAGTTGCAATAATTTATGCACTCTGCAGCTCTGGAGAGTACACATTTTTTTTTTAAATTGGACTATAGTTGATTTACAATGTTATGTTAGTTTTAGGTGTACAGAAAAGTGAATCAGTTATACATATACATATATCCACTCTTTTTTTTTTTCTAGATTCTTTTCCCATATAGGCCACTACAGAGTATTGACTAGAGTTCCCTGTGCTATACAGCAGGTTCTAATTAGTTACCATTTTATATATAGTAATGTGTATAGAGTACACATTGTGCTATATCTTTGCCAATACCAGATTTTAAAAATATCTACCTTAATGTTTTTTACTAAAAGTAAGCCTCAAAATTTTTATTAATTTGATCTTTTTCTTTTGTAGAAAAGTTGAACATCTCTTCATATGTATGCGGCCCATCTACATTTCTTCTCATGAAGTCCTAAAATGATTTTTTTGATGCACATTATGCCTAGGCAGTTCTGAAATTTAATTTTTAAAAATCCTACAGAAATGGTACACAAATCTGCCCTTATTGGAATAACACAACTGTATTGCCAGTGAAACATATGGCTAGACCATAGTTGCATCTGATTGCCCTATAAACTCTGTTTTGAATCAGTTACTTACAAATTAGCTTATTTCATTCACACTTCTTCACCACTAACTTGACAGGCAATTTTTAAAGAGAAGAAATGTGTGACTCTATTTTCAACTTTTTTTTAAAGTATTTCACAGTTGAAGCATCTCTCTCAGTATTTCTAGAGGATTTTAACTACATTTTTGTTTACAGTGCCATAGAGCTATCTCTTGTGTATGCTTCTCGCTTCATGAGTACTATTATAGCCAAATTGACACTTAGAGAGTCCCCAAAGCCAGACTGACATCTTTTCATCTATCTCAAGCTGGAGTTAGAGACACCAAGAAGAGTTATTTCCATTCCATCTGGGCGATCTTCAGCACTGCTCACCGTCACCTAGCTATGTGCACCTCTAGGGACTTCTAATGAACTTATTTCCTCCATAGTACAGATGTTCTCGTGTTTCAAGACCTGAAATAATGCTGCTGTACCTGTCATGCTCCAGACCAGATCCTGATAGTTCCTGGATGTCTTCTACTTAACCAATACCTAGAATTTTTATATCTTTTAAAGGGTAGCAACTATTTATAGTTAGGGTTTTTTAACTACTAACTTCATCTGTTTTAGTTTCAAACATTTAAAAATAATTCTGCCTCATCTGAGGAGAAGTGAACAAACGAAAGCACCCCCATGGAGGCAGAGCCCTGCACAGCTTCTGTTATTAGTCTCCCTCTTCCTACGCCAGACAGGAGAAGCAAGACTCTCAGCCTCTTCTCCACTTCTGGAAAGCCCTGAGAAAAACAGAATTCACAGAGGAAAATCCCATTCGCCTGCCATTGTTGTTTGTGTCAGTACCTTAAGGCTCTAACCCTGGGCTCAATTGCCTCCTGGGGATCCTTTGTTACAGGGGGAAAAAAACATGTAGAATAGTCTTCTCCCTTTCCAAAATCCCATTTTAACTAGAACATGCCTGTTTTAGCAGACATCTCTTTCTGAAACAAAGTAAAGGCTATTCTAAAGTTTGCCTCCTGTTCACCTCCCTTATGAAAAAAGGAAAAAAGATTCATTTATAGTATATATTCTGTTAAAATTTAGTGCTTATAATACAGTTTCTATTATTCACACCTTTTTTGTTTTGGCCTTTTCTCTACTTACTTATCCAATCTAACTTGATTGGATTTATTTTACTTTCAACTTGGAAAGTTAAAGTACAATTGAGGAATGGACATTTTAAAAGTGTATTCTACTTTTTTTTTTCATTGCCAGGGAATAGAAATATTACATGGAAAAAAAGTTGGATAATAAAATTGTAAATAACTAATTTCCCTCAAGACAGAAATAAACTTTAAAAATTGATTACATAACTGAAGTTAACTTAAATATAAAAATCAATTAACTTGGGCTTTTCATTGAATCATGAGTAACTTGGGCTTCATGAGAAATGATGCCCTAGAGAAGGGGGGAAAGCAAAGTTTTTTTAATAGTATGAAGAAAAGCCTGATTTCTGAGTTCTTACTCTAAAGAACTGAATGTTCACTTTGACTTCATAGAATGCTGTACTGTGTCTGTTTATTCATGTGGCTTAGTTTAATTGCTAATTCAGTGTTATTTCTGAGGTACTTAAAATTCAGTAATGAAGACTCACATAATGAAGTATTATGTAGACTTATTAATGAATATATAATGCCACATAACGCCACATAAAGTTATTGCAAATGCCAACTGTTATCATCATATGTATCAGACTTAATTCTGCTTCTGAATCCACTGAGCTGGGTCCCTCATTCTATCTTCATGCCTTCATTTGATATGGCAACAGCCCACAGTTCTTCCCTAGTTCTGCGTTTAGGAACCTTCTATTTAGCAGAAAATCAGACAAACTGGATTTTGAATAGGGAAAATCATATATTTCATTTCAATGATGGTTCCACCATCTACAAACTCTCTGATTCTATCTAACCCATTTGAAATTCAATGTCATGAGTTTTTAAATGAGAATCATAATATTCTCCTACTCGACACTTATCGGTGGAATGTACGTCACATTCCAACTCCTGCTCTAGGCACTGGGCACACAGCAGTGAAAACAGCACAGTCCTTATTTCAAGGAATCAACTGGGAAGTAGATTTATTTGGACAGATATGCAGAATATCTGCATCCATATGGGTTTGTTCCATTAATTCTGAGGAGTAAGGAGTGTTACTTAAGTACAATTCAGTCTCTAAGACTTGGAAGTATTTTCTTTCCTGATCTCTACCTCCCTTACCAAGCCTGACCAATAAATGACTTCTGACATGTCTAAAAATTGAATCCACCTTCCAAGTACACAACAGTATCATGAGTTATTCAGATATGTGTCAGAGGCTCTGAAAAGAATTTCAAAGAAGAATCTTAAAACTGCCTGGAGCCAATGGGTAGTATCTACTATGTGTGATTTTTTTCATCTGGTCAATATGTTACTTTAACTAAAAGTCTTAAAGTTAAGAAAATTTAATATGTTTCTGCTGTATTACTGTGGAAATACAAAATGGTACAACTGCTCTGGAAAACATTTTGGCAGTTTTTTATAAAGTTAAGTGTACACTTACTTCGTGACCTAGCAATGCCACTCCTAACTATTTACCCAAATGAAATGAAAACCTATGTTTATTTAAAAGCCTGAACATGAATGTTTATACAGCTCTATTCACAGTCACCAAAAACTGGAAACAACCCAAATGTCCTTCAGTTGCTGGATGGATAAACAAACTGTGCTATATATCTATGATGGAATACCACTGAGGAATAAAAAGGAACAAACTTGTTTCTCAAGTGTCATATCAAATTAATACTTTTTCCAAACTAAATCTCACCAATAAACCAAATTTGAGGATATATTTTTTAAATGATAAGTAAAATCATACACATTAAATTTTCACCTGTACCTGACATATATTGGAAATCATAATTATTTATGTGTCTCTGTGTGTTTAAACTTGTACTAGGCACCATACAGTGGAATCATTACAGAATCACAGGTAATCCCTTCAAGAGGCTCACTTCCTGGAAAAGAAAACATTTTAGGCAAATGTAAGAATGCTGGCCAAGCAACTTTCTCAACCGAGTTGATTGATGTCAAGGAAGAACAAACTTCCTCTTAACCTGGAAGGTTGATAAGGCAAGTTTCTTTCCCCATCCAAACAAGCAAAGACCATAAGAGAAGGAAAATGGGTTCCAGGTGAGAATACTCTTAGGGAGTTTTATATGACACAAAGGAAAGCAGAACACATTCATTTTCGTTCCTCCCAGCTGTTCTAATGGCATAAAGTGCTGCTGTCCTACCCCTATACATCTGCTCGCAGAATGGCATGTGCAGATGATTGCCTCCAGGTGTGTGCCTGAAGGAAAATCCTGAAAGTCAATGCAAACTGGAAACTTGGCTTCCAGGAGCAGATGCTGGTCTGCAGAAACCTGCAGACCTCTGCAGATATATTCTGAGAAATAAAGTTGAGATCAAGTTCCGAAAACCAGAGACGGCATAAATTAAGAACTTGGGAAATTATTTTTAGGACATCTTATATTTACATATTTAAAACACTTTTTGTATAAAGCTTCTGTGTGGCTCATGACTAAAAACCTTGGGTTCTATTTCTTCTCAAAGGTGAAACAGTCTGCAATTTATGTCAAACAGTTTCTATTTGCTGTGACACCTGGTCTAGATGCAAAGAACGTAGAGACCCTAACGGGGCACAATCCAAGTAAGATGAAGCAACTATGGAAAACTCAAAGACTGAATGATGACAGGGATCACAACAATGTATTTTCCAATACACCACTCCTCTAATTAAAAAAAAAAAAGGTGTCCAAAAACAGGAAGAAATATCAAAATATCATATTTACAAACACCTGAGTCAGTTTACTTCTTGAAAAATATTTCTCCAAACAGCACTCTTGAAATGGCCCAGAATAAGCTGGAGAGAATAAAATGGAATAGATGATTAAGTTTTCTGTTAAATAGCAATGAATAACATTTATTTGTGCATCCTGGTTGTCCCCATGAGGGTGCTTTTGTACTATCTTTCTTTTCTAGAGGAGTTAATTAATCAAAAACCACAGTGGTAGTCAAATTCTTACTTTGTTGCAGAATATTTATATGTATGTATACTCATGGCCACGCACTTTTTTTTTTTGATGATAGCAAGCTACCAGAAAAGAATAAGGATATGCTTCTGGTTCTGTGCTTCTTCTCTTATAGGCTTTAGGCATTTTATATATTCTTTCAATTACTTACTAATTGTTGAGTGTGAATTTTGCTAGTAGTAGCAGAAAAAGAAGCTCAAGACAAAACAGATGCTGATCCTGACCTCAAAAATCTTAGGATTGGAGTAGCGATGATAAAACATGTAGAAAAGCCACAATGTAACTTAAAGTATAAATAAGAGAGATTCTGGTGAAGCATTAAAGAGTAAGGGACTGGAGGTGTTATTTCCAGCTAGAAGAAGTCAGAGGAAATATGGAGAAAGTAGCATTTAGACTAGGTCTTGAATATGGGTAGGATTTAGGAAGATGAATATGATAGAGGAATAACATTACAGGCAGAAGGAAAAGTTTGATATATAGTTCCATGTTTTGTTTGTTTTCTTTGCAAAATATCTAAAATAAGCAGAAAGAGTAGATTACCACACTTATATGGTAATTAATCGTTGGCACAAAAGGTAACTCACATAAGTATTCTCTGAAAGTCTAATTTGTTTAATTGAAGAAGTAGCGATGTGTTAATATGCAGCATTATTAGAGGTCCTAGCTAATATAATAAGAGAAGAAAAAATAAGGACTGTGAGAATTTAAAAAGAGAAATAAAAGAGTTATTATTCACATCTGATATAATTTTATTTTGGGTTTTTTTAACACCTTTATTGGAGTATAATTGCTTTACAATGGTGTATTAGTTTCTGCTTTATAACAAAGTGAATCAGCTATACATATACAAATATCCCCATATCTCCTCCTTCTTGCGTATCCCTCCCACACTCCCTATCCCAGCCCTCTAGGTGGTCACAAAGCACTGAGCTGATCTCCCTGTGCTATGCGGCTGCTTCCCACTAGCTACCTATTTTACATTTGGTAGTATATATAAGTCCATGCCACTCTCTCACTTCATCCCAGCTTACCCTTCACCCTCCCATGTCCTCCAGTCCATTCTCTACGTCTGCATCTTTATTCCTGTTATGCCCCTAGGTTCTTCAGAACCACTTTTATTTTAGAATCCATATATATGCGTTAGCATATGGTATTTGTTTTTCTCTTTCTGACTTACTTCACTCTGTATGACAGACTCTAGGTCCATCCACCTCACTACAAAAAACTCAATTTTGTTTCTTTTTATGGCTGAGTAATATTCTATTGTATATATATGCCACACCTTCTTTATCCATTCATCTGTCGATGGACACTTAGGTTGCTTCCATGTACTGGCTATTGTAAATAGAGCTGCAATGAACATTGTGGTACATGACTCTTTTTGAATTATGGTGTTCTCAGGGTATATGCCCAGTAGTGGGATTGCTGGGTCATATGGTAATTCTATTTTTAGGTTTTTAAGGACCTCCATACTGTTCTCCCTAGTGGCTATATCAATTTACGTTCTCAGCAACAGTGCAAGAGGGTCCCCTTTTCTCCACACCCTCTCCAGCATTTATTGTTTGTAGATTTTTTCATGATGGCCATTCTGACTGGTGTGAGGCAATACCTCATTGTAGTTTTGATTTGCATTTCTCTAATGATTAGTGATGTTGAGCATTCTTTCATGTGTTTGTTGGCAATCTGTATACCTCCTTTGGAGAAATGTCTATTTAGGTCTTCTGCCCATTATTGGATTGGGTTGTTTGTTTGTTTTTTGATATTGAGCTGAGTGAGCTGCCTGTAAATTTTGGAGATTTATCCTTTGTCAGTTGCTTCATTTGCAAATATTTTCTCCCATTCTGAGGGTTGTCTTTTCATCTTGTTTATGGTATCCTTTGCTGTGTAAAAGCTTTGAAGTTTCATTAGATCCCATTTGTTTATTTTTGTTTTTATTTCCATTTCTCTAGGAGGTGGGTCAAAAAGGATCTTGCTGTGATTTATGTCCAAGAGTGTTCTGCCTATGTTTTCCTCTAAGAGTTTGATAGTGTCTGGCCTTACATTTAGGTCTTTAATCCATTTTGAGCTTATTTTTGTGTACGGTGTTAGGGAGTGTTCTAATTTCATTCTTTTCCAGGTAGCTGTCCAGTTTTCCCAGCACCATTTATTGAAGAGGCTGCCTTTTCTCCACTGTATATTCTTGCCTCCTTTATCAAAAATAAGGTGACCATATGTGTGTGGGTTTATCTCTGGGCTTTCTATCCTGTTTTATTGATCTGTATTTCTGTTTTTGTGCTGGTACCATACTGTCTTGATTACTGTAGCTTTGTAGTAAAGTCTGAAGTCAGGGAGCCTGATTCCTCCAGCTCCAATTTTCTTCCTCAAGATTGCTTTGGCTATTCGGGGTCTTTTGTGTGTCCATAGAAATTGTGATTTTTTGTTCTAGTTCTATGAAAAATGCCATTGGTAGTTTGATAGGGATTGCATTGAATCTGTAGATTGCTTTGGGTAGTAGAGTCATTTTCACAATGTTCATTCTTCCAATCCAAGAACATGGTATATCTCTCCATCTGTTTATATCACCTTTAATTTCTTTCATCAGTGTCTTATAGTTTTCCACATACAGGTCTTTTGTCTCCTTAGGTCAGTTTATTCCTCGGTATTTATTCTTTTTATTGCAGTGGTAAATGGGAGTGTTTCCTGAATTTCTCTTTCAGATTTTTCATCATTAGTGTATAGGAATGCAAGAGGTTTCTGTGCATTAATTTTGTATCCTGCTACTCTACCAAATTCATTGATTAGCTCTAGTAGTTTTCTGGTAGCATCTTTAGGATTCTCTATGTATAGTATCCTGTCATCTGCAAACAGTGACAGCTTTACTTTTTCTTTTCCAATTTGGATTCGTTTTATCTCTTTTTCTTCTCTGATTGCTGTTGCTAAAACTTCCGAAACTATGTTGAATAATAGCAGTGAGAGTGGGCACCCTTGTCTTGTTCCTTATCTTAGTGGAAATGGTTTCAGTTTTTCACCATTGAGAACGAGGTTGGCTGTGGGTTTGTCATATATGGCCTTTATTATGTTGAGGAAATTTCCCTCTGTGCCTACTTTCTGGAGGGTTTTCATCATATTGGGTATTGAATTTTGTCAAAAGCTTTTTATGCATCTATTGAGATGATCATATGGTTTTTATCCACAATTTGTTAATATGATGTATCACATTGATTGATTTGCGTATATTGAAGAATCCTTGCATCCCTGGATTATCCCCACTTGATCATGGTGTATGATCCTTTTAATGTGCTGTTGGATTCTGTTTGCTAGTATTTTTGTTGAGGTTTTTTGCATCTATGTTCATCAATATTATTGGCCTGTTCCTTTCTTTCTTTGTGACATCTTTGTCTGATATAATTTTCTATCTGGAAAATGCAAGAGTAACTACAGAGCAACATACAAAAATTAATAATGTCCTTTATGACAGCAAAAGCTAAGAAGTAAGAGTAATAAAATTTGGAGTAGTTCTAATAACTCAAATATATTAAGTACTATGGTCTAGCCTTATATTATTTCAGTTACTCTTCACAACAACCCTATTAAGTGCTATTATCATTACCACATTAGAGCTAAATAAATGGAGACACATGTAGTAAGTGGTAGAGAGAGGATTTGAACTCAGGCATTGGGATCTGGAACCCAGACTTCTTTTTTTTTTTTTTTTTTTTTTTTTTTTTTTCTTTTTGCGGTATGCGGGCCTCTCACTGTTGTGGCCTCTCCCGTTGCGGAGCACAGGCTCCGGACGCGCAGGCCCAGAGGCCATGGCTCACGGGCCCAGCCGCTCCGCGGCATATGGGATCCTCCCAGACCGGGGCACGAACCCGTATCCCCTGCATCAGCAGGCGGACTCTCAACCACTGCGCCACCAGGGAGGCCCTGGAACCCAGACTTCTTAACTGCTATCTACTCTACACTAAGGGAATATTCCACTAACAATACTGGTATAATCAATAATGTTTCCAAGACCAAATCTAACAAAACAAGAATGAGGCCTGTAGAGAGAAAATTATCTAATTTTAAGGAAGGACATTTTAAAGCCTTTAAAACCTGGAGAGATATTCAATGTTCAGAGTTGAAAAGACTCAATAGCATGAAGATGCTATTCTCCACAATTGACTTAGGGATTCAGTGCAAATCCAATCAAAATACCAAGTTTTAATTTCATAGGTTTATCCTAAAATTCATATGAAATGGAAATAGCCAAGAATGGCCAATACAAAAACGTAGAACTTGCTCTAGTACATACTGAGACATAATATAACAATACATTAATTAAAATGATATGGCATTTGTGCACACAAAAACCAATAGATCAATTAAATTAAGCTGAGAGGCCAGAAACAACCCCACACATATCTGGGAATTTGGCATATGGCATTACAATGCAATGAATAAAGGATGTTCTGCTCAAGGAAAAAGGCCAGAAAAATTGGTTATCCATATGGGATAAAATAAAATAAGAAACCTAACACACTCTATACTCCAAAATAAGTTCCAGATGGACAAGACTTAAATGGACCTCTTGCATTAGAAAAAAAGAAAATATAGTGAAAAGTTTTATGACCTCATGATATGTTTTAAAGTTTCTTTAAATAAAATATCTCTTATCAGAAAAGATTGATAAGTGTGTCTGCTTTAAAATTAAAATAACTTTAGGGCAAAGGATGGATTGGGAGTTTGAGATTAGCAGGTGAAACTATTATATATATATATATATATATGTGTGTGTATATATGTATATATGTATATGTATATATATATATATATATATATATATATATATATATAGCGAGGGAGAGAGAGAGAATGGATAAAAACAAGGTCCTACTGTATAGCACAGGGAACTATATTCAATATCCTGTAATAAACCATAGTGGAGAAGAATATGAAAAAGAATATATATATATATATATATATATACACACACACAACTGAATCAGTTTGCTGTATACCAGAAATTAACAAAACATTGGAAATCAACATTTCAATACAAAGAAAAAAAGAAAAAAATTTAAAATACCTGTACAAAAGGCACTATGAACATTTATAGACAAATGAAATAGGAAGAGAATATTGGCAATACATATAACTTAGGGGCTTTTTGGTAGAAAAATGGGCAAAGGGTATGAATAGACAGTTCACAGAAGAGAAACCTCACAAACAAGTAAACCTATATTACTTTGCTCAATCTCACTGGAAACCAGAGATATGCAAATGTAAATTAAAATAACAATGAGATAGCATTTTATACACTTTAAATTCACCAGATGTAGAAGGACACATAGAATACCATACCATTTATGTAGATTTTAAGCATGAAAAACAATACACTATTTTGTTTACAGGTTATATTTTTTTAACATTTTTATTGGAGTATAATTGCTTTACAATGTTGTGTTAGTTTCTTAAATGTATTAAAAACATGAAAAGGGAGTAAACTCACCAATGTTGGACAAGTGATTGCCTATGAGGAGGAAGGGAAGGGAAGGAGATTGAAGAAGGTAAAAAAGGAATTTTAGCTACTTCTAAAAATGATTTGAAGCAAATACAGCAAGCTGTCAACATCTGTTACATCAGTATGTTGGTTACATGCATGTTTGTTATATTATTTCCATACTGTTCTGTAGCTTTGAAAATTTTTAAAATATTTTTTAAAGTTCAATGATGATTTTTCAAAACCACTATAGTTCCACCATTTTTTCATGTATTCTGATTATTCCAATGAACATACTTGCTACTTCAGTTCATATAGTCCAGGGAACATAAAGAATGAAGTTCAATCCCTGCCCTCAGGAGTTCATCGAGTGGTTGGAGAGTTGTACATGTAAAGAAAGAAAAGATAATGAGGCAGCAGGAAGTTCCTGCAGGTAATAAAACCAAAAAAGAAAATTAACTTCAGAATTAGCTTAATACACATTACCTATATCTTTTCTCTACTTGTTTGTCTTTAAATTTCTTAAAGGAACCATATTTACCTATTATCTCTCCCTTCACTCTAACCTCACAATTTTAAATACTGTCTACTTCTTTCTGCATCTATAGCCTAAACATTGAGTCCTTTCGAAAGTCTAGTACCATTGGGTATTCAGGATGTCCACATTATTTTTTCTGCACTCACATTTTTGTTTGACTAGGCCAAACCAGACCCATTAAAAGTAAGACTGATGATTTGCAAAATAGTGAGTCATTTCCATGTGTGTGAGCAATAAGGGATTACTTTTTATAATTTAACAGTAGTCTCATTCTCCAACTAGAATGATAAATGATAGCCACCACACTTCAAAGCTCCACTGCAGTTATTCATTGGTCATTCCCTTTTAGAATAAGCTCAAAATAGAGACAAATATTTTAAAAGACAACTTAATGTGCATTTGTAGGATACATAGAATTATAACTGGAGAAGGGGAAAAAGAAGGTATTTGAAAGAATTCTGCAAAAATATTTTATTTTTCCAAGTATGAGTGGGGGTTTGTAAGAATAAAGAATTTGAGAAAAGAAAGAAAGAAAGAAAAACAAAGAAAGAAAAACAAAGAAAGAAAAAGAAACTTACCAGAAAGGGAAAATTGATGATAGCTAATCTAAGAATACTGAACAGGATTTTAGAAATAGATGTGGAGTTCATTCTCTACGTCTGCATCTTTATTCCTCTCCTGCCCCTAGAAACATTTTTTTTAACATCTTTATTGGAGTATAACTGCTTTACAATGGTGTGTTAGTTTCTGTTTTATAACAAAGTGATCAGCTATACATATACATATATCCCCATATCTCCTCCCTCTGGCATCTCCCTCCCTCCCACCCTCCCTATCCCATCATATATATGTGTTAGCATATGGTATTTGTTTTTCTCTTTCTGACTTACTTCACTCTGTATGACAGATTCTAGGTCCATCCACCTCACTACAAATAACTCAATTTCATTACTTTTATGGCTGAGTAATATTCCATTGTGTATATGTACCACATCTTCTTTATCCATTCATCTTGAGGAGATGGCAAGGGGGAAGGGAAAGCTGGGATGAAGTGAGAGAGTGGTATGGACATATACACTACCAAATGTAAAATAGATAGCTAGTGGGAAGCAACCGCATAGCACAAGGAGATCAGCTTGATGCTTTGTGACCACCTAGAGGGGTGGGATAGGGAGGGTGGGAGGGAGACGCAAGAGGGAAGGGATATGGGGATATATGTATACATATAACTGACTCACTTCATTATACAGCAGAAACTAACACACCATTTTAAAGCAATTGTACTGCAGTAAAGATGTTAAAAATATATATATAATATCATTTATAATCACTTACTAAAATAAATAGTTCAGTGTAATTCTATCAAAACTGGCACAAAACTTCCATGATGAAAACTATTACAAAATGTTAATGAAAGAAATCAAGATGACCTACTCAGATATACTGAACTTTCTTTTGACAAAGGTGCAAAGGCAATTCAATGAAGGAGAGATAGCTTTGCCAAAAGAAAAAGAAATAGATGGGGATATTTGTTATAAAAATTTGATGTCTAGGGCTTCCCTGGTGGCGCAGTGGTTGAGAGTCTGCCTGCTAATGCAGGGGACACGGGTTCGAGCCCTGGTCTGGGAAGATCCCACATGCCGCGGAGCAGCTGGGCCCGTGAGCCACGGCTACTGAGCCTGCGCATCTGGAGCCTGTGCTCCAGCAACAAAAGAGGCCTCGATAGTGAGAGGCCCACGCACCGCGATGAAGAGTGACCCCCCGCTTGCCACAAGTAGAGAAAGCCCTCGCACAGAAGTGAAGAACCAACATAGCCAAAAATAAATAAATAAACAAATGTGGGTTTAAAAAAAAAAATTAAAATGGAATCCTTTAAAAAAAAATTTGATGTCTAAATAAATGCATCTCTTGCATGGTGGCTCTTGAGGTTGCTTCTCAGAGAAACTGAAAGTTATTTTTGAAATCATGGTATTATGGAACAGGATACATAAAGTATTTTTGTTGACAGTATCTTAAACATGACCTGCTTCAATACAGAGTAAGTCTATTATTTTGAAATATAATACAGTTGGCCTTCATATACATGGGTTCCCCTTCCACAGATTCAACAATGGAGGATCAAAAAAAATTTTTTTTAATTTCAGGAAATTCCAAAATACAAAACTTGCATTTGCCACATGCCTGCAACTATTTACATAGCATTTACATTGTATTAGGTATTTAAAGTAATCTAGAGATTAAAGTATACAAGAGGATGTGCAGCGGGCTATATGCAAACACTACACTATTTTATATAAGAGATTGGAGCATCCAAGAATTTTGGTTTCTGCAGGGGTACTGGAACCAATCCCCAGCAGATACCAAGGGATGACTATGCTTCTAACAGAGTTTGGTCTCCAGCAAAGTAATATTGACGTTCCGGAGTGCAAAATAGACCTAGGAATTTAATACCACCGTATAATGCAAATTACATAGTTTGCTAAACCACAGCTTTCACAATTTACTTCCTAAGAAAAAAATTCTGAGAATGTTTTTAAATATGCTAACACTGGCATAGAATTTGTACCTGGCTTTTGGTAAGAAATTGCTATTACTTGAAATTTCTTTATAACTACATTTATGGAGGTACGAAAGATAGTCCCAAAACTAAGATAGAAAGCTGTTTAAAAGATAAACTTAGAAGCTAATTCCTGATGTTTCTACTTCACAAATTAGAAGAAACCTTCAAATATTAAAAAGAAAATACATAATACACCAATATTCACAACGAGGTGAATATTGTTATGGCCTCTTCCTTCCCCCACCTTATGTTGTTTTGTGTCAAAAACCTAAGAAAGGCTGGAGAGACAAAGACCATCCTGACGGTTCTCTCCCCGGGGCTCTGGCACAGACTCAAGGTATAAGAAAGAAGGGAAGGGATGACCGGGCCTGAGAACAAAATGAGTAAATACCTTATGCCGGATTCAGTTCTACATTTTGCAATCTCAACTCTCCACTGTCATTAGATGGAAGTAACACTCCCTTCCCATAAGATGTTTTAATTCCCTCAGAAAAAAAGTCCCAGTGGACCTGTCTTTCTGAAATTTACAGCCAACCCAAGCACAACTGAATTTAATGGAATCTTTGTTACCCAGTTGTAAAAGTGGTAAGATAGGAATAAAGATAGGTACAGAGTTTAATCTGAGGGAAGAGAAAGCAGGTAAAATATTTCAACATAAAATATTGAAATCAGTTAAGTTCCCAAAATAAGCAAAATTGAGAAATTACCTTTATTTTCTTTCTACCTGGTAAAACACATAAGTTTTCTATGACTTTTCTATTGGCTTTTTTCCCCTAGGTCTCTGCTTTCAAACCGGAAAGGAACCTACTTGGCAAAATGGTAAAATCTATATAATAAAATGTATGCTCTTTAAATAAATATTCAGGAGAAAGAGTAATATAATTTACATAATAAAAATGCCTAATATTTCACATTCTATGCAAAATTTAGTAAAATTCTGGACAAAGGAAAAATTATATATCTTTAGATTTCCCCAGCAAAGATTCTTTTTGATTTTTTGCTACTTAACTGTGTGACCATGGAATTTGATGTAATGTAGGGTTTCTCATCTTTGGCACTCTTGAAACTTTGGGCTATATAACATTTTGCTGTCTTAAGGTCTACTCTTTTTTGCCAAATGACCTAAAATCCTGGAAGGAAAAAACAGATGGCAAAGACAGTACCTAGTAAACAAGAGTATGTCAGGGAGGCAAGTGGGTCATCCCGTGCACCACAGGATGTTTAGTTGCATCCCTGGCCTCTTCCCCTGGATGCTAATAGCAACCCACATTCCTACACACACATACCAGCCCCCCACTGTAAGGAGAGTATGTCCCCAAACTGTCTAAACATTTCAAATGTCTACTGAGAGGCAAAACCACCCCTGGTTGAGAATTACTGATTTAATGCTTTGTCAAGTATAGAGAAGCAACAAATATTTACTGTATGCCTATCATATTCAAAGCTGTGAATTATGAGTCATCATATTGTGAAAATACAGTGTTTGCTTTTAAGAAAGTTACTATGTACTTGGTTACTAAATTTACCTGTGTGACTATCTAAAGAGTAGAAGATTATAAATACAAAGTCAAAACTACATGTATATGTATATCATGTCACATATTGATAGATAGATAGATATATAGAGAGATAGTTGTCCAAAGAATTACTGTGGCAATCCCAGGCTACAAAGATATTTTTAATTTTCAGATATACTAAAGCAGACTTTGTTTTATCTGAAATGATTAAGTAACTCAAAAATGCAATGTTTTAAAAAGCAAAAAAAAAAAAAAAAAGACAGACTAGTAATTTAGAATCTTCATCTGTTTTAAAGAATCAATGTGAAAAAACCTAAACAATAGCATTTTTGAGTTTATACCTTATATAGTTAGATTAACATAAATCAAATGATGTATTATATACTATAAACAATGTCAGTATTCTTACTATTTACTCAGTCTCTCAATTTTAATATGGACAAAACAACTGCAAAAAGGGGGCAAATTATGTCGTCCTTGCTAAATGCAAAACATCTACTAAAAAGAGTTGGCAGTAAGCAATAATTTTGATCAATTTACATAATAAATTCAGGGGGAGATTGGAACATGCTGACAAGCATTATCCCAATCTTATAAATTTGGATTTATGGTTATATGTTTATTTGGTATTCCAGAATATTCCTCCTCAAAAGCAAGGGGATAGTTAAATAACCTCAGAAGGTCCAGTTCATATGCAACTTCATGTATTGGTTACATGGAAGGCTTGATAAGGAATTTACTCAAAGAGAAAACTAATATTTTATTAGATGCTGTATAATGAAGGAAGGAATTGTACACATCACCATACATTTTTCGATTAGTAAAGAATTTATCATTTTTTTACTAATTATCAATATTTCATTATTGGCAATGAAAATTTTTACTTCTAAGTTGAAATTGTGTAACTACCGAGTACTAATTATTTATTAAGAAAATGCAAAAGCAATTTTGCTATCATCTAGTTTGTTTTTAATGAACAAAACAAACATCACTCCAAGATTAACAAAGTTTTGGGTATTTGTTACTAAATTCATGGATCCTCCATTATTATTTTCTAATTATAACTAGAAAGTACCAGTGATTGTTCTGGACATATAAAATGTTTCATGTAAAATGCTGTCTTGCTGTTGCATCTTTATTCAACATCAACTTCCAGATGGAAACTATTTTTCGTGGTTCATAAAGCCAAATCCAGCTGCTACATTTGGACCTACATAAGAAATCCACATTTTATTGCCTTCTCAGCGCTTATAAAACTATTGCTCTTGTTTCTTTGGCCGTGGTGCAACCCACTCTTCTCAGTGCAAATGAGATATCCAAAAAGAACCTGTAATGTCTTTATAGTTGATTATTTAGCAGTGCTATGCGTAATAGGATCCTGGTTTTACAATATTTTCTAGATATCTAAACTAGCTTAAACAAAAACAATCTTCAACGGTAACCATAGATTGAGCGAATTACCGAAAGTGTTCATACAATTTCCTATGAAAACCCACAATGGTTATTAAATACTTCTGTAATCTTAGCTTTATTAAGAGACAGGAAGTGCACAGCTTCCTTTCCTTTCTCACTCAGCTAATCTGGCTCTTTGATGGTCAGGCGTTTGGAATAACCATGGGGTTTCCACCACAGCATCGTCTTCCCACAGCTAAATGGAATTAACCCTGTCAAGCCTCAAGAAAAAAAAAAGAGAGAGAGAGAGAGAGAGAAAGAGAGAAGAAAAGAAAAAGGAAAAAAAAAGAATACATCTCATTGTTTGAATAGAAATACATTTGGAACTTTGAGTGAGTAGCAGCTATGTTAAAATACGGCCCATTTGTGCTTAGGACATTTTGGTAGGGCCACCAATAAAAAAAAATCAATTTCAGAAAATGGGAGTTTGCAAAATGACCCACGGTTATGCTTTATTACTACTTGTAGATGTCAAACATTTGGTATCTTCTCAATCGTGTTCATTAAATATATTTTTAGATTCTGAATTAACATCTGCTACTGTTTTTAGCCAAAAGACCCACAATCCCAGAAGGAAAAAGAAAATAGATGGAAACGTCAGCACCTAGTGAGTTAATGTAAGAGTATGACAGGGAGGCAAGTTTTCTATGAATTGGGAAGCACAGACTATAGTAAACCACTGGATAATCCCTGTCCCGCTGAGTGGTTGCCCCAGAGGTCTGATACAGTGCCAAAGCCTCTTATGCATACTGAGACAAAGCTTATTTCAAGCCAAATTCAGTTCCTAAAGCCACCATACTGCTCCCTGACAACCTCCAGTCGCACTGCCTCTGTATTTGTGTTTCCTGCTGTTTATATTTACTTGTTCCTAAAGCCACAATAGCTACAAAAACAAATACGTGTTATGCAATGCTTTGTATTGATGCAGGTAAAGCGCTCCGCTCCCTTTTTTACTTGTACGTAGCTTGTGCAAATAGGTTTGTAACATATACTGAGATTAATTTGGTAATTATAGACCAGTTTAGAAACATGCATTAAACAACAGGTCATATAGCCACCATTTCTATTCCAGAATAATTCTGTCTTGACCCTTGAGCAAAGATGAGCAAATGTGTATTCAAAAAGAAATTTATTTGAATTGTCCATTTCCTTTGCCTTGTCAGGTCCCAACTGATAGTCTGTTTGGATTTTTATTGCAATCTTTTTGACCTTTGGCAAAGGATTGTTCTGATTTATCTGATTTGAATGTTTGCAACATGCTTTCAAGATATTTTTTTAATTGGACTAAATAGAATATAGGTGATTTCAGGAAGGTATTTTTATTTTTAAGTCAATTCTATTCATTCTTCATAAAAATAGGATTATGCCCATTGTGGCTGCATAAATACATAGCTTGCAGAAGTGTTTGTAGTTTCTCTAGTACAAGAATGTCACTGAAATCCTCTAATGTAATCTGACAGAGGTAACAGAGTAACTTTTTATAAAAGGAAAACAAATAAAGAAGATTAAATTAAATGTAATCACATGTACAGCTCAAAAATGAAAAAAAAATGTGCTTTAAGCTTTTAATTATTTAAGGCTAATATAAGCACTAAGAATAAGTGGTTGGTGAATGTATCTTGTATCAGTTTAAAACTCTACTCAAATAAAAACTTTGGGAAGCAAAAAGAAAATAATAGTCCTGCTATTAAGATATAGATGTCTTTAGAGCTCATCCTTTTACCTATACTATAACTAGATACACTATTTAAAACTGGAAAATATATAATTGAATATTAATTAAACTGAATATACGTCAAAATGTTAAATGTTTCCATGGATACATCACAGAAGCAAGCTTTGAGAATCTATATAGTTATGAGAACATACAGCCCTTTTTTTCAGTTATTCTCTTTTTTTTCTTCTTTATTTAGGGAGTTACTCAAATTCAATATAAGTTAGTTAAATTTTAAAATTCATCATGTTCCTTTCCAGAAGTGAATGTCCAATCCCAGACACTCAAGACAAATATAAACATAAATAATAATTAAAATAATAATCTCACAATGTAATTTTTAGTCGTGATTGTGCTAGAAAACCACAATCTTATTTTCAGACACTCTCTTTTCTAACCCATCGTGGACATTTTCATTTCTAGTCTTATAACGGAGTCCCAAACACCGGTATGGAAAGTGGAAACAATTGAGACAGAAAAATAGGTGTAAATTTAAGGCCCAAAATAATGTCAGTATATAAACAGGCAAGGCACTGTCTGCCTTCCCATTTCACTGGGTTTATAGATTTACCCAACATATTTGGCAACTTATTTCATTTAAATGACTAACGTTCGATAATTCCAAAAACATTACACCAACCAGGGGACAGCTTAAGCCACAGTTTAGTAATTTCCTTCTTAAGTGAAGAGCAAACATGTTGCTAGTATTCTTTTAAGTGGAAAAGGCAATCAGTCAGGGCAGAAGGACAAAAAATGTCAGCTAATAGGAGATTCGAAAGTGATCCCATACTTCCAGACTGAGACTTAGAAAAATGACAGAAAACCTGTTACAGAACTGTTACTCATCTTGAACTAATTTGCAGTTTTACTGTATTATTCACATGAACATATACAGCATGAAGCCCTTCAATTGTCTACATCCATCGTTTAGTACCAAAGGGGTGGAAACTGTGGGAAAGGAGTAGACCATTGGTTGTCAACTGGCAGTGACTTTGCCCCCCAGGAGACATTCAACAGTGACTGGAGATACTTTTTTTTTTTTTTTTTTTCTTTTTGCGGTACTCAGGCCTTTCACCGTTGTGGCCTCTCCCATTGCGGAGCACAGGCTCCGGACGCGCAGGCTCAGCGGCCATGGCTCACGGGCCCAGCCGCTCCGCGGCATGTGGTATCTTCCCAGACCGGGGCATGAACCCGTGTCCCCTGCATTGGCAGGTGGACTCTCAACCACTGTGCCACCAGGGGAGCCCTGGAGATACTTTTGATTATCACAGGTAGGGAATGAGGTGCTACTAGAATCTGGTGGATAGAGGCCAGGAATGCTGTTAAATATCTTACAGTGCACAAGACAGCCCCACACAAGAAAGAGTTATCTATCCCCAAATGTCAACAGTATCAAGGCTGGAAGACTAAAACCGAACAAACAAAAACACAAAACAAAAAAAAAGGATGCTTAACTGAGATTTTCTTTTTCTGTATTGTCCCCTCCTTCCTGGAGAAAGATAGATAAAACCCATGATAAAACAATTGTCATCACTATCACCTTTGTGATTTTATTGGTGGCTCTAAATTTCTAATTTTAAATGATATTTTAAAGTTCCCAGGCTGTTCTTGTGAATATCAACTTTTTGATATTTGATTGTTGTCTCTTTCTTCTGGTACTTTAAATCACAGATGCTACTTTTTTTCTCATCCTCAGGATCAGACACTCTCAGAAGCAAAACCAGCATTTTTCTGGACCTAGCCTATGAAATCATTTGCACTTTTAAAATGGGAGAAGGAAGAAAGGGATAAACCAGGAGCTACAGTCCCTTATCCTAGGAATTGTCTAATAAGTTAACTTTACAAGGATGCCCCCAATGGAAATGACCAAACAAGGTGGGAATGTGGTAGAAAATTCTAAACTCATATGCCATCCTGGCATTTGGGTGCACATTGTTTACCCTCATTTAAAAATGAAGACAAGAAACACAACAATCCTCTAGCCCAGCACGTCCCAAAATATATTCCTCACAATAGCCCCTCAAGAAAAGGATTCAGTGGTCAAATAATATTAGCAAGCATAGCAAACAACTACTGCCATGCTTAGAGATTCTCAACACACAGTATACAGTAAAGATTCTGAGAAATGCTGCAATAGAAGCTTTACTTTTAGTGTTTAATTAACCTAGTGTTTCCCAAACTTGACCAGATGAATTTTTTTATTGTGATTAATTTTATTTTCCTCATTGCACCTGTTTACATTTAGGAAGCACCAGCCCAGTTTTTCTAATGTAGAATAAAATCATTCCTTTTCATCAGATCTTTTTTTTCATCAGATCTTAAAGAGCATATAAGCTTATATGTTTTACATGAATCATGAAACACAATCTTTTTACGATAAAAAAAAATCTCTGAATGTTCAAAAACCACCTAGCTAATGCTGCATGTACTAATTACTGAAGAAGTTAAACTCCACCAGGTGCAAAACAGCCTCCGATTAAAAACATAATTTCCAGCCAAAGGCAGAAAGGCTTTCTAAAGCCATCTCATTTCATGCTCCCATGAGCCTGTCCAACTAATATAAAAAATGAAATGATCAAAATTACGCCTCTCAGTTAATATTTCTGTAATTGGAACCATCTGATCACTGTCCAACATGTAGAACTTAAATACTGCATATTCATAAACAATATGTGGTTATTCTCCTTTTCGATTTCAATTTTTAAAATTAATCTTATTTCCCTATCACTCCTGCAATCTACATTAAGTATGTGGACTAATGATAACAAAAGGATTAAAATGTATCAAGAATTGCCCCAACTGCTTTATATGTAATAGCTCCCTTCCAACAACTGAGCAGTAAGACTATTATTCCCATCTGAGAACCGAGAATCAAACTGATGGCACACTTTGAACTACTGTGATAGATTTAACTGGAATAAGCATTTTACACTTAGCAAATATTTTACAAACATTATTTCCTTTGCTTCTCATTTTTTAAAAAAATATTTGTAAGGTAGGTATTCGTCCTCTTGTTTTGTGTGTGAAGAAATGGAGGAAGATCAGTAACTCTCCCAAGATCACAAAGCCACATGATGAATCCAAAGTGAACCGTATCCAAGGCCATTTCTGCTTTATCCAAGATGCTGCTGCTGCGTGCTTTCAGGCCTTCTGGGAAACCTCTTCAGGCTTGCTCCCAGCTCTTATGTGGGACAGCAGAGAAGCACTCACTAAGCTCTGAGCTGCTTGTCCTTTGTGGCTTAGCTTGGCTAAGACACAACAAGAGACAGTTGAGAATAACAATTATTTGGATGCCTGGAAATACTCAGCAGGTAAAAATGACCTGTGCTAATAGTGTATTTATTAAGTAAAAAATGGTCTTCCCTCTTTTCTAGTTGGAGTCTTCTTGCATAAATTAACTTTGTTTAACCTCCAGTGTTCACTGGTATTTATAGTATGTCATTTCTATGCCACTACACTAATAATAATGGTATTAAAAATATTCATGAGAAACAAAGGAAGATGAGGAAACAGATACCATAAAGATAATGTTTAATATTTTCTACTGATTTTATATTAAAACAGCATAATAACATTTACCCATTTATTTTCTGGAAGATGCACTTTTTTTTTTTTTTTTTGTGGTACACGGGCCTCTCATTGCCGTGGCCTCTCCCGTTGCGTAGCACAGGCTCCGGATGCACAGGCTCAGCGGCCATGGCTCACGGGCCCAGCCGCTCCGCAGCATGTGGGATCCTCCCGGACCGGGGCACGAACCCGTGTCCCCTGCATCGGCAGGCGGACTCCCAACCACTGTGACACCAGGGAAGCCCTGGAAGATTCACTTTTAATAATCAGCTTCCCAGACTTGGTACAGAATTTACCAAAGTATGTGCAGTAAATAAATAAATAAAACAGGACTTTTTTTTTGGTTTTAGCATTTTGTATAAGGAGTATTACAAAATGATGAAGGAATTCTTTAACAGGAGATTTTATTTTTCTTATCTTAATCTAATTTCTCACAGAAATGTTATACTAGAAAAATATAACACATATTGATTTTCTTCTTAAGCTGCCGCCTCCAGTAAGTAATATTTTGGTGACCTTAAATATTATATCTAATTAGAAAACCAGGAAAATGAGATGTTTGTGCATAAAACTGAACTAACAAAGTAACCTGACTCAAAACACAAAGTTTTCCTTCCTCTATATAAACTAGTCCTGAATATTTTAAATTTCAGCACCCAATTGCATGTTTGAACTCTACTTACCAATGTGCGTAGCTCTCTACATACATTTTATCACAGCTGTTGTATAAATTATTCTCATAATTGATAAAAGGACAAAATCCCTAGCAGTCTCTCAACTATGGCCAAATTATCTTCTGAGGCTTAGGATGACAATAATAGCAATTACAACAATACTAATAGATAACGTTTAGTTTTTACTTTGTGCTAGGCTCTGTGTTAATTGAGTTTAATCCTCAGAGCAATTCCATCGGAAGAGTATTATGACTATAAAATAATAATAAATATGAAACTGAGGCTCTGGTCTTACAGCCAGACAGGGTGAAACCAGGAATTGTAGCCAAGCATCTTAATCTGAGAGCTAAAGCTTTTCACCACTGTTATATTACACCCAGGAAGCACCAAAGAAAACCTTGACTTGATATTTCTCTTGTTTACATTTCCCTCTTTGTGCTGTTGGAGCAGATTGGGTTGCCAGGGAAGTCTTAGAACTCACCAGACTTTCTGGAAGAACTTCAGATTAAGAATGCCTTGAGACCATGCCATATCAAACCTATCTCCAGAGTCATTCCAGTTTAAAGTCACATTCTAGAGCTTCCCAGGAGCTGTCTTATGGGGGGAGGAAATTGTCAGTCAGTCACCTGAACATCTGTAACAGTGAACAGCTATTTCAAGAAGCAGAGCTTTTCCCAGGGCATTTTAAGCCCTCTCTTGGGAACAGAAGCTTACCCCGCTGGTCTATAAAGTTGAAAACAAGCTTTTAGTCCAGTGATGGATGTGGCATCCTTGCACAAGATGTTTCCTGATTAATATCATCCTATTCTTGGATAGCTTAAAGAGAAATTAAAGAAAAGAAACAAATTCTGGGATTCTGGGCTAGTAAGCAGTCTGTATGTTGACTGTATTCATGATGAACAGCAAAAGTTTAGAGTAAATTGAAAATATCCTAAAGCCATAAACTGGAAACTTCCTGCAATTAACCATATTCTTTAAGTGATGTAAGGAAAAAAGGAAGCCTAAAGAAGAATGAGAAGAGGGAAGGAAGGAGGAAAGTGAGGAGTAGAAAAAGAGAGAGGAAGGAAATAGTCAATTAAAAACTGTATAAAATTCAAGTGCCCTAATCCCACTAAAGAGTCAACTTGTATTTTGCTATGTCTCACATGAGCTGAAAATTTTATCTAGTCCTGACGTATTCCTGGGGTGCATGATATGTAAATGTAACCGATGTGATGAAGTATACTATCAGATAATATATGTGACTTGTTTTTTTAAGATGACATTTTAGTGATTTATGTGAATCTGTTTTAATGCATTTATGGAAGTTCTGTAAATCTAATTTAGATATGTGAACTGAATTTTTAGTTCTATATGATACCACTGTTAGAAAAATATATTTTTCTTAGAAATGAATAAAATGTGTGTGTGGGTGTAGATGTGTGTGTTTTCTACACAGAGTTTCTATCTCTTTTAATGTTATACTCTCTGTATGCTAGTGTGTTGGCTTCACATTCAACATACCTGGAGGTGTATATCTGAAATAGATGTGATTAAACATTTGCATATCACATTTATATTTGTAAATAAAATAGGAGAGGTTATTATTTAATTAAATTCAATTTTCATATTTTTATAAAGTGAAAAATAGCCCCCTTGAGGATCCTGCTACATAATAGTATCAAAATCACTTGTTTAATTAATTAATTAATATTGCATACATTCATCTTCTCTTATATTATGTTTAACTGACAGAAAGCACCTGGCCACTAAGTAAGCTGAAGATGATCTCAGGCATTTAAAATTACTGCCTCTTCTCTTCACTTTCCATGAACAAAGAGAGAATCAGGATGCCTATGATGATGACAGCAGAGTATTTGTAGATGGGGCTTTTTATTTTTATGAGAAAATATAGGTATTATGCAAAAGCATTATTAACACATAGTTTTATACTTTAAATCCTCATTAGTAAAAATTAAATGTCATTTTTAAAGGCTAATGATTTATTTGTTTTAAAAGTTAAACATCAAATCAAATGTCTAAGAAAATATCCTAAATAGTCTAGAACTATATGAAGCAGGGAGAGAAACGAGGTGAGCGGCAGGCACAGGCGAGTTCACAAAGGGCTTTACAGGTCTGAGTCAGGCATATGGATTTTTATTCTAAGTACAGGAGGAAGCCGTAGAATGATTTTATTTTTTTTAAGTCATGTTTATTGAGATATAGTCTACCTCATGTGTATATAATTTGGGGTAGAAGCCCCTCAAGAGCTCCACAGTATATATGTACAATTCTCAGAGTTCAAGGGAGGCACTTTATAAAGATGGGTTTATTCTCTTGTTTTCTCCAGGGGACACTTAGAACTTAGTGTATCTATGGAATTAACACTCTCTCTCATATATATATATATATATATGTATGTATATATATGTATATATGTACATAATTATTTATGTTTTATTACATTCATATATGTGCTGGTTATATATATTCTCTCTATATATACTATATATATGTAACCATCACACATGTAAATGTAATAAAATTCACCCTTTTCGCGCATGTGTTTGAAGATTATAGACAAAAGTATAAAGCTGTGTAACTACCACAGTCAAGAAATAGATCATTTTCATCACCCAAATGTTCCTTTGTGTCCTCCCCCACTAGCCACCACTGATCTGACCTTTGTTCCTACAGTTCTTCCAGGATTTCATATAAATGGCATCATGTAGCCTTTGGTGTCCTGCTTCTTTCACTTAGCATAATGTCTTTCAGACTCATCCATGTTGTTATGTGTATCAGTTGTCCACTTTTGCCTAAAGAATTCCATTTTAAGAATGTGCTATTTGTTTATCCATTCACTGGTTGATAAACATTTGGGTTCTTTGCCGTTGGGGCCAGCTATGGAGGCTTTTAGAGAAGAAGTGACATGATCTGACTTACACACACACAAAAAAACACTTTCTGACTGCTGTGTGGAGAATGAATTTTAGGGTGTCTAAAGTGGGAGGCCAGAGGCAGGGAAGCCAGCCCAGTAGTCCAGGTGACAGAAGATGGTGCTGGTTCAAGTGAAGACAGAAAGAAATCAATAGAATCACAATACTTACTTTGAAAGCAGAGTGTAGAGCATTTGCAGTAATGGAAAAGTGGAAAAAATCAAAAATCCCTCCTTAGTTTTTGTCTGGAGCACCTAGCTTATTGTGTACCTCTTCATTTCCAATTACCCATCTCCATATCACTTTAGCATAACCATTCTATGGGTATCATTTAGTAAAATTAAATTTAGGACATCAAAAATTTGAAAATATAGAATTTTCCATGAGACCAAAAATCTCTCATTCAGTTCCATAAAAACAAATCTGTGACAGGCAGGTAACATCTAGAGCCTTATAATAAGTCTCTCCAACACTATCTTTCAACAAACACAATTTAATTTGTCTTCAGAGTTACACGTGGAACACTAAGAGTAGATCAGATAAGGTGGGAAATTTTAAATCCTGTCACATTCACATTTTGGTCTAAATATTAATTTAAGAAAAATATTAGAACTGTAAGAGTCTTGCTTATACTGGGATGTCTAAGGCAGCATGTCATTCTGTGAGACATTATTCCCAAGGTGGTTCCAATTCCAGAGAATGAACTAAAGGGAGTTAATTCTCCCTTTAATTCTGAGAATTGGGCACTTGCACTGCACAGTCTATAAAGAGCTTCTATCCAAAATCTCCCACTTCTAACAAATAGACGCTGTGGACTGGATTATTCTTACTGTGTACTTAGTAATTTTGGAAGTTGAACTCATTGAGAATCATATTTTGGTTTTTCTAGTGTCTGAAATGTATAATTTCGTAAAAGTAAGATTGTTTAATAAAATTGCCTACATTTATATCCAGACCAGGTCTTCACTTTGAGTTGCATAGACTAGAGTGTGTGTGCTTAAATTCTTAGAAAGCATTTTGGGTGAGTTCTACTTTCTCTGAACTTAGAGGCATATAAACATAAATTACCAGCAGTGAGGAACTGACCTTCACCTCCATCATCCCATAGAAAGACAAAAATATCCTTTTACTTACTTTTTAACCAACGCTACTTTTATATTTCTGAAAAGGCTTATTTGTAAAGATTGGTACTTCTGATTTTTAGGTTACTGATTTTTTTTTTGTCTGCACGTCTCTTCTGCCTTTGTTTATATTAACAAAAAAATCCATAACTTGAAAAGCATGTGATATTTGGTGAACCTATATAGTTAGCTCTATAGTGTGGCAGCCTTACTTTGGGTTACAGAGTATATATGTGTGAATGATGTATTAGAACACACACATATATTAGTCGATATTATGACATGCTGAGTGACTATATGTAAATGTGTGAATATCAATGACCATTAGCATCAAGTTTATAAAATACCTGATTTAGCTGCTTATTTTGTTGATTACATGCCGGTTTTAGACTTTAATAAGGAAAACTATGGCTAGATTTTTCCACATATGTGTGATTTTCTCAAGTTTTGCATTTCCATACCATATTGCCTAACTCAGAACTATAATATTGAAATAGATTAATTATTGTAATAAAAAAAGCTCCACTGAACTTTAAAAAAAAAACAAAACAGATATTTATGTGTTGTTTTCAATGTTGTTGACATTGGTTTTTAAAGCTAATGGGAGTAAAAATCTTAAGTGCTCCTATTCCATGAATTGCCTTAGGATAACATTATTTTAATTTTTCATTTTGAAACAAGCATTTAGTAGGTGCCTACACTGTACTGCACCTACATTGGGGATACAGGGATATCCGAGAAACAGCCCTGTCCTCCAAAGTTGACATTGCACCATAATGAGTATAAGTCAGTTCAAAACTAATAGTATCAAACTATGCAAATATCTATGCATATGATGAGCATATATATGCACACACTCACACACATACACTCACACACATATTTACCATCCCAAACTTTACCAAAGTACATATCCCTGCCACTTCACACCCTTTCCTCACCAAGCATTGGAAAGATCATCCCTGCCATATAACAACACATATACACACACACATATATATATATATATGTGGCAGCCATTTCATAATTTTTTATTTGAAATTTTATACTATTTTTATTATACATCATACATTTCATAAATATAATTTGGAATACACATTATTATAATCTATTTTAATCTATGACAAGCTTGGTGACTTCAGCCAGTTTTTCATTCTCCCTGAGTTTCAACTACTTATCTGCAAAGTGGGGCAATAACACCTGCTTCACAGGCTCATTGCCAGGATTTTAGAGGACGATGTACATAGTGGCCAACAGCCGATATTAGAAAGAGCTGAATAAATGGTAGCTATTTCCATTAGCAGCAGTAGTGTTGTCACTGCTAATCAAACTCGGCTGCAATGTTTATTGCCAACAATAAGCACAAGTCAGCTAGCTGGGTTGCTAGAATTTGGAATTCAGCTCCGTCACTTATACACAATATTTTACTCTCAGAACATCAATAAATCAGTGAAACTTTTCTATGTAATCAACTCTGATCATGTTAATTGAAATACAGTAGAATCTCTTTATTACACATTTATATTAAAACACATTGTATTTGCTTCTAGACTTGGTGTAAAGCCCTGGAAATATAAAGATATATAAAGGAAAGCTGTATCAAAGAGTAAAATCTTGAAAGGAAAAGACATTGGTGTACAACTAAAGGCAATGCAAGGTGGGGTGTGCTACAAAAGAAATACGTACAAGT
This sequence comes from Mesoplodon bidens, assembly GCF_964165515.1. NCBI lineage: Eukaryota > Metazoa > Chordata > Mammalia > Artiodactyla > Ziphiidae > Mesoplodon > Mesoplodon bidens. The sequence continues at coordinate 132,949,829 of NC_138161.1, forward strand.
TATTATGATGGGAAGAAGTGACAACATTTGAAGAAAAAATGGTTAGGAAAGGCTCTGTAGGGCTTTACATTCAAACCTTTGTAATAAATCATATATAATATTGATCTATTGTGTTCTGTATGTTATACTTGGGATACATGGCTACACATGTGCACAGACTTTTCTAAATGCTAGGTGTCTTCCATCTCAAATCAAGTAGGGCATTTTTCTCCCATCTTATGTTAGACATTGTATAAGACACTGGAAGGCATATTAAGAAATAAAAGTGTATATTAATGAGCTAGCATATGTGCTTACTGATACATAGAGCAACACAGAAACTTTCTCATAGAGGTCTTCTTAACCAATCTAATTGTACCTTTTTACTACTCTGTGATTAATCCACATTTGTTCTTCATAGAAATTAACAACACTAACTGAAATTAATTCTTGTTTCGGCCTTCCTCCCTCCCTCCCTTCCTTCCTTTCCTTCTTTCCTTCCTTCTTTCTTTTTTTTTTTGTCTGTCTCCCAAACTAGAACATAAACTTCAGGAAGGCAGGAACTTCTCATGCTTCCCTGCTCTGTCCTCAATGCTGAGAATCCTGCCTGACCCCTAAATGGTGCCCGTGAAATTTGTAATAAGTGGATAAGTAATGAATGCACACAGAAATACATGCATGTATTAGCTTCATAATTCCACAAGAACTAACCCCATTCTTACCAGCCATTAAAGTTTTGAATTTATTGGATTTCTAGAAAACTTGTGAAATTGGTTGCCAAGTATAAATGACTCAAAAATGCATAACTAATTGAGTTCCATGAATTCTACTGACAAACATAAATGAATCTTGTCTCCTGTTTACCATGATTCTCACATGCATCTTTTCTATCTATAAAAATAGCTGTCATTAAAGTACAGCAAATATGACAATGGTTTATGAAACTTGCATATGGGTATGAGAATATTTCTTAAACTCTACATCACAACTAAATACATGAATTTATGTTTTGTTTAGTGGGGGAAAAACATCCAGCTGAACTGAAATTATAATCACAGATTTACCAATATCTTAATTATACTGCCATGATATCAAAGCCTATAACATGAGTAGAATTTTTATCATGTCTCTGGTTTAGCTACATTTTTTTTTTCTCACTCAGCCCCCAGGAAAATATTCATGAGGTAAAACTGGCAATACAAAAATAATTATTTGAAAAAGATTATATGAGTTGAGTTGTTGCTTCTCTACTGGATGCCAGTTTAAAATTGAGCTAATTTGTTTTACCAGTAGCTTAAGAAAACCCCAGCACAGCGGCACGACAATTATATCCAGGTGCAAGGACTTAATTCAACAAATTCTAGGTGGATGCTTCCAGTCTGCACGGTGGGCCCCATTCTCAGCTGTGGCTAAGAACAGATGCCTCGTAAAGCCTCTGTAAACACAATCTACTCAGTCCTTGAATAGAGATGTTGAAATGCTTCCAAAAAAGAATAATGAATGTGATATTACTATGACCATAATTCCAATACACACATCATTGAAGAAAATGACATGGTAGGAAATATTTTAAATATATGAACAAAATAAGGAAAGTAATTTATTCCTTTGCATTATTCTTCTTTAACATACAAGGTATACATACAGATTTACATTGAAAAATTATAAATGTTCATATAAATTTTAAGAGAATTTGTAATGCTATATATCATATATACACAAACTAAATGTAAACTAATATAGTATATAGAAACTAAAACCATAAACACCAATATACACATAGCAAATGGTTTCTGAAAGGACTTTAGTGCTGCTTCAGACAAGTTTAGAATGTCAGATGAGGAAAATGAGCCTCTGAATGATAAATACCCTTGCCCAAGTTCATGAAGCAGCTTAGCTAGAGAGACAAAATCATAGTACAAGAGCCTGCAACCTCCCTTTTTTAAAGTCATGATTTTTTAAATCAAACAAATTTCAGGTTCTTGCCTTATTTACGTTTTAAATAACTTTCTTTAAATCATATTGAGCAAAATAAACAAAAGCATATCATGACTTCAGGGTTGGAAACATATACCCATACAATGAGTATTTTATTTTTCCAGTCTACCTTTAAATAATAATCTTCTCAGAAACTGTTGTTTTTCACTCACTGTTAAGTTAGAACTGGAAAAAAATTCTAACAATATTGTAGCAAACTGACTTTTTAAAAATTGCTATAATACTTACAGATGTGCAGGTATATAATGGATTTGGACATAATTAACATTTACTGGTAATTACTAGTATAGCAAGACTAGCTAACCATTCTCTATATACATCTCTATAACCTTCAGTTTATCAATGTTGCTAAGTCTAAATATATGAATAGATGACTATCAAGATTATTTTAAATTGGGAATTATATCATAAGAAATATATCATAAGACATAGTTATTTTGGCACTCTGCCATTTCTCATTTCATCCCAACCAAGAGTTTTCTATCAAAGTTAGTTTTTATAAACAAATTTTTTCTGTAAAACTTATGACAATTTCCACATTACATTTATTTAAAATTTTTTCTGTTATCATTTTTTGTTTTAAAATTAAGCCAGAAAGCTTTATTTTATTAAGAATATTCTGTAAACATTAACAATACTAATTAGAGGTATGTCAGACAATTTGAATTAAACCATTGGGTAGTGGTTATTCAGATGTAATGTGAATAGTCTGACCATTGTGAAAAACATCCAAATGGGACACAAATAAAAAAACTGTCAAAATTCTAAACGAAGTTCAACCAGGCGTACAAGACTAGCTCCCATGAACTGAAAGGAAAAATTAAAAGCAGTAAGAGGTCCTGAAAAATCTTAAAGCTGGATAACAACCTTTCTCATCCTTTGCTAGTGGATCTTAAAGAAGACATTAATAAGCTTTAATAGACTACAAATTCTGGGGCAGAGATTTTAGATAATAATAGTCTAGCAATTTCCATTCTTATTATGCCCAATTTCCTCATATGTAAAAAAAGTAATTTGGATGTGATATCCAACGCATAACAGCAAGATCATAATTCCATTGTGATGTCCATACCCAAATAAGAGACCTTAACTCAAAGAATCAAGCTTTAATTGCCTCATTGTAGAACACTGAAGTTGTCATATAGAAAGTCAACTTCCCATTTGAGGGAGAGAAGATAGTTTACCCTGAAAACAGTTTAAAACAACATAGCAACATACAGAATGTCCAAAAACAAAGATATGTTGACAATCATGTTTTTTTTTTCTTTTGACGAATATTTCTTGAACACAAATATGTGCTAACAGGTATGAAAATACATAAAAACTTAATTCTGATCCTGCAGGAGCTCAAATTCTCATTAGAAACAAAACACTATAATTAAAAATAATATTTAGAAGGATATAATTTTAGTTAAAATATTTAATAAAGTGTAGAGATTTTATTATAGTGTTTGAAATTTGAAAATGTATACATTTAAGCTAGTTATCCAGGTTTAGAAGCTAGTTTCATTTTTCCTACTCAGGTGAACAAAAATTTATTATTCTGTTCAATATCCAAGTATCTGATAAGGACTGAGAATGAAACGTTAAAAAATCTGACTTGTAAACTGATCTCCAAATAATGAAAAAAATCCAAAAATCTTAATGTTTTCACACAACAATTTAACCAGAGATAAGAGAGAGAATTCCCAGTCTCCTGTGATCCTTATCACAAAGCCTACCATAGTCTGTTAGTGCCTACCAGTGACCTTGGAGATGATCTAATACAAAGCTCCCATTTCTCAGGTCAGAAAGCCAAGGCCCAGAGACAATGAGTGACTTGCCAGCTAATTAGTGACACAGACTTAGATCCCAGGTCTCCTCTATTTCAGTCTGGAGAAACCAAATACTGTACTATGTTAATCCTTCAGTAAAATTTATTATTTTTTCCACATGTAAAAAGTAGATGCTGGGCTTCCCTGGTGGCGCAGTGGTTGAGAGTCTGCCTGCCGATGCAGGGGACACTGGTTCGTGCCCCGGTCCGGGAAGATCCCACATGCCGTGGAGTGGCTGGGCCTGTGAGCCATGGCCGCTGAGCCTGCGCATCCGGAGCCTGTGCTCTGCAACGGGAGAGGCCACAGCAGTGAGAGGCCCGCGTACCGCAAAAAAAAAAAAAAAAAAAAAAAAAAAAAAAAAAAAGTAGATGCTGAAGTTGTTGGCAGTCTAAAGAAAGAGGAGTTTCAAATCACTCAACTTTACAAAATCAAACTGTATCATATGAAAATTGTGTGAACATCTATCACCACCCTCTATCCCAAGTTATAGTGGCAGCTTTACAGGAAAACTGCTGTTTATTTTGATAAACCCATGAGATAAATGAAGTTTGAGCATTAAAGGGTATTGATCTTGCTAAAAGTGCTAAGTGACCCAGAATTTCTTAAGCATAGACAGGTAAAAAGAAGCCACTGGGGAGAAAACATATCTCCTCTTGAGAAGGAAGAACGAAATATTGCCTCCTGGTATAGAAAATTACTTTAACTTCTTGAAATCACTGAAAATTATGCTGCCCATGTTAAGATAAATGTTCCACCCATACCCAAAAGTCATACCTAATAGTAAACGTGTCCTATTCTTTATGCTCTGAAACACAGCAAAAAAACGTGTCTTGTAACTTTTGTGAAAGTGGCGGGGATAATGATAAAGTCATGAAATATCATTTCTCTGTTGAGTTGTTAATATGATTTTTAGGGCAGTTTCACAATATAGTTTAATTTTAGCTTCAAAGAACATTGTTTTTAATTTCAATTTTTTATGCTTATACTTCACAATAGGTAATTACAAGTGTAATCATTATTGGTCAATGGCCATTAATTTGTTTCAGCGTATGTACCTCAGTGGGCAGTAATTACTGCACAGCCTTCAATAAGATATCATTAACAAAATGAGAAGACCAGAGAAAATATGTTAATTACTCTAAGTGCTCCATTGGTTCCTCCCTGGAATAAACAAGTCTAACAATTAAGATCACACTTACTTTTTGCCAGACTATATTATGCAGTGAAAAAAAGAAGAGAAAAAAGAATGGTAACGCTACATAAGTTGAAGAGAAGATATTTGGGAGGATTAATATTATTTTCCCTTTAAATTCAAGTCAGCAAATCTAATGACCCAAAGATAGAAGGCAGTTCTTGCACCAAGCAGCAATTTCATAAAAGCTCCTTGTTAAAAATGAAGGAAAAAATTAATCGACTACTGTACCCTGTTACAATTACGATGAAAAATATCTCAAAATTATGGAAATGTTTTCATATTTTTAAACTGTTGTAGAGCAAGTTAAATTGATTTCCTATTAGTCCATGTAAAAATAGACTGGGGCATGTTTTAAAGGCTCCAATTAAGAACTTGTAATATGCCAAACTCACTTAGAACACAACTGGTTTTGGTGACCAGGGTAGAGTTCCAAGTATTTCTTAGCATGGTATTTACAGTACATTGCTAACATGAAAGCATAATCAAAATTCACTTCTCTCTGGCTTTTAATCCTCATTGCTCCAGTGCACAGCTCAGAACTTTCTAAGCATGTTAGTTTTTCCTAAGCATTTGTTTTCTGTGTCTTCAGATCTATATATACATAAATATACATTTCCCATCACTATTCGTTTAAGCCGTCTGCAAACCGAGTTTGCCGTGCATCTCAGATCCAAACCCTGCAGCTGTTCCTGCCTTTCCTTTATTGTCCTGAGCAAGTCACATCTCATTTCACCCTCATTCTTCTGCAGTTTCAGGCCTTTCCAATCTCTCTTCCAACTGCTCCAGCTGTACCTTTTACAACCCAGCTGTTGGGAGACTTTTACAGAGACCTTCCCCTCTTCCTGACCTCAGGCCACTCTGACCCTAAATTACAGATTCTCTGGTCCTTTTCTTTTTTTAACTTTTTATTTTATATTGGAGTATAGTTGATTAACAATGTTGTGTTAGTTTCAGGTGTACAGCAAAGTGATTCAGTTATACATATACATGTATCTATTCTTTTTCAAATTCTTTTCCCTTTTAGGTTGTTACATAATATTGAGCAGAGTTCCCTGTGCTATACAGTTGGTTATCCATTTTAAATACAGCAGTGTGTACATGTCAGTTCTCTGGTCCTTTTTGATGTTCTCTCAGTCCAATTCAAGTCCTTCAAATCCCCCTTGACCTAAGCCATTTCAAGTCTATTTGGACTTCATTGTGATCACTTATAAAATTACAGGATTGAGGGCAAACAATTAAAACTCACACATCATCATAATTATTAATATTTATGCAGTATATATTTTTCCTAAGTTTAGGATGTGTACACTTTAATAAGATTTGCAAATAGTATTGTCTGGAATAGTAACATCAATAATAACTGAAGTCTAAAGACGACAAGCTACACAGACCACTATGGTTCACTACAGACTGCCTTCCCAGTACTTTTTATAAACTTGAACTTTATAAACTTTTTCATAAACTTGAACAGCTAGACGTGTTCCTCTTTGAATGGTCAGAAGAGTCTTTAGCAAAGGTGATAACCCAGAAGTTTTCAAAACTAACAAATTAGCAAATGCTTCAAAATACAACTAGTCAATTTAAATATAAAACAATCTCTGTCTCTGACCTCCTCCTTCAGGAAACCTTTTTTGGTAGTCTAGATTTGGTCTCTTTCTTATGTTCCCAGAGAACCCACGACTTCCCTCTATGAGAGCACTTATCATTTTGAATTGTGGTTCTCTGTTTCTCTCCTCCAGCAGACTATGAAGACTTAAGAAAAATGGACTATGTATCTCACACACAATGTGTGCTTGATGAATTAATTGAGTCAATGGCCTTAGGTTTAAAAAAAAGTTTTTGAAGTTAACAAGTAGTTGAGAGGCAAGTTTAGACATTAAGAATTTCAGTTTAGGTATTTTAAACTACCTAAATGGGAATTCCTTTTTCGTGTGATTTATTTGTCTGTTGTTCATAGAGTCAGCCCTCTGTATCCACAGGTTCCACATCTCAGATTCAACCAACTGAGGATAGAAAATATTCTAGAAAATAATTCCAGAAAGTTCCAAAAAGCAAAACTTGAGTTTGTCATATGCCAGCAGCTATTTACACAGCGTTCACATTGTATTAGGTATTATAAGCAATCTAGAGATGATTTAAAGAATATGGGAGGATGTGTGCAGATGACATGCAAATACTATGCTGTTCTATATAAGTGACTTAAGCATCTGTGAATGTTAGTATCTGTTGGGGGTTGGTTCCTGGAACCAGTCCCCCAGAGATATGGAGGCACAGCTGTAATTATTGTCTCAACTCCAAGTACCTATGCCTACTAGATTTGAAAACTACTCTATTATTCTTTTAACTTTCTCAGGGCCATTCTGAGTATTTAAAGACTAGAGTATCTATCTGAAAAGTTTCTGATTTCTATGCAACATGCATCAATTTATCTGCTTATAGAAATGTTTATATATCATACAGGTACATATATACATACCTATAACTCATCTATCTAATAACAAAGACCATATTTCCATTTCGTGGAAATAGCATTTCTATAGACACTACATCTCAGGAAGACAGAGGGTCTTACTTTCACTAAAAACTTATATAGCTTACAATAGGAAAGCAAACAAGAATCTAATTAATGAATTTCCTAATAAATTATTTCCATTTAATATACACATAAACATAGCAACAAATCTATATCTGAGAAATCCATAACTTTAAAATAAAAGTTAAATCCAATATAATTTTAAATAATGAAAGAAAAGATATAATTATCATTGAAATACAGTCAATCTATGTGGTCTCAGGGTATATCCAAACATTATATTTTAAAATGAGCACATAATGATCATTAGCTGCTTAGAAAATGATCATCAAAGTAATGAGAAAAAGTAAGAAAGCTCGCGAGATGCCTCAAACTTTACACCTCTTTAAAAGTATCCTTAATGTTTAAAGCTAAACTTAAAAATTAAGCTTATCTTTGGCTACTACTGGCCATGGGAATTCATAACTTAATTATCAATACAACAGTAATGTAATTACATATCCTTTTTTTTTTTTCAAGAAATACATGAAGCCAAAGCTGAGGCATGATTCTGAGGTTCTCTCTAGACATTCCTTGGATTAGTGTTGCCTTTACCTAATTTTGTGACTTGCGGCCACCTGTAGCCAGAAATCATTCTGAACTCATTATCACAATAAGAATAAACTTAAGTACCTTATTTTTTCATTTGAATTTGTTATAGCATAGGTGTCTCATCCTTCATAATTTTAAGAAAAACCTTAGTCTCCCTAGTCCCTTCTACAGCCACAGTAAAAACCAAAGCATCAGTTACTGAGTTGGGGAGAGGCAGGAAACTGAAACTCCCTTTTTGTGTTAAATATATAGAATAGGGTACTGTTTCCCAACAAAAACAAACTTACTTCCTTTTCTTGAGTTCCCTATAGCACAGGCCAGTCACTTAGTACAATGGATGCTCAAGTATGTGATAACTGATTCTTTAATTCACACAAAAATAAAAAGGACACTGTAAGTACAATTTTCAGCTTCCACCTAAAGCCCCATTACTCAAAAGGAAAATGTCATCCACTGGTACACTCATTGATGGTATGAAAATAAATTTCTGGAGGAAATTTGGCAAAGTGTCAAAAGTCTTTTTTTTAAATTACATAACCATTTGACCCAGCATTCTACTTCTGGGAATTTTTTAAGAAAGAAGCTTGGCTAGTAAGCAAAAGTACAAGAATGTTATTAGAGTACTGCACACAGTCATGAAAACTGGTAATAACCAAAATGTTTAACAAGAAATTAACAAGGAAAATAAATTGCAGTACAATCAAACAATGATACAAATAACGAAAAGAAGTTAAGATACATTGAGTAAATAAACAATGCTGTACATATAGAATGTACAGTAAACAGAATGTATAGTAGTGTGTGAGCCTGTTTACACACATATTTGCTATGGCAGAGAGACAATGTGCACATCAACTTGCTTCCCCTCCAGACTGGGCACATTGCTAGACTACGTTTCCTAGTGTAAGCAGAAATGTATTGATAGTTCACCATTTTGCGGTCTAAAACGTATAAACACCTCTCTTACCATCCTTTCCCTCTCCCCGCTGGCTGGAGGTCAAAGGGCAGGAATCTCCAGTAGCAGGCTTTCATGCCGGCACTGCCCTGAGTGACCGCATGGGGCAGAGCACCCCTGCGCCTCTCCCCCCACTCTGCTGGCAATCCCCTCTAAGTAAGAAAGAAACTCTTGTGTTAAGCCCCCAATATTTTAGAGGATATCTGTTCAGCGGTTGAGGTATCCTGACTAATATTATTCATATAAAAGAGTGAAAATACTATATATATCAAAATATTAACAGTATTAATAGTTGCTTTTTTATAGTTTACATTGCTCTTGCTTAAACACCTATTTTGTAATAAAAACCTCACAAATGGTTTTTTTCGACCCCCTAAAGGTATGAGTTCCAAATACAGAAAAATGAACGCCTGTCTTTCATTACCACAATACACTTATGAAATATAAGGGAAGTATAGAATTTCACGAATGCTTCCTAAATTATGCCATGCTCTGGTGTGACCATATTCTTCAGAAAATAACTTCAACATAATATACAATTAGTTGCTTTATAGGGGCATTTTTGCCTTGGTTAATGTCCTTAACAAAAGCCATAAATTATCCTCTTAACAGTTGCTACTATGGAGCAAAAGCTCTACTACAAGTTCATTTCCACCCCTCAAATCCTAAACAAATTAAACAGCATCCTGCACCATCTCCCCGACATCTCTACACTTGAATGGATCATCTTGACTAAACACGTCAGACCTGACAAATTCTTTAGCTCTTAGAGTGACTTTAACTCAGTTTTGAGCCCTCTGACATACCAGTCAAAACTCTGTTAATGTGATTTACAGCTAAACATAAAACATCATTAAAATAACGATAAGAGGTTAAGGCCTCGAGCTACAAATGTGGAGAAGAGAAGGCCAGGCTGTGCTCCTGAGCTCAGTGAGCCTTGTTCAGCCAGCACTGCCTTGGCTGGGGCCTTCAGAGGGTCTTCTGTCAGGGGCACCTCAGCCAGAGCCAACAACACCCAAAGCATTTATAGTCTCTGCATAAAAGTGTGCTAAAAATGTCTTGATTTGTTTAAAAAAAAAACAGAATTATTGTCTGATTCTTACTTTGCCTTTGCATAAAGATTTGACATCACCCTTTCTCTATACCCACTTTACAGGTGAGGAAACTGAGGCTAAGTTCAGGACAGTATCACAAGCTTATAGAACAAAGATGTAACCCTTCCACCTCTACCACCATAATCTATCTCAAGCAGGCTTGTTCACTGTTTTCCTTCTCTTTCTTCCATGAAAATCCTTCCCAGGAAAATAAATCACACAAGTCTGAGCTCTTGCCCACCTTGATGGCTCCTGAGAACTCCTGGTTTGCCATCTCCCATCCTGCTTTAGTCTGCAGATTTGATTTAAGTTGTATGTTTCTATTTGAAGATTTTTCTACATGTACTAGGTTAAATTCTCATCACTCAAAATCTTTCATCCCCATAGGATTGTCTGCTAGCCACAGTATTACCTCTGACCAGACTGTGAACTCTCACAGACAAAACATGTGTCGTATCCAGCCTTGTTTCCCCAGATCCTAACATAGGGCTTGGCTCATTATAATTTCTCAAAAATAAATATGTGAATGAATGACAGAAGCTACTTTATTTTTAAAGAGATATTAAATGAAATGAAATTCGCAGTTTCTGAATGACTCATTGCAGTATGTATCAATGTTTCTAGTTCTGTTAGAATAGTCATTTCAATATCTTCCTACCTACCAAGAGTATCTTTCTAACCCTGGCTTTGCCTAGCCAGCAATTAAAGGCTTTTAATTGAAGCCCACAAGTATTGCAAATCTGGGACTCAAAACATTTCCCTTTATAAAATTATCTAAGTTGATTTTTCCTAATGGTAGGTTTACAAGTTACTAAAGACACTTCAGTCATTCATTCTTTCCAAAATTATTTACTGAACAGCCACTAAGTTCTGGAAACATGGAATTTAATGATGCATTCAATCCAGTTTCTGTAGTCAAACAAGTGAGAGACAGGTTACGAAGAAAGACATAGAAAAATGCAATTACAGTGCAAAGGAGAAATGCAGTAGGTATTAAGGGTGCACACATATGTGCTGAGTGGAGAAATGCAGTAGATATTAAGGGTGCACACATATGTGCTGAGTGGACGTGAGGACATCAAGGAAGGCTTTCTAGACGACGCACCTCTCGATCTGAGCCTCAATATAAGGCTTGCGTTAGATAGACGAAAAAGGAACTGGAGTTCTAAGTGCAGAAGAGATTATATGCAAAGCCACAGAGATGAGGAAAAAAACGGGTGTGTGTGGAGAATAATAGTACCATTCACTGCTAATGAAACATAAAAATGTGAGAGCAGGAAGATTTAAAGGGGGAGACTCGTAAGGGAAGAAAAGAGGCAGCAGGTAAGACATCACTGTGTACCATGTTGGAATTCAGTCTTTGACTTCAAAGAATTATTTTGTACACAAAAATCTATTTTTGAGATAACTATTTATCATTAAAAATTTATATGCTGCCTAGTTGACCAGGGTTTGATTATTTTATACTAGTATTAAAATACTTTTCTTAAATCATCTTGAAAGGGACTATGAATCCCGTCATTTATATATTTTCTTAAGTTCTTGGTTTTCTTTCTAGGAAGGAATCAGGTACTTAGTCCTTTTTGAAGGTAACTACTGTATGTAAGGAATTGTTTCCTCAGTGCTGTAGGTCCAGTTGGTATTCTCTCACTCGCTGGCTTGCTTTCTCTTTCACCCTCGCTATTGCTGTTTCTCTTTTTTTCTTTATCAACCATTTTACCTTTGATACCCTTTTCACAAAGGGGCTTAGTAACCATCTTTGTTTCTGTTGAAATGGTTTCCTAAGCCAACAATATGGAACGTTGCTCTCTGCTGACCATCTTTATGCATCCGGCCTGATCTTTTTCAGTCGTCATGTTGGCACTCATAAAACACATCTGGGACCTTAGGCTACGCTGAATCTTGCAAGAGGAGGGCATCAACCAAATTTTGGAATCCTCTGTTGATAATAATCCATTTAATATAGCACCTGGAGTGTTTTTTTTATTAGAGAGAGTAAGTGTTGTGCTAAGCCACAGTGATGCAGTTTGATGGAGCTGCCCCTGGAATGTAATAAAGAGCAGGGGACACGCTCCTCAGAGTGTGTTCCTGGATTAAAAGCCAATGGTTTAAGAGTTCACTGGAGAACCCAGACAGGGTACTTACTCCACGGCTCTTGGCGACACTGAGCACATCATTAGTCTGTTCTAGTTAGCTATTTACTTCCAGGTGCAACTCAAATTGTAGTGCAAAAAAAAAGAGCAAAATTTTATATTATGTTTGATCATGTCTACCTTAAAAACACATTCAAGTCTATGTACTCATCCAACAGTGAAAATGCTTTTACTGCTACTGGGTTCAAAATATAATACCCATGCAACTGGAAGCTGTGTGCACTCCTTAGTCCACACTTTGGAGATATAGTACAAAAGCCGGTATTTTCTAGTTTAAAACATGTGATATGATTGGGGAGGGAGATCTGAAATTTTGCTTTTTGCTTTACTTGAAATTACTATTAAAAACAAGGATCTAAATAGAGATTCTTATCCTTTTCATATGAAATTAACAGCTCTACTACTTGCTTTTACAGAGTGAAAAAAATCCAAGAGTTTTTGAATCTAAACAGTCTGGGGAAATTGATGATAATTCCAAATCCTAGGTTCAGATGATTGAATTCAATCATGCTTTCTTTGCAAACAAGAAGTATTTCAACAGTCACTTCTTCAATATTCCCTTTAGTGACTTAAGGCTGAAAGTTCAATTTGAAAAAAAAATTGATTTTGTTATTTCTTTCACCTCTGTGCAAGAGTATATTTTGCAGAAATGACTATAAATAACTTCGTTATTCTGGGTATCTCTGAATAATTCAAATGACATTTTTTCCGCAAAGAATAAGCGTGTACATTAAATCACTCTTCACATAAATGGAATTCTTTCACAAGCATATTGACTATTTCCTATCATAGTCAGGATCCTATTTTGAAAATATCTTGTTGCATGTACTCCTGCTGACTTTTCTTCATTGAAGAGCATCAAAATAACTGTGAAATAAGCTTTTAAATAATAGCAAAATCATCAACTCTTGGTATAAACTATATTTATGATAAAAAAGAAACCTAAAGAACATAAGTTTGCAAACATAAAAAATGAGTAGATGTTTTCTTAAGAACTTAAACCTCAATTCATAATTTTTTAAAGAATTAAATGCTTTAGATACCTCTGTATCACCTAGACAACATAGCTCATTTTCTCCCGATTCAGGCTGACATGGCTCAACTCCTAAAACCAAATCCACACAAAATCCTATTTTAATTGATCAAAATAAATTGATATTTTCTGAGAGGAAAAGGTACAAAATATCTTCATTATAGCTTCTATTCTTATTTCTACTTAAAGATGATAAATGATACAGCAAAATGATATATCTGTCTTCACTATTTGGGAACTTCCATGATTTGTAGAAAAGTTTTGTTTTTAATTAAAGTGTATTACACAACCTCAGAAATTTTCTTATGCCAAGGAAGCATATGGAAATTTGAACTCTGAAATATTACTGATTTGTTCTGATGCTAGAGCATTTTGCTCCTATGTAAACATTTCCTGTGACTTGAATATGATAAATTTGTACCCTAAAAAGTACATTATTATAAGTAACATATGGTTTTGGCTCCTGAACCACGAGTAATATGCAAAAACTCAGTTTGCCAAACGAGTGATTGTAAACATTTGGTGCACCCTTAAGCTAAAGACAGAGATAATTACTGAATCTGGTTTTCCTTTTTTTTTTTTTTTTTTTTTTTTTTTAGCAGCCAGCTCAATTGTAGTCTCTTTCTGATTTTGCATTTATTTTTTCAGCAGCTGTCTTGAAGTCTCCCTGCATGGTTCATAGATATAGACCAAATATTCGGGTCCTGAAACCCCCTAACTCTGAACACACAGAGGTCAACATCAAGACAAATGACAAACAAGTTAATGATATACTTTACACCAATGATTGTGTTAAGAGTATATACTCTCTTAGTTCATTCTTTCATAATCATAAAAATATCCACTTTCACAAATGACATGGACTACCTCTTTTAATTTATATATTTTTAAAAACCTAAAAGTGAGTAAAAATGATTGAATTTTTATGACTTTTCAAAGGGCTTTAGACCTTTCTGAATTATAAAATACTAAATATGGAACTCAAAGTACTAAATTTAGAGTTAACTCTAAGTACATATTAAAAAATTTAAAGAATGTATTAATTTTAATATTTTATGAACTATTTTTCTTCTAAAAGGAGAAAAATTTATACATACAATAACTCATTGATTTCAGTGTTTCCCAAACATCCTTGACCCATAAGAATGACTAAGAAACCACAAGTTCACTCTTTTTTGATTAAAATTACATATATGTAGCTATAAACATAAACACTGGCACAGGCATGGATACTATAAGATGGATACTATAAAATACTGAACACTTTTTTATGACAGATAGATAAATAGATATAGATATCATAACACAGAACCTTTTATCACATTCTATAGTTATAAAGTGAAATCCACTCTTCTTTTTCAACAGACATGTATCTAAAAAATTTAATCAACTCATGGAGAGAACAAATGCAAACCAGCCACTGAAATTATTCTCTACACATACAGTCATCCTTTGGTATCTGGTGGGGAAGGGGAGGGATTGATTCCAGGAGCCCCCACCAATACCAAATTTCAAGGATGCTCAAGTCCCTTATATAAAATGGTGTAGTACAATGAATACAGTTGGCCCTCCATATCCATGGGTTTCACATCCATGGATTTTGATCCATGGTTGGTTAAATACATAAATACAAAGCCAGCAGATACAGAGGGAAAACTGTATTAATATAATCATGTACCTACTGAATGGTCCTTTGGTCTACAGACTTATAAGAAGACTGCATGTGTGAATTTATAGAGGTTTTTAGCTGTTACATGTTTAAAGTTAATTACAAGGCCATTTTGGATTTAACAAAATTAAACATTTTTGAAAGCACAATTTGAAAACTTTGACCTACTTCGTTCATAAAATTCTGGAAAAATATAATTAGAGAGCCAATAAATCTAAAGGTTAAATGAGAGTCACTATTCCATATTTCTAAAATTATCTTACTCCTAAAGCCAGTCAGCATTAGCCTGCAGAATGGTCTGAATGAATGTGTCTCAAATTTTAATGTGTTTACAAATCACCTGAAAATCTTGTTAAACTGAAAACTGATTTAGTAGTTGGATGGTAGGGTCAAAGAATATTCATTTCTAACCGGTTAGACTCCACCAAGAAACTGTTAGAACTAATAAATGAATTCAGTAAAGTTTCGGGGTAAAAAATCAGTATACAAAAATCAGTTGCTTTTCTATACACTAACAAGGAACTATTCAAAAGAGAAATTAAGAAAATAACCCCACTTACAATAGCATCAAAAGAATAAAACACTTAGGAATAAATTTAACCAAAAGGTAAAAGATCTATACACTGAAAACTATAAAGCACTGCTGAAAGAAATTTAAGAAGACACAAATAAATGGAAAGTTATCCCATGTTCTTGGATTGGAAAAATTAATATTGTGAAAATGTCCACTACTCAAGGCTATCTACAGATTCAAAGCAACCCCTATCAATATTCCAAAGGCATTTTTGCATTTTTTACTGAAATAGAGACAACAATTCTAAAATTCATATGGAACAAGAAAAGACCCTGAATAGCCAAAACAATTTTGAGAAAAAAACAAAGCTAGAGACAGCACACTTCTTGATTGCAAATGATATTACAAAGCTATAGTAATCAAAACAATATGGTATTGGCATAAAAACAAACATATAGACCAATGGAACAGAATAGAAAGTCCAGAAATAAACCCACACATATAGGGTCAACTAATCTATGACAAAAGTGCCAAGAATATACAATGAAGAAAGAATAGTCTCTTCAGGAAATGATGTCAGGAAAAGTGAACATCCACATGCCAAAGAATGGAATCGAACTCTTACACCATATATAAAAATTCACTCAAAATGGATTAAAGACTTACATGTAAGACCCCAAACTGTGAAACTCCCAGAAGAAAATATAGGGGAAAAGCTCCTTGACATTGATCTTGGCAATGATTTTTTTTTTGATATGACATCAAAAGAAACAGGCAACAAAAGCAAAAATGAACAAGTGGGACTACATCAAACTAAAAAGTTTTTGCACAGCAAAGGAAACAGTCAACAAAATGAAATGGCAACTTACAGAATGGGAGAAAATATTTACAAACCATATATTCTATAAGGGATCAATATCCAGATTAAATAAGGACCTCATACAACTCAATAGCAAAACAAAAACAAAACAAACAAACATAACCCAATTTAAAAATGGACAAAAAACCTGATTAAGTATTTTTCCAGAGAAGACATACATACAGCCAACAGGTATATGAAAAGGTGATCAACATCACTAATCATCAGAGAAATGCAAATAAAATATCTAAAACCTCACCTTATATATGCTTAGGATGGCTACTATCAAAAAGACAAGAGAGGGGCTTCCCTGGTGGCGCAGTGGTTGAGAGTCCGCCTGCCGATGCAGGGGACACGGGTTCGTGCCCCGGTCTGGGAAGATCCCACATGCCGCAGAGCGGCTAGGCCCGTGAGCCATGGCCGCTGAGCCTGTGCGTCCGGAGCCTGTGCTCCGCAAGGGGAGAGGCCACAACAGTGAGAGGCCCGCCTACCGCAAAAAAAAAAAGACAAGAGAGAAGAAGTGTTGGTGAAGGTGTGGAAAAAAGGGAGCACTTGACACTGTTGTGGGAATGTTAACTGGTAAAGCCATTGTGGAAAACAGTATAGTCATTCCTCAAAAATTAAAAATAGCTTTAACTCCATTTTTACAATCCAGCATTGCCACTACTGGAGATATACATATATATATATATATATATATATATATATATATATATATATATATATATATATATCTCCAAAGAAAATGAAATCAGTATATTTCATTGCAGAGTTTATCATAATAGCCAAAATGTGGAAACAACTTGTGTCCGTCAACAGATGAACAAAGAAAATGTGGTATATGTAGACTTACACACACACACAATGAATATTACTTAGCCATTAAAATGAAGGAAATCCTACCATTTGTGACAAGATGGATGAACCCATAGAACATTATGCCAAGTCAAATTAACCAGAGTAAGAAAAATACTGTATGGTATCACTTATACATGGAATATAAAAAAAAATCAAACTTATAGAACCAGAGAGTGTAATGGTGGTCACCAAAGGCTGGGAGGTGGGGAAAATGGGGAGATATTGATCAAAAGATACAAAATTTCAGTTATAAAATGAATAAGTTCTGGGGATCTAATACACAGCATGGTGACTATACTTAATACAGTATTGTATTTGGGATTAACATACACACACCACTATATATATATATATAAATAATACTCTATTGTATACTTGAAATTTCCTAAGAGAGTAGATCTTAAGTGCTTTAACCACACACACACACACACACACACACACACACCAAATAGTAACTATGTGACGTGATGGATGTGTTAATTGGCTTCATTGTGGTAATCATTTCACAATGTATACTTTTATCAAACCATCATATTGTAAATCTCAAAATATACAATTTTTGTCAACTATACCTTATTAAAGCTGGGAAAGTGGTAAACAATGAGACACCAGTGGAAAGTGTTTAAGTAAATTGTGGTATAGCCACTAAGTAAGATTTCATGCAACCATTTAAAAGTATAGTCATAAATATGACTGGCCTTATAGAGATAGCTTTTCTGTTATAATGTTAAAAGACAAAACAAGTCATAAAATTGTAACACTACTATAATTACAACTATATACAATAATAAACAAACAGAAAAAAAGTGTAAGAAAAATACATCTATGTGTTATCAGGGGTTGCATTAAGGTTGTGGTAGTATCTTTTTTTTTTTCTTTTTTCTGTGATGTGATATTTATAAATTTATAAAAATATTTTAAAATACGTAAGTTATTTAAACAGTTTTCTTTTTTTCTCTTTAATATTTCTACACAGAGTTGTCAGAGTCAAACTCAATAAGTATGATAGATCTTATTACTGGTCTTCCATTTCCTTGTCTTGCAGGAGGATTAATCTTCCCTGTTCCTTGAATTTTGTCATAACCATATGGCTTGTTTCAGCAAATGAAATGTAAGGAGAAGTGATATGTCATTTCTCGATGGAGCCATTTAAAAGCCGACGATGATCTTCCATGATTATCATGGCAAAACCTGAAGCCTCATGTTGAGATGGAGACAGCATAAGATGATGGAGAATCTGTCAGCCTAGGTCCCTGAGTGATTATGTATGGATACCCTCCCCACCACCGGCAATGATATGTAAAGATACAGATCTTTGTTGTTTTAAAATGTTGAGATTTAGGGGTTTCCCTGGTGGCGCAGTGGTTGAGAGTCCACCTGCCGATGCAGGGGACATGGGTTCATGCCCTGGTCTGGGAAGATCCCACATGCCGCGGAGTGGCTGGGCCCGTGAGCCATGGCCGCTGAGCCTGAGCGTCTGGAGCCTGTGCTCCGCAACGGGAGAGGCCACAAAGGTGAGAGGCCCACATATCGCAAAAAAATAAAATAATAAAATAAAATAAAATAAAATAAAATAAAATAAAATAAAATAAAATAATGTTGAGATTTAGAGGTCGTCTATTACTATAGCATAACCTACCCCAACTAATACAGTAGGTCCTTCTTGTATTGTATCATTATGGTAAAAGTTTCCCATAAGCCCATCCAAAATCATATACCTGCCTGCCTTAGTTAAATATGTATAATTAGAAAATGTTATATTTTGGTCTAAAATTATATATATATATATATATATATATATATATATATACATATATATATATATGTTATTCTATAACTAAGAAATTTCAGAAATATCAGAAATCCTGAGGAACACAAGAAGGTTAAAGGTCTTGTCAAACTCTCAGAGTAATACATTCAAGGATCACAATCCTGATTTCCTTACTATCATTAAAAAGTGAAACAAGACCTGGAATCCAATGAATTGATTGTGCAGGCAATCAATGTGGTTAATTTAGACTGAAAGCTCACAAGTCCACAGACACTAGTAGATCCTTGTCTTCCATTTGTTACCAACACAGAGCTAGGCATTGAGTTGCCTAGCGATAAAAACAAGACACAAGGAATGGTTTAAAGGAATTAAAACAATTAAGTTTAGAGAAGCAAAGACTCCATAAGAGCAATAGCGATCAAGTATTTTTCAAGAATTTGAAACTGGAACAAAATTAAAACCTATTCATTTTGACCCTGTTTTGGTGTGGCATAGCAATTTTCTTTACACACTGTAGTCAAAATTAGGTTGTAGTTTGTAAATAATTCACTTTTCATATAAATGAGAGCAGATTCAAATATCAGATATTTAATATCCTTAAAATAATATCACTCTCACTTGCATTCCCATCTGCTTTCTTGAATGGAAAAGGTTGGGTTGATAAGCCAAAAGAGATACGTAATCCACAGGCTACAATGTCCATGCAATTGCCTGTGCATAGTGTATTGTTCATGGAACAACACTATGATGTATGTTGCAGGGGATAAAAAGCTCAGTATAAGGAACATTAGAACACAAGGTTAATCATGCATTAGAATATGTTGCTGAGATATTCTTATTTAGTTTCAAGAATAAAAGTTTTAAGTTACTATCATGGATGGTTTCAAGTTTTAAAATGTCACTATCATAATATATTCTAGAGATTTTTTATTTTCTCTAAGTCCTTTTAATTTTTTATAAAATTAAATATATACTGTGCCAATTTTTTTTTTGCTTTCTAGTGTGTAAGCTGGAAAAGTCAAGGGCTATGCTTTCATTTACATTAATGCTTATAGTATCCCACAGTGCCTAACACGTAGTCTGTACTCAAAAAGCAGTAGATAAGTTTAACTGGATTCTTTATCTTCAACATGATCATTCTCCCTAGACTATTTACCTAGAATTCAGATCCTCTTCTATAAAAGGATACATTATACAGCATATAATTTCTCTTAGAGACAGCATAAGAAGGATAAAAGGTGGAAGGATTAAGTTCGAATAGAACTTAATATCTTTATAAAGATATTTACTCTTACTTGACATGAATTGAGATGGTTGAAGTGAATAACATGCAAAGTACACTTAATAAATTAGAAAAACAGAACCAAGAAGAAGAGAAAAACTAAGTATTTTAGCCAAAAACATTATTTAGTTCATATGAAAAAATATCCAATTTAACTATGATCCTTGTAACAGTCAGTGTAAAAAAGAAACTTGTAAAGGTGTGTAATTTTTATTAATTAAAAGTAGAAAGCATATTAATTCCTCACAGAAGAAAATTATAACACTTAGTTTCTAAATTCTAACAGAAATTCTCCTGTGAAATTTAATCTGGGAACTCAGAGAAAGAAAGACTAATGCTGCTTTTTGTGATCTCTTTCAATAAAAGTTAGAGGCAGGGAGAGTAATTCTCCCAGGTCTTATTTAATGTAGATGAATATTATTGCCATTCTGGCTTCAAATTGGATCCAATGATAAAACATATGAGTATCCACAGAAATTGATGGAGGACAAGCCCTTGGACTAATATCTCTAAAAAATCACATCTTACAGTCAGACTTTGGATGAATGGTAGCACATGGAAAGGATCACAGTCTTTGGAATCAAGGAAATCCAGATGTGACCGTCCTTTTCATCTTGGACAACTCATTTCACTTCCCTGAGCCTCAGTTTTCTTAGCGGAAATATACAGTTGAGAAATACAGTCAAGACATAAAAATCATCAGACATATGCCCTGGAGAAGACATTACTTGCTGCAGAAAAATTATAAGGGACATGGGATTCCAGATGAGTGGGTAAAACTGTTACTGTTTTTATGATGCTTGAAAAGCCTATCCAAATCAGCTCGGTGCTTTGTGACCACCTAGAAGGGTGGGATAGGGAGGGTGGGAGGGAGGGAGATGCAAGAGGGAAGAGATATGGGGGTATATGTATATGTATAGCTGATTCACTTTGTTATAAAGCAGAAACTAACACACCATTGTAAAGCAATTATACTCCAATAAAGATGTTAAAAAAAAAAAGCCAAGATTCTCATTCTACAGAAGAACCTCAAGGAGAGGAGGCAAAGCCAGACCCCCCCCACCCCCCGGAACAACTGGGGTTCACCTCCAGTAATTAGACAAGGATTCAGATTTCCACACCATAGAATTAGTCTAATATCAACCTGGGAACTGTACAAAGCAGACTCTTCCAATTGCCCACATTGGCCACAGAAAAACCTCAGTAAAACTTCCAAGGCTCAGATGACTCTGAGACACTTAGCTTTCCCATGAGCATGCCAGAGTTAGTTAGCTGCAAATATACGCCCAGATCATTGAACACACGGAACAGATATATACAGACATTTAGTGTTCACTGTTCTAATTTTAGGAGCATGTCTTTGTCAGATAATGAGTCACTTTCCCTAGTAAATGTTGAGTCAATCTTCCTGGCAGTAAATTCTACAGTCATTTGCCTCATGGAGCCATCAAACCAGGTCATCAGACTATGGAAGTCTACCTTTTCCACTGTGGATAAAAAAAAAAAATGCCTAAATACCAACACATAAATGAAACAAAAGTAGAAAAAGGTGAGCCCTGTTTTCCACCACTTAAGACTATTATCTGACCACTAAGTCATGAAATTTATATTCCTTCCAGACATGAGAAGTGTGAATCACAACAAATCAGGTAATAACATTGATTTCATATGAAAATATTTTCATAAACTAATGTTTCTTATAATCAAATCTAAATTTTATCACATCTCTATTGAATACAGAGAGGTCTCCCAGAAGACCTCACAATCATTCTTCTTCTAAGTTCAACTGAACTCAGTGTGTTTGATAATACTTGTTTCAGAATAAACCCAGTATCACAGGAGATGCAAGCAAAGGACAAACAAATCCATATTTTTCACAGGTTAGTATTAATTTCCTATTTATATCTTCATATTAGTCTTCCTGTTTGTCACTCTGTCCTTGTTTTAATCTAAAATTAATTTCACTTCCAACTCTCTCCCTCTACCACCACCACTAACCACCTCACTGCCCCCCCAAAAATAACGAGTAAATGGCCCATATATCCTAAGAGAAATCTTTTCCACTTTAATCCATGTAGAGAAAAAAATATATATATCATCTGCTGATGGCTCAGCAGCCTGTGAACTATGTGTTGGTAAACTTAGTCTTGCTAGTGGCAGAAATAATCATGCTTTGTATTTATGTAATACCTTTCTTCTGTGGAGCTTGCAAGATATTATGTGTCTTGCATCACTTATCTTCATAACATCCCCATATTTATGGGATCGTTTAAGAAGTAAGGATCACATTTAAACCTGAAAGATCATCAAGTGCATAAAACTGATAAAGAAAGATGCTAAACACAGCTGATCTTGTTAAGGGTGTATGGAAATGTCATGGGGCCAGACTCTCATTCCCCGTCACACTATATGCACCATTTTCCATAAGCGAATCTTTCTTTCAATCTAGAGAGAGAGCCATGACTGAAAGCTGAAAAGAAGAAAGATTCAGTGACTAAGCAGCAGAGTGGAACCTCAGGGCCTCTGAGTTTTCTTTTTAATTCTGTTCCCAATTTGTGATGTGACCCCAAGAAACCTTTTGCCCCCTTTAAGCCTCAATTGTTTTACTTACAAAATAGTATTGTGAAAGCATGTTGCCCTGCATCCTGGATCTGGCTTCCAACACTCTATCTTTTGTACTGTCCTTTAATTAATTTGTTCATCTATTGAACAAATATATATTGAGCATCTTCCATGTTTAAGGCACTGGGGCAGCTGCTTTGGGACTCTAAAGAAAATTAAGACATTATCTAGAGCTTAAAAAAATAGAAGCGGGAGCTCTCACATGTATAAAAATAACTACACAATAAACCACTATAAGTTAAGTTATTGAATGATGCAAATGATATACTAAACAAATTCTGAGGATTTGCTCCTGGAAGTCTGGGTTAGCAGAAAGAGCACTGAACAAGGAGTAAAACCTCATCTATAAATCCATTTCTGCCACCTGTAAAATGGATGCAATAACAGCAGAACTCACAAGGTTGCTATGATCATAAAATAAAATACTGTATGAGAAAGCAACTTATCAATGTAAAGGTTTTTTATCGCAACCAAAGACATCAGAGAATGCTTCAGGCAAATGGCATTCAGAATGATCTTTGGATGTTGAAGAGTATTTCAATAGATGGATAGTATTCTGGACAGAAAGAATGGTATAAGCTAATGCATAGAGCAGGAAACATATCAAGACAACTAAGAAATCAAAGAATCAAAAGTCATAAGGAGGGGGATGAACTCTTTAAGAAGGTATAGGATGGTAGTAGAAGTGAAGGAGTGAAAGATATGAAATCAATGAAATTATGATGAGGGGATTTGTTACTCTAAGATATGCAGACATTCAAAATGTTGGCATGATCTAAGACAGGATGGTGGTTGATACATGGCTGAAATGAACTGAGGATTTAATTCAGCAAAATTGAAGTGATTCAGGAAATATGAATCCATAGTTTTATGAATCAAGCACAGAGACAGAGATGAGAATGCAGAGTAGAGAAGAAAATGAGGAACTCTGTGCTGACATCATCAAAGTAGCGAGAGATGGCAATGGAAGCCAATTAATGGTAGAAACACGGTAGATGAAACTGAGAAAAGTCAGGTTACAAAACAATGGAAGAAATAATAGAAAAGGATGAAGATATAGAAAATTCTATAGTTTGCTTATAGAGATGCTTTGTTTGAGATTCTCCTAAAATAACATTCTTCAGCAACTAGCTCCAATCTACCCATTAATCTATAACGCTTAAGAGTCAACATCCAAGCCGTAATGACACACCATTCTCCATAGCTCAGACTCAAGACAATGCAGCTGGCAGACATACTCTTCTCTGTGATCAATGATTTCCCTGTGAGGACACCTTCCCAATACTCCTTTCTCCTCTTCTCCTCCCACAACACACTTCTACGAATCCACTTTGAATAAGGCAGAAGTAGCTCAAACTCAGGAAAAACTTAGGATTTCTTGCCCTCAAAGTCAGAACTCTGTGCTACTTGCTTGAACCGTATCTACCATGGCATTAGATTTATGGACATAATTTTAAAGTTAGTGTTCAATTATTTCATCCATGTTGCAGGAACATATAATAGCAATTGGAAAATACCCTAATTTATAAATTCTGGGTAGATTCAGAGTGGCAAGATTACCTCTTTTCCACTATTGCAAAGTATGCTTTCCATTTGTCACATTTAAAAATCATTGTCTGATATACAGATCACCATAGATTCTGTTCGTGTGTCTAAACTGGTGAAAACTAGTATAATCCATGGTATCTTACAATGACTAAAATGTTTAAATATGTTTTTTAAAAAAACTCATGATTAACTAGTGATCTAGGAATGAAAGCTACTTTCTTTTAGTTTATTCCCCATTTGTTTTTCACCTTTTGACCTAGTTTTTCTTTCTTCTTTTGATAACTGGTTTGCCTTTGATCAACAAGAGTGAATGTTCATTGATCAGAATGCAAGTCTTACTTCAAAGATCAGAACAATTTCTTGATGACCAGTTTTATGAGTAATTCAGTATTAACTGGTACATTTAGCTAGAGTATGTGGCTATACACATTTCTCATATAAATTTTTCTGTTTAAAAAAGGAAAACTACTTTAAAATTTGTCATCTAGCAATGAGTAGAACTCCTGCAGACTACCAAAATATAACTGTAATGATGATTATTGTGTTCAAATTATGTCATTTAGAGTGACCATACTTCATATTGCAGGTTTTTCTATGATCCAATTTCTAAACCAAGACAATGTCTTATTCTCAAAAGCATCCCCACATATGATATCTTTATTAGTTTGGTTTGCTTTTTCTCAGATTTTTACCTTTTTGCTGAAACACCAAACTGTTATGATTTTCTCATTATTTATATTAATTTGTCATGCTAACTTTTCTTATAGTTGGCCCTGAACCAATCACTGAATAAAAAGATAAGTTCTTAACAAGCTAATGACTATTTATAAAGTCACTTAAGGATAAAATAGCTCCCTTGAAACAACTCCAAAGAAACAGATGCAATAGCTCCTCCATAAAGGGCATATAATTTAATCTATGCATGTCAGTTTACAGCTTAAAAATTGCTTTCACATATTTTATTTCATTTGTTCTTCACATCATCCCAGTAAATTGTTTGCAAATATTTTTATTATCCCTATTCTCAGATGAGGAAACTGAGACTCAGTTAAACAAATTACTTGCTCGAGTTTACACAGATAATAAGTAGCACAGACTAGAATTCATGTCTTCAAAGGGCTCCATACCATTTGCCTGTTTGGTCCAAAATGAACACTAGAAAGAGAACCTTAATAATCTGTCGGTTTGAAAAAGCATTTAATTTCATTGCTATACATACAATATTAAAAGACAAATAAGAGGTATACAATTGGAAAAGATGAAAAAATGTCATTTCAAACAAAATGATTGCCTACATATAGAAAATATAAATGAATCTATAGATAAACCAACTGTTAAAAGTTTATCAGAGAGGTTGAATAAAACTAAGACATTGTTCCTATAAACAATCAACAATATTTTTAAAATAGAGAAAATATATATAAAATATTATTTTTAAAATGATATTCACAGTAACAAAAAACTTTCAAAATAACTAAAACTAGAGTAACAAAAATATACATGACTTACCTATGAAAGTTATAAAACTTCGGGAAAGTCATAAATAAAGACCCATAAATAACATTTTCTCTAACCTAGGACTTATTAAATGGAAAACCCTGAAATAAAAATGTTCATAACATCATCAAATATTTTAAAAATTGACAATGTTATATAATGGGATCAAGGAAGGCTTTATCCTTTTGACATTTTTAGCCTAATATTATCCTAGTTTGAATATTTACACCACCAAAAAAAATTGTTTAACTTGTTAATATCATTTTAAAATGGTAGATAGATCAGAATGGCTCAAATTAAAAAACTGACCTGGGCTTCCCTGGTGGCGCAGTGGTTGAGAGTCCGCCTGTCGATGCAGGGGACACGGGTTCGTGCCCCGGTCTGGGAAGATCCCACGTGCCGCGGAGCGGCTGGGCCCGTGAGCAAAGGCCACTGATCCTGCGCGTCTGGAGCCTGCACGTCCGGCGCCTGTGCATCCGGAGCCTGTGCTCCGCAACGGGAGAGGCCACAACAGTGAGAGGCCTGCGTACAGCAAAAAAAAAAAAAAAAAAAAAAACAGAAAAAAACATGAAGGCAGTGGGGTGACGGACATGTGGTGATGGCTTCACATGCATATGCATATGTCAGACTTACCAAATTGTACACTTTTAAAATATACATTTATTGTATTTCAAGTATACCTCAAAACTGTTTTTTTAAAGTGATAGGTAGACCAGAATAGTTTAGCAGAGGGTAAGTTTCCAACATACAACATTCAGAACACTACACCTTTATTTTATTGATAATTTTAAAAGAAGAATTTTCCTTCCATAAAAGATATTTATGCCATGTATTTATAGAGGAATAAATTTATAGAATTTATTATAATAGGTCACTGAGTTTGGCTAGTAGGAGACTAACCTCATTTATTAGTCTTTAATCTTTTGTGAAACTATAGATATTCAGAAACTGAAGTTTGTTATCACCCCCTTGCCCTGATTAAAAATGGAAGGACTTTGGAATTAATATAAATTGGTTCAAATTCAGCAACTTACTACCTGTGTGAACCTATGCAAATAACTTCAATTCTCTAAGCTTCATCTGCAAAATTGAGATAATTGTGCACCTCTTGCTTGGTTGTTGTTGTAAAGAGAATTTACATATGTATGGCATTATGTACAACAGTAGGTACATAATAAATGGTCATTATTATTATATAGTATTATGAGATAAAGAAATCCCATTGAAAACTTTGGTATTTATTTCTGGTCTCTTCCTAGCCAACTGAGCCAATTATGTGTGTTCACACATATAAATATAAGTAATATAAATATAAATAATATAAAGCATTATCTACCTACATATATACATGTTCATTTATTCAACAAATATTTATTATATCTCTATAGAACTGCATGGCAAACCCTGAATTTCTGTCATATTTTGTATGTTCAGCTTCAGAGTATTAGCCAGTCCTTTAGAATTCTAACCATTAAATTCCAATCTTCACAATAATTATTATAATTACTTATTAAAAATTTCAAACATAGTCTAAAGATTGATAAAATTAGAATATAATACATATAATAAAAATTGTATATGTGTGTTCAAAGAAAGAAATTCAGTAAAATGATTTTTTTTGGATAATTGGACAATTATTTTTTAATTGTTCTTTCTTGCTTTACTATAATGCCAATGTTTTTGCAAGTATGTATCCTCTTTAAAATGAAAGATACATCTAAAGTAATGAATAAAATACTTACTGCCTAAATTTGCCCACGTCCACAATGGCTACATTTAGAAACGTCCCTTGGATTCTTGCTCCTGCTCATTCCCCGTCACACTATATGCACCAACTTTCATAAGTAAATCTGTCTTTCAATCTAAAGGGAGAACCATGACTGAAGCCTGAATAGAGGAAAGATTCGGTGACTAAGCAACAGACTGGAACCTCAGTGCCTGTGAATTTCATTCTTAGTCTGTCCCTAATTTGGGATGTACCCTAAGGAATTTCTCAGCTAGTTTCTGCCTCTCTTACTTCGTTTGTAAAATGGTGGCATTCACGGTTGCTCTTGACCCTGACCCTGCCTGATTTCTGAGCAAGCATTGTGTATGCAATTCAGCCCCATATGGGATGTTCACAATGATGCCTAGTAGAGATCATATTCTCCCATTCAGAGCTGGGCATGCAAACATGTCAATAAGTATCAAATAGTCACCCTTTCAGACTAACCAACAACTTGATCAGTATCACACCATTATTTGGTTTTCACTGGGGAAGAGTTCAATATTAGTTGACTCATCTTCATATCCGTCTCTATATCCCACAGGGATCTGGTCGTGGTTATAAGCCCCAAGAGCATTTCCATCAACAGTTACTACTAGCTGACCATATCTCCTTGTCCTCTAAACATGCTGAGTTGAGGAAAATGAAAAGTAGCCCTTCCTCCAAGAAAATGAGATCCTGTCTTGGATGTGAGGAGCTTTTTATTTCACACGTTCAATCACCACCTACTGCAACACATTTTAACAAAATTCTCCTTCAAGATTATACAAATTAATGTAGCCCAAACTAAGGGATCTTAAATTAAAATTTTAATATCATTCAACACGCTATATCATCTCTTCCATCCTCATGCCAAGTTGAAATTCATAAATGCATTTTATCATAGTAGTAAGAAATTTCTCCCAAACTTCAAATGCTGATACTGAGAAATAAACATTTAAAGTTCCAATAAAGTCATATAGAGCAACTATAGCTGCTTTCTGCCTCGAAATAAATAATGACAATGGTTGGAAATCAAGGGCCATCCTGTGGTATTAGGTATGTCATCCAGTGCTGGTTGGGGGCAGGATAGATTATGACCATGGCAGAGACCAGGAATGGCAGAACCCTGGCAGAGGAATAGTTCTTTAATGTCTTGACCAAACTTGATTTAAGGTAGGGAACCATATCCTGTGCTGTAGCCATAAAGCCACTGATGGAAAGATAATCAATTTCAAAGATATTTGTTCAGAAAACCTGCCTTTAACTACAGATGTTACTGGCTATCCATTAGGAGGGTGAGATATACTGGTCCATAATTAGCAGAGACCCTTTAGGAACTTTTGGTAGAATGGTGTCTTGTTAAGAGTTAACCAGACTCAGTATGAAGAATATTTACAATTTTTCACTTATATTCTGGCCCATGGTTTCACACTTTAATTCCTGAGAGCCTCCAGTTACCTCATCGATCATTATCTGGTGATATCACCACATTTTGTTTGTAAAAAAGATTTGGAAGACTCTGTGAATTTACTATTCTTTCAGGTAGTACCCAGCTATCAATTTGAAAACAGAATTCAGGAATCTTCAATTTAGGATGACATCTAGAAAAGAGTCACCCATACAAGTTTTCCTACTTCCTACTAAAATATACAGGAAAAAACACCAAATCCCACACCACAGCTGAAAATTGAGACTGAATAAAAAACACCTAATATCAAAATCAGGGTGAAAAACCCATGGACTATGAAAGGACTATAACTGTCCTGATTTCTTTAACAATCTAGATTTCATCTCAGTAAATACAGACTACTTTTTAAAAGGGGGGGTATATTGATTATTCTCTAATTTACACATTCACAATTTGTAGCAGCCTGGATACCATGTATTAATTTCTTTATTATACAAGTTTAAGATGCTTCATTTTTAGTTAGCTAGAAAATTATTTTATACATGCATACACACAGAAACTCATCCCCATCACTACTCCCCAGATTTGCACACCACATCCACTTACAGACCATCTAAAATGATGGGTAGTGGCAAGTAGCATCTTGGGATGTGTGCAAGCTAAAGCCAGGTAGCAGTGCATGCTGGAATTTCTGGTTTTTAAATACATTCCATTAGTACAGGGTGTTAAGATCAAATGGAAGAGGGATAAGAAGGCACCCTAATGAGGGCAGAATCGTAGAGGGAAATTTTCTGCTAGAAATTGGAATAGAATGCCAACTTACCTTCTGACTTCAGATCTGAAAAAAACATTCAACTACTATTCACATAGACAAGAGTAGGTCCAGGCCTATCCATGTTTAAAATCTTAAATGTAGCTAGATCTTGTCATATTGGTAAACAAATACATGTACAAGTTCAACCTGACGTCTCTGAGAAACATAATGAATAAGGGAATGATAGAGATAATTCTAAAACTATTTACTTACTCATTTGTTCAACAAATATTTTTTGAACCTGTTCTACATAATAAGCACTGTGTGAGGCACTGGACATAGAATGGAAAATAAATTAGACGTGGGCCTTCTGTGTTACGTTTAAAGTTAAATAGGAAAGACCAATATTAGTAAAAAATTATACACATATATTTAAAAACAGCTGTAAATATAAAAAGAGATACAGAGGGAAATAGAAAGCTGTATTTTAGTACTCAAGACAAAATTTTATAAAATTGCTTGACATTCTCATGTATGTCAATGTACGTAAATACAGGTTGTTTTTTTGTACTTGTAATGTAAATGTAAAATGAAATGTGAAAAGATGTGGCCTTTATGGAAAAGAGACAGAAGATCATAATAAGAGAACAAGCCAAGAAAAAAGACAATACGGACAATATGAACTGAATACAAGGAAATTAAAGTGCAATGACAAAATAAAAATTCATCCTGGAGAAAGAACAGAACTGAACCAATAATAAAAAAATGGGATCAGTAATGTGTAGAACAAAATTAAGAAATCTCCCCTAGCATAAAGAGGATATGGATACACAGATGAAAATGATAGAAATGAATATGATAGTTTTGGAAAGGACAGAACAGAGAACTAACATGTGACTAGCTTGAGTTTTTAAAAAGCAATAATAGAAATTTTTAAAAAATTTTAAAAAAATACTCAAAAAGTGTCAGCAGGGATAAAAGTGGATGGAATATTCTAAACTGCAAAAAAAAAAAAATCTGTGTAGCTAACATCACACTCAATGGTGAAAGATGGAAAGTGTTTCCTTGAGATCAAGAACAGGACAAGGACGGCTGCTTTCACGATTTCTATTCAACATAGTCCTGGAAATTCTACCAGAGCAATTAGGCAAGAAAAAGAAATAAAAGACATTCAAACTGGAAAGGAAGAAATAAAAGTATCTGTATTCACAGATAGCACACACTTGGTTAGCAGACATTTGGTCCTATCCAAAACATCCGTTAAGACATTTGGTCCATGCCAAAAGGTCCTTGATATTTGATCCTATCCAAAATGTCCATAAGAATTTTGGTCCAAGCTCAAAGGTCCTTGATATTTGCAGGACATTTTGGTCCTGTCCAAAACATCCATGGAGACATTTGGTTCATGGCAAAAGGTCCTTGATATTTGGTCCTGTTCAAAACCATTTGGCATGAACCAAATATGCTCATAAATGAACTTGGACATAGAAGTAGACATTCAGCAATCTTGGGTTTACTACCCCATTCACCCATTTATTTATATTTTTATTTATTTATTTATACCAAATGAACTAGTGAGTATTAGTTGAACATAACCTCTGAGAAATGTAAGAGTAATATCTTGCTATTTAAATTAATTTTTAAAATGTATATGGACAACTGCAATATATTTAGAAATTTTCCAATTATAGGAAAATGAGAGATACACAAGGCAAGGCCTTATAATCACATTAGAGAGTTGGGAGATGCATGAACAGTTGATAAAACCCGCATCTGGGGAATCCCTTATTGTGTGTAGTCTTTAAGGTAGGGACCCCTCCCACCATGGAAGCCCATGGAAGCAGAACAGTCCCCCTCCCTGCCCCTGTCCTGCCAGCGATTGTATGCTTGACTTGGGTTCTCCAATCAGAAACACAGCCTCACAAGTGGGACTTCAAATCCTGAACATGTGACTTAACAATATAGAGATTACTGGAGCTCAAATTTCCCTGAAGCATAGGGAGAACATGGGAAGGACTGTTCCTCCACTTTAATATTTGCTGTGGTGTAAGTTGCCTAACCCTTATTTTTCATTCACTTTCTAGCCTAGTCTTCAGCCTTTCTGTGATTCTATGAACCCCTGATTTTTATCCAGACAGCCAGAGTCAAATGACCAAGAAGTCTATCGTGCCAATACAGAAAGCAGAACAACTTGTGGCATATAAAGAGCTAGTGCTATTACAAGGGCAGTTAAGAAAGTATCGTTGTTATACAACAATATGAATGTATCTAATAAGACTGAATTGTACACACAAAAGGGTTATGACAGTAAGTCTTATGTGTATTTTACCACAGTAAAAAAAAAATGGAAAAAAGGGCAGGAGGAAATTTTGATTTCAATGGTGTAACCATATATCAAAACATCAAAATGTACACTAAAAATATGTGCAGTTTATTTTAAGTCAATTATGCTTCGATTAATTATTTACAAAACAAATATTAAAAACATCACTTCCTAATCATTTTATGCTTTAAAAAAAACACAAAGACTATTTTGTGAAATGGATGCTGACAAGGTCTGCACTGAGAAAATAAAATTTGTGTTGATCTTTGAGAGCTGGGTAAGAATTAAATGAGTCCAGAAAAAGAAAGGAAGAGAAAATTCCAAAGTAGACATTACTGGGTGAGTATGGAAGTATGGCTGTACATTGTAGGTGTAGGGGAGTGAGACAAAGGATTGGTGTTAATGAGTCATGAGAGTAAATATGTTGAAAGGTTATGGAAAAGTCAGCTTTGGGAAATTTCAAATATCAAAAAAAAAAAGGATTGGGGACTTGAACTTCTATGCAAGAACAAAGAGAATTGTGAATAGGAATCAATATCCTGAATATGAAATTATAGAACTAAAGAACTACATCTGCCATGATTTAAGCTTTTAATAGTTATTTAACTTATGCATTCCTTTGTGCTACTGTTCTCTATATGTTACTGTTCTTTTCTATGGCATATTATGTAAATTGCTTTGCTGAATCTCTTTTCCAATCTCCTCCTAATGTCTTTCTGTGCTACAAAGGCTAGAAAGTTAAAAGCTGAACTTCTCAGACTGCCTTGCAGTTAGCTTTCTAGATGTTATGTTCTGCCATCAGATGTATTCATGCAGGACGAGAATTTGGATCTGAAGTAAATGGGGGATAAGTGACATGAGGCATCCATTTTGCCAGTGGAAACTGGATCAGAGGCAGCATGGAGCTGGGCGATTCCATTGCAGCTTCCCAGTTAAATATGGTCAGGGCAACATCAGCAACTCCCTTGGCAGCATGGAGCTGGGTGGTTCCATTGCAGCTTCCCAGTTAAACATGGTCAGGGCAACATCGGCAACTCCCTTGGCAGCCCAGTTCAGGAGTATGGCTCTTATAGGTGTTCCTGGAAGCTCAATCTAAAGTCTGTTTCTTGAGCCCTCCCCAAGATTCATCAAGCCATTTCACACCCTGTAATAAATCTTGTTCTGCTAAAACTAGCTCACTGGATTCTGCGCTCGGTAATTAACCCTGACAAATATTATTCTCAATGCACCAGTTTGGAAAAAAATTTATCATGTTATAAATAGTTTGTTAATGAATAGCATGTTTAGGTACAAAACACAGTAACTTACCTCTTTCTTTCAAGATTGTGTAATATTAAAATTCTCCACATTATTATCACACTCAGTGTCTCTCTGCACCCTTAATGAAAGAGAAGTCCTCTTTGTCTAAATCTTACTCGGTAGAGAGTATCAGGGTTAAAAGAATAAGTGTGACGTATGTATCTTGTTTGGTGTTTCTAAAATATTTTTCTTGATTAATTAGAAAAGTATAAAACAATTAATTCTGATCAGGAAATATTTGTTTGGCAGGAGCAAGGCTCAATTTTATTCAAGATGTTCTTTAACATATTATACTAAAATTCACTGTTGTAATGACAATAAAATTCACCAAGAAAAAAATTATATGATGCTATTAATGTGATGAGGGTTTTTGTTGTTGTTATTTAGCCTATTTGCAGAGGTGAATCAGGAATTTAAATAAAGTTTTTTTCCCTATAAGAAAAGTAAAGCAGACCCCTAGATTACTCACAGTAGCAAAAATACATCACTTGTTTTATGAAAAAGTGATTTGTTTTTAATAAACAAAGTATTCCAGTGGTTGACAAGTTGAAATATCAATAATAATGCTACTTGGTTGTTGTCATTGTTTTTAAAAGGAAAAAGATTCTGTGCATGTGTGTGTGCGTGTGTGTGTGTGTGTGTGTGTGTTTTATCTAGTATCTGAAAGCTATGGGCTTGTTCTTTAATATACGGTAACTGTTGGGTATGTGGGCATGCTGGTTTGCATCCCATAACTAGGAAAGCATAGAAAACTGATTTTAGTACCCTTCTGCCCTTAGCAGCAGGGTATAATTATTTTTAGAAGAAATTATAAAATTGAGCATTAGTATAGTGTGTACTTTTCAGATTTACAAGACTACATCATATATTATGTGTTCGTGTATTGCGTGTGGCTGCAGTAGAAAATCTTTCCCACCACATGTCTCTGTTTTTCACTTGTTTAAATCAGTAGCTAAACAAATTCTAGTAAGGTCATACTAATATTTCTCTATGCACTATGTCAATCATGAAGTATTTATCATATTTTTATTGATTTAAATATTAAGCATCTTATTTGTCTTGAAATAGTATGCTTTTTTATAATGTTTTCAGCAAATATACCAACAGATGTTGAATAGATAAAACCTTAAGAACAGAAACTTGCAAGCAGAAGTAAGTCAAACAAAAAGTCAATTTGGTAAAGTATTTACGAGGTCCCTGCTACCCACATGGCTTGACTTAGATTCTGTGGTTATACAAAGGTTCATCTAACTAGCACAACAGAGAATAATGGAAAAAGACAAAAACATATTGCTTCTAGATCTGAGCACACTCCAAGCCCATAGTTGAATTTTTCACAAATTGAGCTATGCATCTGGGCCTCAGAGCCACTTCCAAATACTCTCAGGAAAGAGGGACAAAATGCAGTCATTCTGACCCTAGATACCTAACTGCAGGACCCTCTTCCTATAAAATCCTTTTTTGTTCTGAAGGTGAGTCAGCTTCCTGGAATTTATGCTCAAATGCAATTTGGAGTTCTTAAAAACATAATCTCCTTAACTTAAACATTTTGCATTTGCATGAGACACCAGGGAATATGAAATGATGCACTAATTGAAACATGACTTAATAAGCAGTCCATGAAACCAGGAGAGCCCCTGAACTGTAATCCCAGCTTGGATACCACTTGCTGTGTTTCTTTAGTTTAATTGAATAATACACCAGAATTTTAGCTCCCCCATTTGTTGAAAGAAATAAATAGCGAAGGTACCAGTCACTGAAAAATTGAATAAATTAGATAGTTATTTTTTGCCATTTTGTGAGGATGAACTATATATGTGAAGTCATGTTTGCTGAAAATAGGGCTTGCAGCCTAAAAAGCCTCTTCTACAGTGGAAAAGTCTACCAAAATTTATAGTTTATGTCTTGGTTGTTGATTACTGATTTCTCAGCCTTTGTTGTTGCGTAATTATTTAATGGAGTAATATGCTAATTGGTAATTCAACTAATTAAGATGGCATGAGCCATTAAAAAGAACAGGCAGATCTGTATGTACTGATAGGAAAAAAATCTTCAAATGTGTTGCTAAGTGAAAAATATCAAGGTACAATGCAAAGTGTAAAGTATTCTATGAGTTGTGCTTAAAAAGAGATGAGAGAGGGCTTCCCTGGTGGCGCAGTGGTTGAGAGTCCGCCTGCCGATGCAGGGGACAGGGGTTCGTGCCCCGGTCCAGGAAGACCCCACATGCTGTGGAGCGGCTGGGCCCGTGAGCCATGGCCACTGAGCCTGCATGTCCAGGGCCTGTGCTCCGCAATGGGAGAGGACTACCGCAAAAAAAAAAAAAAAAAAAAAAGAGAGAGAGAGAAAGGGTGATACGTTTTTGAGTGTTTAAGACAACATTTATTTCATCCTCATAAATATAGCACTTTTCTCAATGCCTGGTTCAAATCAGATGGTAAATAAGTGCATATGTATACTGTGACTATCATCTCTAGGATGTCATTTAGACATTCCACAAATAAATAAAAATAGTTATACCCAAAATTAATAAAGATTTTATAAACCCTTTTTTAAGGATTTCTGAAATGGTAAGCCAGCAAAATACTGAACTAGTAAGAAAAGAATTAAGTAAACTGCATTACGACCACTTGTTGAAATATTGTGTAACTATTAAAAATTAGTTTTAAAGACTGTGTAATAATCAATAAAAATATTTATGGTAGGAAGTTAAATGAAAAACGAAGTATCCGTTTAAACAATATGCATTTACCTCATGACCCAACAATTCTACTCCAAGGTACATAGCCAACAAAAATGTATATATATATATATATATATATATATATGTTAACTAAAAGACGGGACAATAATTTCCATTGCGAGCTTATTTATAATCACCAAAAACTATTTATTAATTCTGCTACTGATGGACAAGAAAATGTCCTTCGGCACTATCACATTTTTTTTTTTTTTTTAGGTGGCGTTGGGCCTTCATTGTTGTGCATGGGCTTTCTCTAGTTGCAGCGAGCAGAGGCTACTCTTCGTTGCAGTGTGCGGGCTTCTCATTGTGGTGGCTTCTCTTGTTGCAGAGCACGGGCTCTAGGCACATGGGCTTCAGTAGTTGTGGTGCGCAGGCTCAGTAGTTGTGGCGCACGGGCTTAGTTGTTCTGGGGCATGTGGGATCTCCCCTGGGCCAAGGATCAAATCCGTGTCCCCTGCATTGGCAGGCGGATTCTTAACCACTGCACCACCAGGGAAGCCCCACATTTACTTTCTTATTGTAATGATTTTCATAAGAAATATTGTATTGCCAACCTTCGAAGCACAAAATAAGAAACTAGAAATCATTTCAATTGGGACTTACATAGAATAATAAAAGTATCTTGATGCTTAAAAGATTGCCCTACAGCTGGACACCGCAGTTCATTGAGTGCCCATCTGACCAGCTGTAATGGGCTGCACCTCTCTTGTCTGCAAGTGGTGACAGGAGCAGAAGGCAGGTGCGTCTTTTCACAGTAGTCCATGCACAGCTCTCTGCTACACTCTGGGAAATGACACTTCAATGAGAGAGCAGCCTTTAGCTTCAGACATTAGCTGAGCCACCAGGAGCCAGGAGCCATCAGCAATAGCAGGGAAAAGTGAGGTGGAAAACCCTGGCTAGAGACGGTGCTGGCAGGAGAGGGCGAAAAATGACTGCAGGAACAGCAGGAGCCAGAGATGGCAGTAGGAGCCATAGGAAGAGATGCTGTGAGCTGTTCACTTGGTATGATGACTGCCCCAAGGTGAATGCATAAAAGTACCAAATCATGACATCTCATTATGTACTGGCTTTAGTGTCAGCCCTCAGTCAGCATGACTGACTGACACCAGCTAAAAATAAAACCAATAATAAAAATCTCAATTCCCCTGGTCTCTGACACCTCAGAGTGGTAACTGCTTATGGTCAGGACGGCTGCAGCCTTTGACAGCCTCAATTACTTCAAATAATAGTGTCACTTAACAACTAGTTTATATAGTTTGAAGATTCCGGCAGTAACTCCTTCAAAATAAAAATCCAGCCTCGGGTTTTTTATTTTATCTCAATAATGCCAACTAGTAGAGAGTAGACTAGCTAAAAGGCTAACCCTGCAAAAACCATCAGAGAACATTTGGAAGCTCCCAAATGTTCAGGCAGATCCCCGAGCAGTTTTGTCTCTCCCATCAGAAGGCAAGGGCTTCTTTCTGGCTTCTCCCTGGAAGCCAATTTGTGGAAAGCAACTAATAATGCCTGTTGTTCACAAGACATCATCTGTTCTTCCTATATGAATATCATAAATCCTCAATTGTTTCACAAAAAGCTCTCATGACCCCTCCCTACACAACCAATAAAGCCCAGCTCAGGAATCTGGATCACTCCTAGGATAGAGGTTGCCCTACTTTGTACGCAGAGAGAGAAATAAGAAGAAATCGCACATTTATATTCAACTGATGTTAAAAGGATTTGCTTGTCCAAGCATTAAACATATTTTGAGCTTTAAATCACCATTACTGAAAATTTAGGTTGGAAATCATTTAACAAGAGAGGATTCTATAAGGTACTATATTCCTTCAAGGACAGGTTTTTATAATTATACACTAATAACCTGAAACTTAAGTGTACTTTTCAGTGTCTTTTTATTCTTCTGTTTACCAAATACAGCTCAGGACCTACTATTTACAAGAAAATGTGCTAGTACTAAAGTGGATAGAAAGATAAATTGGAAGCAATCAAAGACTCCATGAGTTTATAATCTAATAAGGAAATTGACATACATAATAATGACAGTTCCAAGGAATATGTGATTTTATGATTGAATGACTTCTATGGGCCTGGCAGCGTAGAAGGTGCCAAGTATATACACCAATATTCTGGATTTGGGGAGCTCACAGTATAATGAAAAGGGCAGATAAACAAGTTACACACAACATGATAAGGGCTAAAGCAGGGGTACATAAAATCTGCTATAAAAGCATAGAGGAGGAAATGGTTAATCGAGCCAGCCAGGGAAATCAGAGGGAATTGATTACCTCTGGCACTTGGCAGTTGAACTGGGTTTTGAAGGATGGGTAAAATTTCACCAGGGAGAGAATGGGATTAAGGACAGAGGGGGTATTTCAAGCAAAATGAGCAGTAGACACAAATAAGACACAAATGTGAAAAATCAGGGAGATGATAGACACTGTGATCCAGTTTTTGCCTGTGGTCCGGATATAATTGTTTAGTAGCATCCTCTTGTACTCTCAGAAGTGTTCTCTTTTGGACAATACAGTATATGATCAGCCTAATGAAAGAGAGATATCATAGTTCAGAATTACTGGAATCTTAGGCATATTAGAGAAGTGGGTAAGAATAAAGAAACATATGAAGGAATCAAGATCTTCCTAAAGGCAAAAACTGGGGAGATGGGAAAGGCTTAACTAGGGATGTATCAGAATGTGTGCATTTTAAGATAAGACTAGTTGGCAATTTAGAGACTGGACTGGCATGTAGGGCATGACTAGACAGTCTGATATTATAGGAATGAACTAAGGTATTAACTAATGAAGAAGCAAATCTAAACTAAGGTATTGATTAATGAAGAAGCAAATCTACGTTCTGGTAAAATCAGTAGGACCTTAGGCTCTAATCAACAAAAGACACCCTTACCCCCGCAACCAGGACAGCCTCTTTTCTCATTTCCCACTGAAGCTGTTTCTGAACCTCCAAGCCCTCAACCATGAATGCTAGAGCCCAGGTGAGAATCTAGGAACATATCCACTAAGCTGCCTGACCCAAGCTCCAAGATTTGTTCCATCTCTCTTTGGTGTCTTTAATATCTCTCCTCATCTACATAAACTTATAAATATATCATTTTCTCCATCTCTGAAAAAAAAAAAGCTTCCCTCCTTATGGATTTTCCCATTTCTCTCATGCATATCCTCTCTACATGTCTTGTAGGAGTGCATTACACTCACCATGCCCAGCCCTCTACTGCCTCTGCTATTAAGCAAATAAAACTAACAACAACTACAACAATCACGAACATGGATTGAGCACTTACTAGGTTTCAGGCACAACGCTTTATATTCTCTGCCTTATCCATCTTCTCATCAAAAACTCATACTGTAGGCGCTATTACTATTCCTTTTTTTACTGATGAGAAGATATTTACTGAACATGAGGAACGGAGCCTGAGAAAATGAGGCTTAGAGAAGGAATCAAAAAGAGCCACTTTCTCGGGAACATCAGCCAAAAAGGTTTCAGCCATCACCTGTCTACTGATGAGTCCTAATATAAACAATTCCAGAACTGGCCCTTCCCTCCTGAGCTCCAGATCCATCTGCAGAACCTCCTGCATGATATTTCCATTTGAATAATCTGCTGAAAATCCAAACTCTACGTGCACAAAACTAAACCTATAATCTCTCCCTTCAATAGCTCCTCTCCCCTTCTGGTAATCTATACTAGGTTTTTTTTTGTTTTTTGTTTTTTGTTTTTTACATCGTTTTTGGAGTATAATTGCTTTACAGTGGTGTGTTAGTTTCTGCTTTATAACAAAGTGAATCAGTTATACATATACATATGTTCCCATATCTCTTCCCTCTTGTGTCTCCCTCCCTCCCACCCTCCCTAACCCACCCCTCTAGGTGGTCACAAAGCACCGAGCTGATCTCCCTGTGCTATGCGGCTGCTTCCCACTAGCTAGCTATTTTACATTTGGTAGTGTATATATGCCCATGCCACTCTCTCACTTTGTCACAGTTTACCCTTCCCCCTCCCCATATACTAGGTTCTTGAGACTAAATCTCAGTTCTCCCTCCTCCACCTTCCCTCCTTCTTCAACCACCACCATCAACTCTTCACCATGTCCCATGAGATGTACCTCCAAAATCTCCTATTTATGCCTTCCTCCCTCTACACTGCCCAAATCCAGCCCTACGTTGTCTCTTAACTAGAACATTACAGTAGCCACACGCTTCAATCTCTCAACCACTTCATTCCTCCCCAACACACCAGTCACAGCCATCTTTCCTACACAGATAGCTACATCTGTAGCATTCATACACAGCTCTGATCATCCCCATGCTTCACACTTCTATGGGCTCAAAGCTTAGCTCGAATGTCAGCTCCTTTTTTGAAACCTTCCAACTGTGCTCCCCACCCAAAGGAGAATTAGTCATCACTACCTTTAGAGATTTTCTTTCTTAGTTCATATGCTAGGATAGTATTTAGCACATTTTAATATGTGGCCATATATGTTGTGTTTCTCCCCTCTCAGCCCAGATTGCCTTGATGGTAGGATCTGGACTTATTCACCTTTGCATACCCAGCATCAAGCCTAGTGCTTAGCATCTACATTAACTAAATGTTTACCTAATTAATCAATTTAGAAATGAGAGATGGTAACCATACTGTATCATGTCCCTGTGCTAAAACAAGCTCTAACCATCTTTTCCAAATGTAAGGACATTCATGAGACATTTTACTACCAAAAAAAAACTCACTAGATGGAAAATGGTAGTGAGAAACAGTGCCTAGTAGTTCTAGACTGAAGCAGAAGACGCCAAATTTCATAGAAACTTAGCTACAAAGCGATTTTTCAGATCAGGCTTGCATTCTGCAAAGGTGTAGAGGTCAGATAACTAGCAGATTTACTTCTCGATGTATTCCCATTTTGAAGACCTATCTGAACGTTTCTAAGGTTTCTTCTTCCCGTCTCCCTCTGCTTTATCCTTTACACCCCCATCACTGAGAATGTTAATAGCCTTTAAAGAAATCAATATCCTGCCATGGGGCTTTCACAAGGAGCACAGCACAGGTCTGGCAGGTGAGTCATTATAGCACTGGTTATGGAAACAGCTGCAAACCTTTTTCCAGAAACATCAGCTGGTATGCAAAAAGGGCAGAATGTGGCCTTAAGATGAAACCAAATGCAAAGTCAAAATTAATTTAACTTATATTTTATTTATGATTCAATGAATTAATAATAAGCCTATTTGCATGGGCAAGTTTTTTAAGCAGTAGAGTATACTTTGATTGAATTAGTATTTCCCTTCACAAGATACTTAAAATGCTAGCATAATAGAGCATATTGGAGTAAAATCCAAAACTCAGTTTGTGAAAATTCTTTATACCTTAGGCAGGTATTATGAATCCAAATTTGTGAGCAGGCAATAAGTGGTGCCACATTACTTTATATAGGCTAAAGCCCATCCATGACAAATTTTGTTTTAATGAAATTTTCTTGTACTAAAATTGCATTAAAAGTG
The DNA here is from genome assembly GCF_964165515.1 of Mesoplodon bidens. Taxonomy (NCBI): domain Eukaryota; kingdom Metazoa; phylum Chordata; class Mammalia; order Artiodactyla; family Ziphiidae; genus Mesoplodon; species Mesoplodon bidens. Next base: position 132,991,572 of record NC_138161.1, read on the forward strand.
TGGGATATATTGGTTTAATAGTGTCTGATCTAAATTAGTATCCTTAAGTATTAATTTTCTAACTTATATCGAAGAAGGCTTTTCAAGTAAGAATTTACTTCGGTTCAAGAATGATAGAGAAGGTAGGAATAAACACTATTTTGGTACCAAGAAACTGAAGCATATACCTAAGTAGTTCTGCATTCCCAAAAGATGTTAACTATTACTACTAATGAATTTAAAGTCTCCTTGAGCTACCCCGAACCTTTAATTCCTATTGGACATGCATACTTCCAGATCTTTCCTTTGCAATTATTGTCATATATGTTCATATGCAGAAATAAATGACTGTGATTAAAGCCTTTATATTTATATCACGTTGATAACGTTATTGTGCAACTTATTTTCATCTGTCTGTGGTTAAAAACAGACAGCCTAGGGTCAAACCCCAACTCAACCCCTTTATCACCTGTGTGACCTCAGACAAGTAACTTAATCTCCTTCCTGCTTCAATTTTCCCATCTGAAAGGTGGGGATAATAATATTACCTCCCTCATAGGGTTTTTTGGGGGGTTTTGTAACATCTTTATTGGAGTATAATTGCTTTACAATGGTGTGTTAGTTGCTGCTGTATAACAAATTGAATCAGCTCTACATATACATATATCCCCATATCTCCTCCCTCTTGCGTCTCCCTCCCACCCTCCCTATCCCACCCCTCTAGGTGGTCACAAAGCACCGAGCTGATCTCTCTGTGCTATGCAGCTGCTTCCCACTAGCTATCTATTTTACATTTGGTAGTGTATATATGTCAATGCCACTCTCTCACTTCGTCCCAGCTTACCCTTCCCCTCCCCGTGTCCTCAAGTCCATTCTCTATGTCTGTGTCTTTACTCCTGTCCTGCCCCTAGTTTCTTCAGAACTTTTTTTAGATTCCATATATATATGTGTTAGCATACGGTATTTGTCTTTCTCTTTCTGACTTACTTCACTCTGTATGACAGACTCTAGGTCCATCCACCTCACTACAAATAACTCAATTTCATTTCTTTTTATAGCTGAGTAATATTCCATTGTATATATGTGCCACATCTTCTTTATCCATTCATCCGATGATGGACACTTAGGTTGTTTCCATGTCCTGGCTATTGTAAATAGAGCTGCAATGAACATTTTGGTACATGACTCTTTTTGAATTATGGTGTTCTCAGGGTATATGCCCAGTAGTGGGATTGCTGGATCATATGATAGTCCTGTTTTTAGTTTTTTAAGGAACCTCCATACTGTTCTCCATAGTGGCTGTATCAATTTACATTTCCACCAACAGTGCAAGAGGGTTCCCTTTTCTCCACACCCTCTCCAGCATTTATTGTTTGTAGATTTTTTGAACTCATAGGGTTTTATAAGACTTAAATGCAAATCCTTTAGAGCAGTGCTTGATACATGGCATAAACTCTATATGTGTTGGCTTATTAGTATTATCAGATGCCATAATCTACCTTATTCTTTTTTTTTTTTTTTTTTTTTTTTTTAAATTTATTTATTTATTTATTTATGGCTGTGTTGGGTCTTCGTTGCTGTATGTGGGCTTCAGGTGCGGCGAGCAGGGGCTACTCTTCGTTGTGGTGCGCAGGCTTCTCATTGCGGTGGCTTCTCTTGTTGTGGAGCACGGGCTCTAGGCACACAGGCTTCAGTAGTTGTGGCTCGTGGGCTCTAGAGAGCAGGCTCAGTAGTTGTGGCGCACGGGCTTAGTTGCTCCGTGGCATGTGGGATCTTCCCGGACCAGGGATTGAACCCATATCCCCTGCACTGGCAGGTGGATTCTCAACCACTGCGCCACCAGGGAAGTCCCTACCTTATTCTTCTTAATTTTTGAACATTATTCCAAATTCTGGAATTCCTGGGGATCTCCTCCATCTCATGACTTTAAATACCATTCACACACAAACAGCTCTCAAGTTTATGTCTCTGAGTTGGACCTTACCACCAAACTCCAGATTTGCATATAAAACTGCCTACTTGGCTTCGCTAAAGGGATGTCTAACAGACATCTCAGAGCTACTGTGTCAAAACCTGTACTCCTGGCTTCTCCCCAGCCCAGTCACTCTTTCTACTACGCTTGCTGATCCTCTCAGAATCCTCTCAGATGGCTTTCTGTCACTCTCATCCCATATCCTATCTGTTAGGAAATTCTGGTCGCCCTATCTTCCAACTATATACTTTCAGCATCCAAACTCTGACCACATCGACCACCCAAGCACTGGTCACAGCTACAGTCACTCTCATCTGGATAATTACAGTAGCCTCCAAACAGATTTTCCTGCTTCCACCTTTGTCCTTTCAGTCTGTTTTCCACACAGCAGCAGCAAGATCCTATTAAAACATAGAGCAGACCATGTCACTCTTCTACTTGAAACCCTGCAGTGGCTCCCCCTCATTCAGAGGCAAAACCAAAGTTCTCACAACAGCTACAAGCCCTGCCTACAAAATCACCCCACTTCTGAACTCATCTCCTACTAGTTTTTCCTGGCTCACTCTCCTCCAGTTACCTGGCCTCCTTGCTATTCCAGGAACCATCAAGTATGCTCTGACTCCTGAGTTTTTGCATTTATTAGAACCCTAACTACATGCTCTTCCCCCAACAGGGTGTGTGTGCTCCATTTTGATGCCTGTAAGAGCCTAGAAGTTTGACTTAAGTTTTCAGTTTGTGTTTATTCGGTGTTGCATAAAAATATTTAAATAAAATTCTCCAGGAACTAGTAACTCTGCATTTTGTGTGATAATACAGATCTATATTGAGCAACAGTGTATGTAATATTCTATTTATCTGTCTAACAAGATTACTTATTTAGGGCTTCCCTGGTAGCGCAGTGGTTGAGAATCTGCCTGCCAATGCAGGGGACATGGGTTCGAGCCCTGGTCTGGGAAGATCCCACACGCCGCGGAGCAACTGGCTCCGTGAGCCACAACTACTGAGCCTGCACGTCTGGAGCCCGTGCTCCACAACAAGAGAGGCCACGATAGTGAGAGGCCCACGCACCACGATGAAGAGTAGTCCCCACGTGCCGCAACTAGAGAAAGCCCTCGCACAGAAATGAAGACCCAACACAGCCAAAAATAAATACAAAAATAAATTAATTAATTTAAAAAATGGTCCACATCAAAAAAAATTCTTAAAAAAAAAGATTACTTATTTAAAGATAATTACTCTCAACTTTTTATTCTCATGTGATAATACCTACAAGAGTATTTTTTTACATTGCATTAAGATATTGAAAGAAATAATGATTTATAATAAATTGGTATTTGTTTTCATATGAAAAGGTTTTATGAAATATTCATGGTAGAACCAAAGCTTATGCTATTTAAGGAAACACAAAGATATGTGTATAAATTGCTGTATTTTTAATAAAGATAATACAAGAAAAATTATAGTGCCATATTTTAAATAAGTCTAAACAACTTGATAATATGCGATATTATATTCTACATATTGCATAGGAATTGTTGAATGTCCACATTATATACTATGTTTGTAAAGTATGTGTTTAATCTGCATACAAAACTAAAGTTTAATTTATATTTTAAAATCAAACTCAATTATGTAAAAATTTTCTCTGGTAAAATCTATGATTTACCAGAAAATATGACTATGTAATTGAATTAAAACATTGCTTATCTAATAAATTTTAATGTACACATGCTGCATATACGTTACTTTGTGGCATAAAGGAAATTATTATTTAACCAAGGTTTGAGAAGGCATGTAAATATATTCATTTCCACACAAAATGTTTGAAAGAAGACACATTATATGTACACTTCATTAAGAAGTAATGACTATGGTATCTGTGACTTTTTGGAAAGCTGAAGTATTTTGAGATCCATTTTGCTGAAAGATAATAAAAAATTTTGAATTAAGCCAAGAAAATAATATTCAATGGTATAAAGTTACCAACCTTGTTGGGATCCAATAATGTGAATCAATTGTCTGAAACCTATAAACCATAGAAGGCCCCAAAAGTGTCTTAGCACCAATTTCAGAAGCAAGTTTGTTTAGTACAAAGCACATGTAAGAGTGATCAAATAATTCATCTTTAGAGTTTCCAGTTATTTTAATTTCTAAACTTCCTTATAAAAATATTTAAAAAGGAGTAAACTTTTCATATGATTAGCTACTATTAATTACAGATTATTTTTAGCCACCATCTAAAATATTTTAGAAAATGGATGAAAGCTATTCAGGACCTGGTTCATCTATTTTCTCTAACTTTATTTTTCATGTGATCAATGTTCTTCCACTTAACTTTCTACTTATAAAATATTATAATAAAGTAAGTTCATTTTGGAACATTAAGTGGTTTTGTAAATAGCCAGTTTCTTAGTTGTCACTTTAGAGGACAAGTAGGGTATCAAATTATATTTTTATTATGTTTATTTTCTTATAAGACCCAAACTTACATTTCAGTGACTTTTATTCAAACTCACTTCTGCTGAATTGCAAAATGTTGTCTTTGTCCTTAAGACCATGACAGAGAACTTTATCTGCATTCAGACTGCCTACTGGTTTGTGGTATTTCAACAATAAAACAGCAGGATTGAAGGCTCATGATGAGAAATCTGACTAATTACCTGTTAGATGATAGATGGTTGTAGCTCGGCAGTGCCAGTCACTGAAAACAAAACACTTCGAGATATCAATCAGCTTCCTGACAAATCCAATTTCCCTCACATTCAGTGGACGAAAAATGGGAATTTTACTCTACATTTACATAGCACAGGGTTCTAACTTTAAAATATGCATAATGATATTTTAATAAAAAGTACAGATTTTTTAAGCAAAATTAGTCTTTAAATATCTGACATATTCATATTTCAATCTCACAGCTTTTAAACAGATAGATGGTGGAAATAATTAACACTGTAAATCTGTACTGTATTCCACTGAGAAGGGCAACGTGCACTTAATAGTAGTAGTTTTCCTATTTTCTTTCTGCATTTACACTTAGCTCAAATGATTCACAACAGGGCTTCCCTGGTGGCGCAGTGGTTGAGAGTCCGCCTGCCGATGCAGGGGACACGGGTTCGTGCCCCGGTCTGGGAAGATCCCACATGCCGCAGAGCGGCTAGGCCCGTGAGCCATGGCTGCTGAGCCTGCGCATCCGGAGCCTGTGCTCTGCAAAGGGAGAGGCCACAACAGTGAGAGGCCCGCCTACCGCAAAAAAAAAAAAAAAAAAAAAAAAAAAATGATTCACAACAACTCTAATGGCTGTGTTCACTCTCTTCATTTTTGTTTTAAATTTTGTGGTAAACTAGTTGGATGTACACTCTACATGAGATTCAAAAAGCAGAATGCCCAATTAACACTGCCACATAACCAGCATGTGGGCAGAGTTAAAGCAAAGAGGGACTGAAGCATGGAAATTGAATGTAGGCCCAGAGAAACACCTCTTTCTTCCTTATAAGGAATGACTGCAGAGTCAACATTTGGAATTTATGCTTAACTCTAATAAGTTATAACCTTCAATATCTTATTCTGTGATTAAAAATAAGACAAAGGTGGCAGGAGAATGGAGAAAGGAAGAGAGAGTGCTTCTTATTTATTGAAGAAAAATGAATTTGTAGGCAAAGTTGGAAAAGTTTGATACTAATAGTCTGAAACCAAGCATTTTCAAATGTTGTTACTGGGAGGATAAGTTGACGAAACTTCACTGAAGGACAATTTGGCAATAACTATTAAAATTTTAATGTTAGACATAGCAATCTACTTCAGGAATGTCTCCAATAATTATCCTCATGTATCTCTATGAATACTCACTGTGGTATCATCCTTAATAACCAAAAATAATTTTTTGACTAGAAATAACTTAAGTTCCCTCCACAGGAGACTGGTTCAACAAAGTATGTACAATACAATAGAACACAATGTAGCCAAACATGGTCTTTAGAAAGAATGCGGTAGATCTGTAGGTGCTGTTTTGAAACAATATTCTGGACACGTTTCAAGTGAAAATAAGCCAGGTACATCTGAGCTTTTTAACAGGATATAAATTAAAGGGTATAAATACAAATATGTGTTTGATTATGAACTGAAATTTTACAGAGGTACGCATAAGAAAATGCTAAGTGTGGCTGCCTTTAGGAAAGGAGTTTAGAGACTTGAGGTAGAGGGACTGCTTACTTTCCATCACATACTCTTAAATTTGTTTGAAATTGTACCATGCTCTTCTATCTCTTTTCAATAATAAACAAATGAAACAATAAACAAAGAAGGAAAAAAAGGAAGGAAAGAAGGAAGGAAGGGAGGAAGGGAGGGAGGAAATATATACACACACAGATGGGTCTGTTTAATTCCGAAGTCCCTCCCTCTCTAGCTGTTCCACAGTCAAAAACTTGGAAAGGGGGGATTAAATTTTTCAAAGTAGCCTAAATCCTGCACTTTCCTAACAGAACTATGAGAACAGAAACAAAAGACATTAGCCCAGGTTGGTACTAATGAGCTGAACTTGAACATGACCATACCCTGAGGCTGACTGCTTGGCTGTGACCTAGTCTGTGACTAAGAATTGTGATTGAGTGTTTGAGGAAAGCAGTATCTGATTCAATCCACCTGGGAGAATGAAAGGTCATTCTGCCAGCGTAGCCCTTCAAGCTTACACTTTATCTAACCAGCCAGGCAAAGAACAGGATATGTCAGGACTAGAGAATTTATAAAAGTTTGAAAAGTAGAAAACTCTCCAACTCATCCTACACAAGATATTGGAGAAGGATACCTCTTCTTTCCAAGGCAGTAAAACACATGTTGGTACACACACACACACACACACACACACACACTCATGATGCTTTGTCCTTTCATGCACTCCTTGCAGGATAGGAATTACATACCCGCAAAAGTCAGAGAAAATCTAGAAATGACCAAAGGTACTGTCAGAGGTAACTTTATAGAAGGGATAAGTCTTCAAACAACACGTGATTAAGGGACATTTATATATTTGACTGAAAATCTCTACCACTAAAGGCATTAGCACATTAAATACAAAATCAGAAGTCTAAAGTGTAAAAAACTTTTGTCCCAAAGTGATAAACTGAGGTAGAGGTGCGGCTTGTAATGACAGGCCACCTTGGAATGATGAGGACGAGGAAGCAGAAATGGACTCCAAGAGGAAATTTAAAGCAAAATCTTTGCTTGTTTCCAAATTTTACCCAGGGCCAGTCTTAGCCAGAAAAATTGTACATAGAGTAAGACTGGAAACTTGTATCAATAGCTAGAAAAAGAGTAGTATTTTTTACCTTTTAACAGCTTTTTTCAATTAAATATATGTATATATAATCAAAATGTAAAGATTATTAAGACCAAAAAACATTGCAAAATTATATTGAGAATTTTCTTTTGAAAAAGAAAACTTTTTGAAACTTTTCCAAGATGTACACCAAAAATGGGTACATTTTATTGTATGTGAACTATACCTTAATAAAGTTGATCTTTAAAACAAAGTATCTATGGCACTAATTATAGCAGTGTAGAAATTATTTGCCCTTACATATATCTGGAGAAAACTCGAATTCAAAAAGATACATTCACCCCAATGTTCACAGCAGCACTATTTATAATAGCCAAGACGTGGAAGCAACCTAAGTGCTTGTATATAGATGAATGAATAAACAAGTTGTGGCATATATATACAATGGAATAGTACTCAGCCATAAAAAAATAATGAAATGATGCCATTTGCAGCAACATGGATGGAGTTAGAGATTATCATACTAAGTGAAATAAGTCAGACAGAGAAAGAGAAATATCATATGATATCACTTATATGTGGAATCCAAAAAACTGTTACAAATGAACTTATTTACAAAACAGAAACAGATTTGCTTACATATAAAACAAACTTACCAAAAGGGAAAGGAGGGGGAGGGATAAGTTAGGAGTTTGGGTATAGCAGGTACAAACTACTATATATAACATAGATAAACAACAAGGTCCTACTATATAGCACAGGGAACTATATTCAATATAGTAATAAACTATAATGGAAAAGAATCTGAAAAATAATATATAAATATAACTGAATCACTTTGCTGTACACCAGAAACTAACACAACATTGTAAATCAACTATCTTCAATTTATTTTAAAAATTTTTAATTTTAAAATTTACATTTTAAAAATTGGAATTGAATAGTGGAATTGTGGCTAAACTTTTCTATGCTTTATTTAGAACTCCATTAATGTCGCTAATGTTTTAAATATTTATAATGCATAAGATAATAACATGGATGAATTTATTTATATTATAGTCAGCAAGTACATGAAACATGTAGCAAAACATGATTTTTCCTAACTAGGTTTTAAGTCAACAAATATTTGGAGAGTCTACCATATTCAATTTTATGTTGATACATTGATACAGACACAAAAGGTTGATACATTGATACTGATATAAAAGGTTGAGATTCTGGTCTCCAGGAACTTTCAACTTAGTACGAAAAGTATATGCTCCTTAAAAATACATTTAATCATTTGGTTGAGTTTGAAATGGGTAAAGAGTAGTCCTCATTATTAATCCATGCATAGCATATGAATTTAGAAAATGTTGAAGTTGGATCTATGTGAAGATTGAATAATGGGAAAGAATGCAGATGGGGATTACCAACATATGAAGAAAAGAAAAAAACAATGTAATACTCAAAGAAAAAATCTTAATATAATTTATGGAAAAAAAATCATAGAGAAGAAAAATACAGGGCTTCCCTGGTGGCACAGTGGTTAAGAATCCACCCACTGGTGCAGGGGACATGGGTTCGATCCCTGGTCTGGGAAGATCCCACATGTCACAGAGCAACTAAGCCCGTGCACCACTACTGAGCCTACGCTCTAGAGCCCAGGAGCCACAACTACTGAATCCCACACACCTAGAGCCTGTGCTCTGAAACAAGAGAAGCCACCTCAATGAGAAGCCCACACACCGCAAGGAAGAGTAGCCCCGCTCGCCACAACTAGAGAAAGCCCGCGGGCAGCAACAAAGACCCAATGCAGCAAACAAACAAACAAACAAACAAAAACCACTAAGAAAAATATAAATACAATACAGAGAAAATCAAAAGGGAGTAAAAGTGTAATACTTTTTATTCGTTTCCCAAGTAGATAAAATACAAACTAACAAAACTGGCTTATTTGAGGAATCAATTATTTGTATTATCAAATTATATATATGTATTATATAATGTGCATTCATAGGCATTAATCTAAATATTTTAAACTATGAAGAAAATTCTAACATAAAAAGTATCTTGACTCCTTAATAAATTTATCAAAGTTTAACAGTCATGCCTTCTATCGCTCTCTCTCTCTCTCTCTCTCTCTCTCTGATCATTTGTAACTCACAAAGTTTTTCAAAGGACATAGTTACCAGAATACACGTTTTCCACCAAAATGTCAAATGAACCTTGAAATTAGACCCCAGGATTAGTCCACAATACACAACAAAAGTCTTCAGAGAACTGGAATCTGGCAACACTCTTCCAACTGTGTAACAAAGCAATGAGATAAATTCATCAAAAATAATTAAAAGGGCAAACCAATGGACAAATCAATATTTGAAAAGACAGATGCAGTTGACAGACTAGAAAAACAAACTTCAAAATACTATCTTTTATTTTTAATAATAAATATAATAATTTGTTTTTAGACAGAAATATTGGCTATCTCCCTCAGCAGCAACAAATATTCAATGACTCCTGAAAAGTTCTTGAGAAATACTGATGAAGCCTCTCAATACCAGGACTCAGGAACAGAACGACAGACTAAAGGCAGACAGTGGGAAAGGAAAGAGGCTACAAAGAAGTCAAGGTATTGGGGAAGATAAGAAATTTGAAACATAATGAGTTAAAATGTTTAGTGGGAGGTTGGTGCTTCAATAATATTGATTCAAAGGGCATAAAAATTATGGATAAAATAATATGGAATCTGGGATTTCCTTCAAAATAATACAGGAGTTGGGGAGTGGCTGAGGGTATAGAAGAAACATTATTGGTGGTTAGTTGATAGTTGCTGAAACTGGATGATGGCTACATAGATGTTTATGGAATTTATCAGTTTTTTAAATATTTTAAATGTTCCATAAGAGCTTTTTTTAAAAGAAACAAATTTAAAAATAAGTGACCAGAGGAGCTTCAAGATGGCGGAAGAGTAAGACGCAGAGATCACCTTCCTCCCCACAAATACATCAGAAATACATCTACATGTGGAACAACTCCTACAGAACACCTACTGAACGCTGGCAGAAGACCTCAGACCTCCCAAAAGGCAAGAAATTCCCCACGTACCTGGTAGGGCAAAAGAAAAAAGAAAAAACAGAGACGAAAGAATAGGGACGGGACCTGCACCAGTGGGAGGGAGCCGTGAAGGAGGAAAGGTTTCCACACACTAGGAAGGCCCTTCACGGGCGGAGACTGCGGGTGGCGGAGGGGGAAGCTTCAGAGCCACGGAGGAGAGCGCAGCCACAGGGGTGCGGAGGGCAAAGCGGAGAGATTCCCGCACAGAGGATCGGTGCCGACCGGCACTCACCCGCCAGGGCAGGAGGGGGATGGGAGCTGAGGCTCGGGCTTCGGAGGTCAGATCCCAGGGAGAGGACTGGAGTTGGCTGCGTGAACACAGCCTGAAGGGGGTTAGTGCACCACAGCTAGCCGAGAGGGAGTCCGGGGAAATGTCTGGAGCTGCCGAAGAGGCAGGAGACTTATTCTTGCCTCTTTGTTTCCTGGTGCACGAGGAGAAGGGATTAAGAGTGCTGCTTAAAGGAGCTCCAGAGATGGGTGTGAGCCGCGGCTACCAGTGCGGACCCCAGAGATGGGCATGAGACACTAAGACTGCTACTGCAGCCACCAAGAAGCCTGTCTGCAAGCACAGGTCACTATCCACACCTCCCCTCCTGGGAGCCTGTGCAGCCCCCCACTGCCAGGGTCCCGTGATCCACGGACAACTTCCCCAGGAGAACACACGGTGAGACTCAGGCTGGTGCAACGTCATGCCGTCCTCTGCCGCTGCAGGCTTGCCCCGGACTCCGTACCCCTCCCCCCGCCCCAGCCTGAGTGAGCCAGAGCACCTGAATCAGCTGCTCCTTTAACTCCATCCTGTCTGAGCGAAGAACAGACGCCCTCAGGTGACCTACACTTAGAGGTGGGTCCAAATCCAAAGCTGAACCCTGGGAGCTGTGCGAACAAAGAAGAGAAAGGGAAATCTCTCCCACCAGCCTCAGGAGCAGCAGATTAAAGCTCCACAATCAACTTGATGTACCCTGCATCTGTGGAATACCTGAATAGACAACCAGTCACCCCAAATTGAGGAGGTGGACTTCAAGAACAATGATATATATATATATATATTTTTCCCTTTCTCTCTTTTTGTGAGTGTGTATGTGTATGCTTCTGTATGTGATTTTGTCTGTATAGCTTTGCTTTTACCATTTGTCCTACAGTTCAGTCTGTCCGTTTTTTGGTTTTGTTTTGTTCTTTAGTATAGTTCTTAGCACTTGTTGTAATTGGTGAATTTCTTTTTTGGTTTGGTTGCTCTCTTCTTTCTTTCTTTCTTTTTTTTCTTATTACTTTTCAAAAAACATTTTTAATAATGATTTTTTGTTTTCATAACTTTATTTTATTTTATTTTATCTTCTCCTTTCTTTCTTTCATTTTTTTCTCCCTTTTATTCTGAGCCATATGGATGACAGGCTCTTGGTGCTCCAGCCAGGTGTCAGAGCTGTGCCTCTGAAGTGGGAGAGCCAAGTTCATGACACTGGTCCACAAGAGACCTCCCACCTCCACGTAATATCAAATGGGGAAAATCTCTCAGAGATCTCCATCTCAACGCTAAGACCCAGCTCCACTCAACAACCAGCAAGCTACAGTGCTGGACACCCTATGCCAAACAACTAGCAAGACAGAAACACAAACCCATCCATTAGCAGAGAGGCTACCTAAAATCATAATAAGGCCACAGATACCCCAAAACACACCACCAAACGTGGACCTGCCCACCAGAAAGACAAGATCCATACTCATCCACCAGAGCACAGTCACTAGTCCTCTCCACCAGGAAGCCTACACAACCCACTGAACAAACCTTAGTCACTGGGGACAGACACCAAAAACAACTGGAACTACGAACCTGCAGCCTGCAAAAAGAAGACCCCAAACACAGTAAGATAAGCAAAATGAGAAGACCGAGAAACACACAGCAGATGAAGGAGCAAGGAAAAAAGCCACCAGACCTAACAAATGAGGAGGAAATAGGAAGTCTACCTGAAAAAGAATTCAGAGTAATGATAGTAAAGATGATCCAAAATCCTGGAAATAGAATGGAGAAAATACAAGAAATGTTTAACAAGGACCTAGAAGAACTAAAGAGCAAACAAACAGCGATGAGCAACACAATAAATGAAATTTAACATTCTCTAGAGGGATCAATAGCAGAATAACTGAGGCAGAAGAACAGATAAGTGACCTGGAAGATAAAATAGTGGAAATAACTACTGCAGAGCAGAATAAAGAAAAAAGAATGAAAAGAATTGAGGACGGTCTCATAGACCTCTGGGACAACAATGAATGCCCCAACATTCGAATTGTAGGGGTCCCAGAAGAAGAAGAGAAAAAGAAAGAGACTGAGAAAATATTTTAAAAGATTATAGTTGAAAACTTCCCTAATATGGGAAAGGAAATAGTCAATCAAGTCCAGGAAGTGCAGAGAGTTCCATACAGGATAAATCCAAGGTGAAACACGCCAAGACACATATTAATCAAACTATCAAAAATTAAATACAAAGAAAACATATTAAAAGCAGCAAGGAAAAAAAAACAAATAACACACAAGGGAATCCCCATAAAGGTTAACAGCTGATCTTTCAGCAGAAACTCTGCAAGCCAGAAGGGAGTGGCAGGACATATTTAAAGTGATGAAGGAGAAAAACCTACAACCAATACTACTCTAACCAGCAAGGACCTCATTCAGACTTGATGGAGAAATTAAAATGTTTACAGACAAGCAAAAGTTAAGAGAATACAGAACCACCAAACCAGCTTTACAACAAATTCTAAAGGAAATTCTCTAGGCAGGAAACACAAGAGAAGGAAAAGACCTACAAAAACAAACCCAAAACTGTTAAGAAAATGATAATAGGAACATACATATCAATAATTATCTTAACTGTAAATGGATTAAATGCTCCAAACAAAAGACATAGACTGGCTGAATGGATATAAAAACAAGACCCATATATATGCTGTCTACAAGAGACCCACTTCAGACCTAGGGACACATACAGACTGAAAGTGAGGGGATAGAAAAAGATATTCCATGCAAATGGAAATCAGAAGAAAGCTGGAATAGCAATTCTCATATCAGACAAAATAGACTTTAAAACAGAGACTATTACAAGAGACAAAGAAGGACATTACATAATGATCAAGGGATCAATCCAGGAAGAAGATATAACAATTGAAATATTTATGCACCCAACATAGGAGCACCTCACTACATAAGGCAAATACTAACAGCCATAAAAGGGGAAATCGGCAGTAACACAATCATAGTAGGGGACTTTAAAACCCCACTTTCACCAATGGACAGATCATCCAAAATGAAAATCAATAAGGAAACACAAGCTTTAAATTATACATTAAACAAGATGGACTTAATTGATATTTATAGGGCATTCCATCCAAAAACAACAGAATACAGATTCTTCTCAAGTGCTCATGGAACATTCTCCAGGACAGTTCATATCTTGGGTCAAATCAAGCCTTGGTAAATTTAAGAAAATTGAAATTGTATCAAGTATCTTTTCCAACAGCAACACTATGAGACTAGATATCAATTACAGGAAAAAATCTGTAAAAAATACAACACATGGAGGCTAAACAATACACTACTATATAACCAAGAGATCACTGAAGATATCAAAGAGGAAATCAAAAAATCCTAGAAACAAATGACAATGCAAACACGATGACCTAAAACCTAGGGGTGCAGCAAAAGCAGTTCTAGGAGGGAAGTTTATAGCAATACAATCCTACCTTAAGAAACAAGAAACATCTCAAATAAACAACCAAACCCTACAACTAAAGCAATTAGAGAGAAAGAAGAACAAAAAACCCCCCAAAGTTAGCAGAAGGAAAGAAATCATAAGGATCAGATCAGAAATAAATGAAAAAGAAATGAAGGAGATGATAGCAAAGATCAATAAAACTAAAAGCTGGTTCTTTGAGAAGATAAACAAAATTGATAAACCATTAGCCAGACTCATCACGGAAAAAAGGGAGAAAACTCAAATCTATAGAATTAGAAATGAAAAAGGAGAAGTGACAACTGACACTGCAGAAATACAAAGGATGATAAGAGATTACTACAAGCAACTCTATGCCAATAAAATGGACAACCTGGAAGAAATGGACAAATTCTTAGAAATGCACAACCTTCTGAGACTGAACCAGGAAGAAATAAAAAATATGAACAGGCAAATCACAAGCACTGAAATTGAAACTGTTATTAAAAATCTTCCAACAAACAAAAGCCCAGGACCAGATGGCTTCACAGGCGAATTCTATCAAACATTTAGAGAAGAGCTAATACCTATCCTTCTCAAACTCTTGCAAAATATAGCAGAGGGAGGAACACTCCCAAACTCTTTCTACGAGGCACCATCACCCTGCTACCAAAACCAGACAAAGATGTCACAAAGAAAGAAAGCTACAGGCCCACATCACTGATGAACATAGATGCAAAAATCCTCAACAAAATACAAGCAAACAGAATCCAACAGCACATTAAAAGGATCATACACCATGATCAAGTTAGGTTTATCCCAGGAATGCAAGGATTCTTCAATATATGCAAATCAATCAATGTGATACACCATATTAACAAATTGAAGGAGAAAAACCATATGATCATCTCAATAGATGCAGAGAAAGCTTGCAACAAAATGAAACATCCATTTACGATAAAAACCCTCCAGAAAGTAGGCATAGAGGGAAATTTCCTCAACATAATAAAGGTCATATATGACAAACCCAGAGCCAACATCATCCTCAATGGTGAAAAACTGAAACCATTTCCACTAAGATCAGGAACAAGACAAGGTTGCCCACTCTCACCACTATTATTCAACATAGTTATGGAAGTTTTTGTCACAGCAATCAGAGAAGAAAAAGAAATAAAAGGAATCCAAATTGGAAAAGAAAAAATAAAGCTGTCACTGTTTGCACATGACATAATACTCTACATAGAAAAACTTAAAGATGCTACCAGAAAACTACTAGACCTAATCAACGAATTTGGTAAAGTAGCAGGATTCAAATTTAATCCATAGAAATCTCTTGCATTCCTCTACACTAATGATGAAAAATATGAAAGAGAAATTAAGGAAATTCTCCCATTTACCATTGTAACAAAAAGAATAAAATACCTAGGAATAAACCTACCTAAGGAGACAAAAGACCTGTATGCAGAAAATTATAAGACACTGATGAAAGAAATTAAATATGATACAGAAAGATGGAGAGATATACCATGTTCTTGGATTGAAAGAATCAACACTGTGAAAATGACTGTACTACCCAAAGCAATCTACAGATTCAACGCAATCCCTATCAACTACCACTGGCATTTTTCACAGAACTAGAATAAAAAATTTCACAATTTGTATGGAAACACAAAAGACCCTGAATAGCCAAAGCAATCTTGAGAAAGGAAAATGGAGCTGGAGGAATCAGGCTCCCTGACTTCACACTATAACACAAAGCTACAGTAATCAAGACAGTATGGTACCAGCACAAAAACAGAAATATAGATCAATGGAACAGAATAGAAAGCCCAGAGATAAACCCACGCACATATGGACACCTTATCTTTGATAAAGGAGGCAAGAATATACAGTGGAGAAAAGACAGCCTCTTCAATAAGTGGTGCTGGGAAAACTGGACAGCTACATGAAAAAGAATGAAATTAGAACACTCTCTAACACTGTACACAAAAATAAACTGAAAATGGATTAAAGACCTAAACGTAAGGCCAGAAACTATCAAACTCTTAGAGGAAAACATAGGCAGAACACTCTTGGACAGCAAGATCCTTTTTGACCCACCTCCTAGAGAAATGGAAATAAAAGCAAAAATAAACAAATGGGACCTAATGAAACTTAAAAGCTTTTGCACAGCAGAGGAAACCATAAATAAGACTAAAAGACAACCCTGAGAATGGGAGAAAGTATTTACAAATGAAGCAACGGACAAAGGATTAATCTCCAAAATTTACAAGCAGTTTATGCAGCTCAACATCAAATAAACAAACAACACAATCCAAAAATGGGCAGAAGACCTAAACTGATATTTCTCCAAAGAAGATATACAGATTGCCAACAAACACATGAAAGAATGCTCAACATCATTAATCATTAGAGAAATGCAAATCAAAACTACAATGAGATATCATCTCACACTGGTCAGAATGGCCATCATCAAAAAATCTACAAACAACAAAATGCTGGAGAGGGTGTGGAGAAAAGGGAACCCTCTTGCACTGTTGGTGGGAATGTAAATTGATACAGCCACTATGGAGAACAGTATGGAGGTTCCTTAAAAAACTACAAATAGAACTACCATATGACCCAGCAATCCCACTACTGGTCATATACCCTGAGAAAACCATAATTCAAAAAGAGTCATGTACCAAAATGTTCATTGTAGCTCTATTTACAATAGCCAGAACACGGAAGCAACCTAAGTGTCCATCAACAGATGAATGGATAAAGAAGATGTGGCACATATATACAATGGAATATTACTCAGCCATAAGAAGAAACGAAAGTTAGTTATTTGTAGTGAGGTGAATGGACCTAGAGTCTATCATACAGAGTGAAGTAAGTCAGAAAGAAACACAAATACTGTATGCTAACACATATACATGGAATCTAAAAAAAAAAGAATAAAAGGTTCTGAAGAACCTAAGGGCAGGGCAGGAATAAAGATGCAGATGTAGAGAATGGACTTGAGGACACGGGGAGGGGAAGGGTAAACTGGGACAAAGTGAGAGAGAGGCATGGACATACATACACTACCAAACTTAAAATAGATAGCTAGTGGGAAGCAGCCGCATAGCACAGGGAGATCAGCTCAGTGCTTTGTGACCACCTAGAGGGGTGGGATAGGGAGGGTGGGAGGGAGGGAGATGCAAGAGGGAAGAGATATGTGGATATATGTATATGTATAACTGATTCACTTTGTTATAAAGCAGAAACTAACACACCATTGTAAAGCAATTATACTCCAATAAAGCTGTTAAATAATATATATATAATATATACACACAGAATGCATATGTATGTACACATACTACTATATATAAAGTAGGTAAACAACAAGGACCCACTGTATACCACAGAGAACTATACTCAATATCTTGTAATAAACTGTAATGAAAAAGAATCTGACCGAATCACTTTGCTGTATACTTGAAACTAACACAACATTGTAAATTAACTATACTTCAATAAAAATTAAATAAATAAATAAATAAAAATAATAAGTGACCCCTTTCCACAAAGATGGCGCCGAAGGCGAAGAAGGAAGCCCTTGTTCCTCTGAAAGCCCAAGCCGAAGCAAAGGCTTTGAAGGCCAAGAAAGCAGTGTTGAAAGGCGTCCATGGCCACGAAAAAAAAAAGGAGAACCGGACGTCACACACCTTCAGATGGTGCAAAGCACTGTGGCTCAGGAGGCAGCCCAGATATCCCCGGAAGAGTGCCCCTAGGAGAAATAAGCTTGACCACTATGCCATCAACAAGTTCCCCCTCACCACCGAGTAAGCCATGAAGAAAATAGAAGACAACAACACACCGGTGTTCATTGCGGATGTCAAGGCCAATAAGCACCAAACTGAACAGGCTGTGAAGAAGCTCTATGACATTGAAATGGCCAGAGTCAACACTCTGATCAGGCCTGATGGAGAGAAGAAGGCATATGTTCCACTAGCTCCTGAGTATGATGCTTTGGATGTTGCCAGCACAATTGGGGTCATCTAAACTGAGTCCAGCTGGCTAATTCTAAACATAAAAGTTTTCGCTATAAAATAATAAATAAAAAATAAAAGTAAGTGAAAAATGGGGGAGTGGGGATAAAAGAGACTCTTAATTAAAGCATCTATATAATTTATTGTCCTAACTGGAACATGTCAGGAATGAAAGGGAACAGTATTAATAATTTTAACTGCTACAGGCCTAAGCCAGTGCTGTGCTGGGCAGTCCTGGATGTACGGTCCCTCTACTTTTAACCAGCAGGTTTCAAATATCAGACTAATGTGATTTAAGATTTGTCACAAAAACAGGAAACGAAGAGAACAACTTGTAAGTGAGAACGTTTAGATCACTAGCAACCAGTTGTTTTTAAGTCTGAAAAGAACCAGTCCCAAATCATCGCCATAACCACTGATCCATCTGGATCAGAAGTCACAAACTGATGGCCTGGGGTTGGATCCAGCCTGCAGATGTGTTTGCTTTGGCCCGCAACGTATTGGGTTACAGAGTGCTTTTCTTAAAACTTTGAGTTTGTTGCCAACATTTCCAAGATGAAAGATGTCATGTTAAAATCCAGATTCCTAGCATCTCTTGAAACACTTGAGGAGTATTAAGAGCAGGCACACATTCTCACATGGCAACTGACTAGAGCGGAGCATTCTCTCACTAATCCACCCCAGTCCTCATCTCCCTCCAGTGATTTCTTTTTTTTTTTTTCTATCCAGTGACTTCTAATGCTGGGCTGCTGTGCTTGGTTCCTTCTTTGACTCCTACAGATACTTGACTTTTCAACCTTCATACTAGATCAAGCTCTCATCATCAGAACAAAGAAAGTGAGGTTGGCTGCAGAAGCTACCATTTTATAAACAATTGAAAATAGAAATCCAGCAACCCAGATAATAAATGGGGAAATTCTGAAGAATTGGTAGGGGATATAGTATTACTACTCTTTAAACAGGCCTAACAACAACAACAAAAACCTAATTCTGTTCAGAAAATTCCCCTTTAATTTGTCTACTTTTCAGATCATTCCATATTTCCCAAGTAATATAGCCTGACCTACACCAGTAGAACTTCCAGAAATTCTCTTACTAAAAAATATAATAGCTAATCTACAGCCCACTGGCAAAATGCACAGTTGAAGGCCCAGCCCAGTGACTGCTGCCCACCCTTGCTTCTCTCAACAAGCCCGGAACATCACTGGGTGTGTGATTGTTAGTAAATCTTCATTAATTACGAGCCTCATAAACAGCTGTGCAATGTGGGAGGTTGGAGAGAGACAGCTCCTGTCTTCCTAAGAGAGAGTTTGGAACTAAAAGAAGTTCCTAGCTAGAAAGCATTCCAAAATAGGATGAGTTGTTTTGAGAGTACAGAGAATAGCATCAGAGAGCACAGATGTTCATCCCAGAGGTTGGTACCCAAACAACAACTGAAAAAACTTTCACTCTTTAGCACAAAGGAAATGGAGAGCTGTAATTGGTTTCATAACCAAATTATGGAAACTTACATGTTTTGAAACTAATATATAGGGGCTTCCCTGGTGGCGCAGTGGTTGGGAGTCCGCCTGCCGATGCAGGGGACACGGGTTTGTGCCCCGGTACGGGAGGATCCCACAGGCTGCGAAGCAGCTGGGCCCATGAGCCATGGCCGCTGAGCCTGCACGTCCGGAGCCTGTGCTCCGCAACGGGAGAGGCCACAACAGTGAGAGGCCCGCGTACCGCAAAAAAAAAAAAAAAAAAAATATTACTGACAGAAGTATCTATGGCCTGGAAGGGTGTCTCTTGTGAGGCATAGGACTATGTTTCCCTGTGTAGTGTTGGTCCTAATCCAAGGAGCAGAGCTCTCAGAGACCAGTTTAGGAACCTTTATTTTCTACTGGTTTCCTTATGAAATCCCCACTGCAGCCAGGCTGCTGTCCTCTCTAGTCCCCATATAGACTATTGAAAATGCTTTGGCCTCTCCCACTACCTCTGGATTTCCACTTAACATTTCATCTGTATTAGTGTGTTAGGGTAGGGATGAATGACATTCTTGCTACTAAAACAGAGACTTAGGGCCTGTTTAGAGGACCATCTTAAACACTTTGTGGTCATTCATATCATTGAAAGCCATGGAATGCTTAAGAGAAGTGAGATAGAGCTGTAAAGAACAGTACGAATCCCTAGCACATATTGCTCTGTGAAAAATTTGCAGAATACATATTACCATTTTATTCATCCTATATAGTCATTGTCTCCAATTCCTTTCTTCCTATTGTCTCCTTCAAACCCACTCCAAAGGGATCTTTATCTTCACCATCACAACCCCAACTGCTTAGGTCATATAGCCTCTGTGTTACTGAATCAAATGGTCACTTATCTGACTTGGCCTGTAATCAATATTTGACACATCTGATCATTCCTTCCTTCTTGAAACACCTCCCTCACTTGGCTTCCTGGACACCACCCTCTCCTGTATTTCCTCCTTTCTCATTGTTTCTCGGTGTCCTTTGCTAATTCTTGCAAATCTCTAAGACTTCTAAATATTGGGGTGCCAGGACTTCCCTAGTGGTGTAGTGGTTAAGAATCCTCCCACCAATGCAGGGGACACGGGTTCAAGCCCTGGTCTGGGAAGATCCCATATGGCGTGAAGCAACTAAGCCCGTGCACCACAACTACTGAGCCTGTGCTCTAGAGCCCGCAAGCCACAACTATTGAGCCCACGTGCCACAACTACTGAGCCCACATGCCACAACTACTGAGCCCACGCGCCTAGAGCCTGTTCACCGCAACGAAGAGTAGCCCCCACTTGCCACAACTAGAGAAAGCCCACACACTGCAATGAAGACCCAATGCAGCCAAAATTTTTTTAATTAAAAAATAAATAAATATTGGGGTGACAAAGATGGGCTTTAAACCTCTTCTTTTCTACCGTTAAATTCATTTCTTGGTGATCTCATTCAGTCTCAAGGCTTTAAATACTGTCACTATGCTGAGGACTCAAATCCAACTGCCTGCTCAACGACTCCACCCAAATGTCTAAAGGCATCTTTAATTTAACATTCCCACAATCGAGTTCCTGATTTTCCCACAGACACACACACATACTAAAAACCTTCCCTTTCCACAGTCTTCTGTATCTCAGTTAATGAAAACTGCATTGCAGTTATTCAAGTTCAGAAACTTGTCAACCCTGACCTCTTGCTTTCTCTCACCTGGACATCTAATCCAGGAGAAACCTCTGTTGGCTCTACCTTCAGAATCAATCCACAGTCTTGACTACTCACCACATTTTCTGCTACGTACTTCTCTGTCAAAGTCACTATGAGCTCTTGCCTGCCTCATAGCAACAGTCTCCTAACATCCGACCGCTACTAGCCTCCTTCAGTCTGGTCTCAACCCAGAAACCATAACGATCCACTTAAAATATGTCAGATCAACTTACTCTGCTCAAAACCTAACAGTGTCTTCCACTTCACAGAGAATAAAAGCCAAAGGCCTTAAACTTGTTAGCAAGAACCTGAATGATCAGTTACCCAACTCCTTCCCCAGCACCCAGCATTTCTCAATCACTCTGACTGCTCCTACTCTCCCCTCATTCATTCTGCTTCAGACTCACAGAAATTTGTGTTCTTTGAATATGCAGGTCACTTGCTGTTCCCTCTGTTTAGAATGTCCTTTCTCTAGATGACCTCTTACAAGTCTTGGCTCAAATGTCACCTTCAATTAGAACTGTTCTCTGACCACTCTGTTTCCTATTTATCCTCAGGATTTATTTTTTTGCACAGCGTTTACGATATTTTCAAATACCATATAACACATTTATTTATTTAGTTTTATCTCTGTCTGCATCCCCTAGAAGGTAAGCTCCATGAGGGCGAGGATCTTTATTCACTTTATTCAATGCCTAATCCCCAGTGTATTCAATTAATATTTGTTAAACAGAGAAATTAATTTATATAATATTATGTATTTTCTATGGAATGTGCGTATATGTGTATATCTCCAAATCTAGTTTAGTTCTAGGGAGAGTAGTGAGTAGGGAAAGGGTGAATGGGCTCATGATTGGTGTGGGTGGAAAGTCTATCAATAGAGTATTGATACTTTACCCTTGTAAGGATTGTTCCAAGTTTTTAAACATGATATAGTCATTAATTACTTTTTACGTAAGGGGATATTATTTGTTAATAATTACCTAATATATCACAGGTACATACTATGTAGCCCCTATCTGCTGCTCCCCTACTCCAGCTACAGCTGATTGGACCAGAGTCTAATTAGATTGGACCAGTCTAATTCAAAGTGGAAAAAAATCAGATCAACTCTTCCAAAAATTTGGAATAGGGTCGTGGAGAGATTAAGTCAGTCAGACTACTGTGAGGACTGGAACTATAGGCCATGTAGAATTTGAGACCATTATCAACCAACACCATATGTAAGGTGAATTTTTGGAGAGATGGAAAAAAGATAAGTAAGGAAAGAAAGCTTATGAGAGGGGAGGAACAGGAGAATAGATGGAGCAGATGTGTAGAGACAGAGATGCATGTGGCCTCCTACTTTTCAGTGCCATCCACATGCAGAATGTAAGCTCTGTTTCCTTACGCTCTTTCCTATCAGGAAACACCTTTTAACATGAACTACTTTAAACAGAATTGGATTCCTTGCAATGTTAAACTCTTAACTTAAATATCCAATACATTTTCCATGGTATAAAATAAGGCAATATCCCAACATTTGAAAAAAATTATAAAATACAAAAAAAGTTCTCAATGCTGAATCCACTGCTTTTAATAAAAAAAAAAAAAGTATAAGAAGGCTAAAACCAAGGCTGATTCTGGCCTTTGCAAGATTGCTCATATCCACATTAATTTGCATACCCTCATTATTTAATTTTAAGTTTCATCACTATTAAAGCTATTCTTTAATATTTATTTAGCAAAAGCTCCCTAATTCTGCCATACATTCCCATCAATTAAAACAGATATTTTGACCCTAAGTATCACAAACCCTTGGTGAGGAGAGCTGTACGTAATTTACTACTAATAATAAAGTACATAAATTTACAAATTATTTCTCTTTTTTGTAAACTCAAACAGTTGTAGTTCCTTGCATTCCCACATGCATACATCAGCGGAAGAGAAAGTGCTTGGGTTACAGGTAAATCTACAGGTGTCACAAATTATCCTCAGCCTGTATTACTATGTACCAACCCATCACTTGAAATATCCAAAGGGAGGATGTGACACAAGTGTGAATTTCATATTGCCACCTTCCTAATATACAGGTCAGTTACTCAGAAACGCGTTCTCTGGCCCTACCAAAAAGTTCCTATCATGTTATTCCTTCTCACTTAGTATTCATTTATTATCATCTGATACTTTTCTTGTTTGTTTTTGTTTTTTTTTTTTTTTTTTTTTTTTTTTTTTTTTTTAAGTTTATTTATTTATTTTTTTAATTAGTTTCTGCTTTATAACAAAGTGAATCAGTCATACATATACATCTGTTCCCACATCCCTTCCCTCATGCATCTCCCTCCCTCCCACCCTCCCCATCCCACCCCTCCAGGCGGTCACAAAGCACCGAGCTGATCTCCCTGTGCTCTGCGGCTGCTTCCCACTATCTATCTACCTGACGTTTGGTAGTGTATACACGTCCATGCCTCTCTTTCGCCTTGTCACAGCCCACCCTTCCCCCTCCCCATATCCTCAAGTCCATTCTCAAGTAGGTCTGCGTCTTCATTCCCGTTTTGCCCCTAGGTTCTTCATGACATTTTTTTTTTAAATTCCGTATATATGTGTTAGCATACGGTATTTGTCTTTCTCTTTCTGACTAACTTCACTCTGTATGACAGACTCTAGGTCTATCCACCTCATTACAAATAGCTCAGTTTCGTTTCTTTTTATGGCTGAGTAATATTCCATTGTATATATGTGCCACATCTTCTTTATCCATTCATCCGATGATGGACACTTAGGTTGTTTCCAGCTCCGGGCTATTGTGAATAGAGCTGCAATGAACATTTTGGTACATGTCTCTTTTGGAATTATGGTTTTCTCAGGGTATATGCCCAGTAGTGGGATTGCTGGGTCATATGGTAGTTCTATTTGTAGTTTTTTAAGGAACCTCCATACCGTTCTCCATAGTGGCTGTACCAATTCACATTCCCACCAGCAGTGCAAGAGTGTTCCCTTTTCTCCACACCCTCTCCAGCATTTATTGTTTCTAGATTTCTCTTTTTTTTTTTTTTAATTAGTTTCTGCTTTATAACAAAGTGAATCAGTCATACATATACATCTGTTCCCACATCCCTTCCCTCATGCATCTCCCTCCCTCCCACCCTTCCCATCCCACCCCTCCAGGCGGTCACAAAGCACCGAGCTGATCTCCCTGTGCTCTGCGGCTGCTTCCCACTATCTATCTACCTTACGTTTGGTAGTGTATATATGTCCATGCCTCTCTTTCGCTTTGTCACAGCTTACCCTTCCCCCTCCCCATATCCTCAAGTCCATTCTCAAGTAGGTCTGTGTCTTTATTCTCGTTTTGCCCCTAGGTTCTTCATGACATTTTTTTTTTAAATTCCGTATATATGTGTTAGCATACGGTATTTGTCTTTCTCTTTCTGACTAACTTCACTCTGTATGACAGACTCTAGGTCTATCCACCTCATTACAAATAGCTCAGTTTCGTTTCTTTTTATGGCTGAGTAATATTCCATTGTATATATGTGCCACATCTTCTTTATCCATTCATCCGATGATGGACACTTAGGTTGTTTCCAGCTCCGGGCTATTGTGAATAGAGCTGCAATGAACATTTTGGTACATGTCTCTTTTGGAATTATGGTTTTCTCAGGGTATATGCCCAGTAGTGGGATTGCTGGGTCATATGGTAGTTCTATTTGTAGTTTTTTAAGGAACCTCCATACCGTTCTCCATAGTGGCTGTACCAATTCACATTCCCACCAGCAGTGCAAGAGTGTTCCCTTTTCTCCACACCCTCTCCAGCATTTATTGTTTCTAGATTCCTTGATGATGGCCATTCTGACTGGTGTGAGATGATATCTCATTGTAGTTTTGATTTGCATTTCTCTAATGATTAATGATGTTGAGCATTCTTTCATGTGTTTGTTGGCAGTCTGTATATCTTCTTTGGAGAAATGCCTATTTAAGTCTTCTGCCCATTTTTGGATTGGGTTGTCTGTTTTTTTGCTATTGAGCTGCATGAGCTGTTTATAAATTTTGGAGATTAATCCTTTGTCAGTTGCTTCATTTGCAAATATTTTCTCCCATTCTGAGGGTTGTCTTTTGGTCTTCTTTATGGTTTCCTTTGCTGTGCAAAAGCTTTGAAGTTTCATTAGGTCCCATTTGTTTATCTTTGTTTTTATTTCCATTTCTCTAGGAGGTGGGTCCAAAAGGATCTTGCTGTGATTTATGTCATAGAGTGTTCTACCTATGTTTTCCTCTAAGAGTTTGATAGTTTCTGGCCTTACATTTAAGTCTTTAATCCATTTTGAGCTTATTTTTGTGTATGGTGCTAGGGAATGATCTAATCTCAAACTTTTACATGTCCCTGTCCAGTTTTCCCAGCACCACTTATTGAAGAGGCTGTCCTTTCTCCACTGTACATTCCTGCCTCCTTTATCAAAGATAAGTTGGCCATATGTGCGTGGGTTTATCTCTGGGCTTTCTATCCTGATCCACTGATCTATCTTTCTGTTTTTATGCCAGTACCAGACTGTCTTAATTACTGTAGCTTTGTAGTATAGTCTGAAGTCAGGGAGCCTGATTCCTCCAGCTCCGTTTTTCGTTCTCAAGATTGCTTTAGCTATTCGGGGCCTTTTGTTTTTCCAAACAAATTTTGAAATTTTTTGTTCTAGTTCTGTGAAAAATGCCATTGGTAGTTTGATAGGGATTGCATTGAATCTGTAGATTGCTTTCGGTAGTAGAGTCATTTTCACAATATTGATTCTTCCAATCCAGGAGCATGGTATATCTCTCCATCTATTTGTATCATCTTTAATTTCTTTCATCAGTGTCTTATAGTTTTCTGCATACAGGTCTTTTGTCTCCTTAGGTAGGTTTATTCCTAGATATTTTATTCTTTTTGTTGCAATGGTAAATGGGAGTGTTTTCTTGATTTCATTTTCAGATTTTTCATCATTAGTGTATAGGAATGCCAGAGATTTCTGTACATTAATTTTATATCCTGCTACTTTACCAAATTCATTGATTAGCTCTAGTAGTTTTTCGGTAGCATCTTTAGGATTCTCTATGTATAGTATCATGTCATCTGCAAACAGTGACAGCTTTACTTCTTCTTTTCCAATTTGGATTCCTTTTATTTCCTTTTCTTCTCTGATTGCTGTGGCTAAAACTTCCAAAACTATGTTGAATAAGAGTGGTGAGAGTGGGCAGCCTTGTCTTGTTCCTGATCTTAGTGGAAATGGTTTCAGTTTTTCACCATTGAGGACAATGTTGGCTGTGGGTTTGTCATATATGGCCTTTATTATGTTGAGGAAAGATCCCTCTATACCTACTTTCTGCAGGGTTTTTATCATAAATGGGTGTTGA
The DNA here is from genome assembly GCF_964165515.1 of Mesoplodon bidens. Classification (NCBI taxonomy): domain Eukaryota; kingdom Metazoa; phylum Chordata; class Mammalia; order Artiodactyla; family Ziphiidae; genus Mesoplodon; species Mesoplodon bidens. The sequence goes on from NC_138161.1 coordinate 133,018,160, forward strand.
ATTTTGTCGAAAGCTTTCTCTGCATCTATTGAGATGATCATATGGTTTTTCTCCTTCAACTTGTTAATATGGTGTATTACATTGATTGATTTGCGTATATTGAAGAATCCTTGCATTCCTGGGATAAACCCCACTTGATCATGGTGTATGATCCTTTTAATGTGCTGTTGGATTCTGTTTGCTAGTATTTTGTTGAGGATTTTTGCATCTATGTTCATCAGTGATATTGGCCTGTAGTTTTCTTTCTTTGTGACATCCTTGCCTGGTTTTGGTATCAAGGTGATGTCGGCCTCGTAGAATGAGTTTGGGAGTGTTCCTCCCTCTGCTATATTTTGGAAGAGTTTGAGAAGGATAGGTGTTAGCTCTTCTCTAAATGTTTGATAGAATTCACCTGTGAAGCCATCTGGTCCTGGGCTTTTGTTTGATGGAAGATTTTTAATCACAGTTTCAATTTCAGTGCTTGTGATTGGTCTATTCATATTTTCTATTTCTTCCTGAGTCAGTCTTGGCAGGTTGTGCATTTCTAAGAATGTGTCCATTTCTTCCAGGTTGTCCATTTTATTGGAATAGAGTTGCTTATAGTAATCTCTCATAATCTTTTGTATTTCTGCAGTGTCAGTTGTTACTTCTCCTTTTTCATTTCTAATTCTATTGATTTGAGTCTTCTCCCTTTTTTTCTTGATGAGTCTGGCTAATGGTTTGTCAATTTTGTTTATCTTCTCAAAGAACCAGCTTTTAGTTTGGTTGATCTTTGCTATCGTTTCCTTCATTTCTTTTTCATTTATTTCTGATCTGATCTTTATGATTTCTTTCCTTCTGCTAGCTTTGGGGTATTTTTGTTCTTCTTTCTCTAATTGCTTTAGGTGCAGGGTCAGGTTGTTTACTCGAAATGCTTCCTGTTTCTTAAGGTGGGATTGTATTGCTATAAACTTCCCCCTTAGAACTGCTTTTGCTGCGTCCCATAGGTTTTGGGTCGTCGTGTCTCCATTGTCATTTGTTTCTAGGTATTTTTTAATTTCCTCTTTGATTTCTTCAGTGATCACTTCGTTATTGAGTAGTGTATTGTTTAGCCTCCATGTGTTTGTATTTTTTACACATCTTTTCCTGTAATTGATGTCTAGTCTCATAGCATTGTGGTCGGAGAAGATACTTGATACAATTTCAATTTTCTTAAAATTACCGAGGCTTGATTTGTGACCCAAGATATGATCTATCCTGGAGAATGTTCCATGAGCACTTGAGAAAAATGTGTATTCTGTTGTTTTTGGATGGAATGTCCTATAAATATCAACTAAGTCCATCTCGTTTAATGTATCATTTAAAGCTTGTGTTTCCTTATTTATTTTCATTTTGGATGATCTGTCCATTGGTGAAAGTGGAGTGTTAAAGTCCCCTACTATGAGTGTGTTACTGTCGATTTCCCCTTTTATGGCTGTTAGTATTTGCCTTATGTATTGAGGTGCTCCTATGTTGGGTGCATAAATATTTACAATTGTTATATCTTCTTCTTGGATCGATCCCTTTATCGTTATGTAGTGTCCTTCCTTGTCTCTTCTAATAGTCTTTATTTTAAAGTCTATTTTGTCTGATATAAGAATTGCTACTCCAGCTTTCTTTTGATTTCCATTTGCATGGAATATCTTTTTCCATCCCTTTACTTTCAATCTGTATGTGTCTCTAGGTCTGAAGTGGGTCTCTTGTAGACAGCATATATATGGGTCTTGTTTTTGTATCCATTCAGCCACTCTGTGTCTTTTGGTGGGAGCATTTAGTCCATTTACATTTAAGGTAATTATTGATATGTATGTTCCTATTCCCATTTCCTTAATTGCTTTGGGTTCGTTATTGTAGGTATATTCCTTCTGTTGTGTTTCTTGCCTAGAGAAGTTCCTTTAGCATTTGTTGTAAAGCTGGTTTGGTGGTGCTGAACTCTCTCAGCTTTTGCTTGTCTGTAAAGGTTTTAATTTCTCCATCAAATCTGAATGAGATCCTTGCTGGGTAGAGTAATCTAGGTTGCAGGTTTCTCTCCTTCATCACTTTAATTATGTCCTGCCACTCCCTTCTGGCTTGTAGGGTTTCTGCTGAGAGATCAGCTGTTAACCTTATGGGGATTCCCTTGTGTGTTATTTGTTGTTTTTGCCTTGCTGCTTTTAATATGATTTCTTTGTGTTTAATTTTTGACAGTTTGATTAATATGTGTCTTGGTGTATTTCTCCTTGGATTTATTCTGTATGGGACTCTCTGTGCCTCCTGGACTTGATTAACTATTTCCTTTCCCAAATTAGGGAAGTTTTCAACTATAATCTCTTCAAATATTTTCTCAGTCCCTTTCTTTTTCTCTTCTTCTTCTGGAACCCCTATAATTCGAATGTTGGTGCGTTTAATGTTGTCCCAGAGATCTCTGAGACTCTCCTCTGTTCTTTTCATTCTTTTTTCTTTATTTTGCTCTGCATCAGTTATTTCCACTATTTTATCTTCCACCTCACTTATCCGTTCTTCTGCCTCAGTTATTCTGCTATTGATCCCATCTAGAGTATTTTTCATTTCATTTATTGTGTTTTTAATCGATGCTTGATTCATCTTTAGTTCTTCTAGGTCCTTGTTAACTGTTTCTTGCATGTTGTCTATTCTATTTCCAAGATTATGGATCATGGAAATAGAATCTTGGATCAGCTTTACTATCATTATTCTGAATTCTTTTTCAGGTAGACTGCCTATTACCTCTTCATTTGTTAGGTCTGGTAGGTGTTTATCTTGCTCCTTCACCTGCTGTGTGTTTTTCTGCCTTCTCATTTTGCTTATGTTACTGTGTTTGGGGTCTCCTTTTTGCCGGCTGCAGATTCGTAGTTCCCGTTGTTTTTGGTGTCTGACCCCAGTGGCTAAGGTTGTTTCAGTAGGTTGGGTAGGCTTCCTGGTGGGGGGGACTAATTCCTGTGCTCTGGTGGTTGAGGCTCGATCTTGTCTTTCTGGTGGACAGGTCCACGTCTGGTGGTGTGTTTTGGGGTGCCTATGGCCTTATTATGTTTTTAGGTAGCCTCTCTGCTAATGGGTGGGGTTGTGTTCCTGCCTTGCTAGTTGCTTGGCATAGGGTGACCTGCACTGTAGCTTGCTGGTCGTTGACTGAAGCTGGGTGCTGGTGTTGGGATGGAGATCTCTGGGAGATTTTCGCTGCTTGATATTATGTGGAGCTGGGAGGTCTGTTGTGGACCCGTGTCCTGAAGTTGGCTCTCCCACTTCAGAGGCACAGCACTGGCTCCTGGCTGCAGCACCAAGAGCCTTTCATCCACCCGGCTCAGAGTAACAGGGAGAAAAAGTAGAAAGAAAGAATTAGTAGAAGAAAGAAAGAGAGAGGGAAAGAAAGGAAGAAGGGAAGAAAGGAAGGAAGGAAGGAAGGAAGAAAGAAAGGAGGGAGGGAGGGAGGGAGGAAGGATGGAAAGAAAGGAGGGAGGGAGGGAGAAAGGAAAGGAAGAAAGACAGGAGGGAGGGAGGAAGGAAAGAAAAAGAAAGTGGAAAGAAGAAGGGTGGGAGGGAGGAAAGAAAAAGAAAGAAGGAAAGGAGGAGCGGAGGGAGGGAGGGAGGAAGGGAGAGTAGGAAAAAAAGAAAGAGCAGGTAAAGTAAAATAGAATAAAGTATGAAATATAGTAGCGTTATTAAAATTAGAAAGTAATTATTGAAAAAAAAAAAAAAAAACCGGACCGATAGAACCCTGAGACATATGGTGGAAGCAAAGCTATACAGAGAGAATCTTACACAGAAGATTACACATACACATTCACAAAAAGAGAGCAGGGGGAAAAATCAAAAATCTTGCTCTCCAAGTCCACCTCCTCAATTTGGGATAATTCGTTGTAAAAAGAGGAAAAGGGCGAGAAGTCTGAAATCTTGCTCTCTAAGTCCACCTCCTTAATTTGGAATAATTCGTTGTAAAAAGAGGAAAAGGGGGGAAAGTCTTAAATCTTGTCCTCAAAGTCCACTTCCTCAATTTGGGATGATTCGCTGTCCATTCATGCACTCCACAGACGCAGGGCACATCAAATGGACCGTGGAGCTTTAATCCGCTGCCTCCGAGGCTGCACAGAGAGATTTCCCTGCCTCTGCTCTCACAGCTCCCGGGTCTCAGCCTTGGACCTGGCCCCGCCTCTGCGCGTAGGTCGCCGGAGGGCGTCCGTTCTTCGCTCAGACAGGACGGGTTTAAAGGAGCCGCTGATTCGGGGGCTCTGGCTCACTCAGGCAGAGGGGAGGGAGGGGCGCGCAGTGTGGGGCGGGCCTGCGGCGGCAGAGGCCGGCGTGACGTTGCAGCAGCCCGTGGCGCTCCGTGCGCTTTCCCGGGAAAGCCGTCCCCGGGTCTCGGGGACCCCAGCAGTGGCGGGGTGCACAGGCCCCCCGGAAGGCGGGGCGGACAGTGACCCGCGCTCGCACACAGGCCCCGCGGCGGCGGCGGCGGCGGCGGCGGCGGCGGGCCGCGGCGGGCGGGCGGCGGCGGCGGCGGCGGCCCACGCCCGTCTCCGAGGTCCGTGCCTTACCCGCGGCTCGTGCCTGTCACCGGCGCTTCCCCAAGCAGCCCTCTTAATGCCCTCTCCTCGCGCACCAGGAAACAAAAGGGAAAAAAGTCTCTTGCCTCTTCAGCAGCTCCAGACCCTTTCCCCGGACTCCCTCCGGGCTAGCCGTGGTGCACTAACTCCTTCAGGCTCTCTTCCTGCCGCCAGCCCCAGTCCTCTCCCTGCGCTCCGACTGAAAGCCGATACCCGAGCCTCAGCTCCCAGCCCCGCCCGCCACGGCGGCCGAGCAGACAAGCCTCTCGGGCTGGTGTGTGCCTGAGGGCACCGGTCCTCTGTGCCAGAATCTCTCCGCTTTGCCCTCCGCACCCCTGTTGCTGTGCTCTCCTCCGCTACTCCGAAGCTTTCCCCCTCCGCCACCTGCAGTCTCCGCCCGCGAAGGGGCTTGTAGTGTGTAGAAACCTTCCCCCCTTCACGGCTCCCTCCCACTGGTGCAGGTCCCGTCCCTATCCTATTGTCTCTGTTTATTCTTTTTTTCTTTTGCCCTACCCAGGTATGTGGGGAGCTTCTTGCCTTTTGGGGGGTCTGAGGTCTTCTGTCAGCGTTCAGTAGGTGTTCTGTAGGAGTTGTTCCACGTGTAGATGAATTTCTGATGTATCTGTGGGGAGGAAGGTGATCTCCGCGTCTTACTCTTCCGCCATCTTCCTCCGGGGTCCTGAAGCATGTCCTTGCCTCCTATCACACTGGAATCCCATCAAGCCTTCAGGCTTCCTACCAGCTTACAGGATGGAATCTGCTGGCGTCTCCCCGCTTTTCCCCTCCATTAATGGCAGGGTCCCAATGTGTACTTGCGACCCATGCTTTTCTCAAACCAGTGCTTCTCCCGTTTAGCGCGCGCCAACCCCCCTCGCGGGCTCCTTGCAAAAGCTGTTTGTTTTTGTTTTGTCTTTCTTTCCCACAAGAACATAGTTCTATGAGAGGTGGAACCCAAAATGCCTGCTTTATTCATCAACATTTCCCTAGTACTTTAGAGTATGTTGTACCTGGCACAAAATACTTGTGCCTGAGCAAATACTTGAACACATCAAGCTAGTTCCAAACCAGGGCCTTTATATGCTCTTTCCTCAGCCAGAATCCCCTACCCCTTATTCTTCTCATAGCTAATTCCTGCACATCATTTGGGTCTCAGCTCAAATGCTGACACCTCAGAAAGGCCACTGATTACGCTAGCCTCTCCACCTCTTAAGGCTTTCTCTAACACATTATCCTATTTGGGTTTAACAGAGCACTTAAGACTATCTGAAGTTCCCTTTTATATGTGTTCTTTCCGTGTTTATTACCATCACCTGTCTTCCCACTAGAATGTAATTTCCACAAGGAACTTTGACTTGTTTATCACCTTGTCTCCAGAACCTAGAAGAGGGCCTGGCACTTAGGAGGCAGACAATAAATATTTGTTGAGTGAATGAAAGGTTGAAAACTGCAGTTTTAAAATATATGTCCACACAAGGTATCACTGCTCTTCAGTACTGGGATACAAACAACAAACTGCTATATGTGCAAGTAATTTTTTTAACAATTAAAATTTCACATATAATATAGATCAAAAGATTGCCAAATTATATTCCAGATGGATTTAGAATCCTGGTTGGGTACAAGTGGTATACGATCAGTAGCTGGTTCAACTTTGACTAACCTCACTAATAGTTTCCAGGAGAAAAATCTTCCTCTCTTTCCTTGTATGGATTGGAAACTGAAATTGCAAAGGACACAATGCTACAAATGAAACCACAACCAGTCAAACTTGGCAAACGTGTGCCACTGTCCAAACTATTTGTGTAGGCAAAGAGACAAAATTCCTAAAGGAAAAAAATTTCCAATTCTAAAAAGCACCTCCCCATGCCTACAACCCCAAACAGAATTAAGTTCCACTACTCAACAGTCTCAGATCTAAAGGCGAGGGGTTTCCTCCTCAGAGCCAGAAAATCACAATGACAACCACCCCAAGTTGTCGGTAACCGACTTGGCCCATAGGAGGCAGACCAAAACTGTCAAATGTGGAGACATTCACCCCATTCCCCCCCAAGACATTTCTATTTTACAATCCCACAGTCCTCCCCGCTACAACCATTTCCTATGTATCTATGGACACCTGTGAGATCTCCCTTACACTCATCACCTCTTGAAACTATTTTCTGATTAACTTCATTTAGTCAACCATTAGGAAAGTCAGTCAGACAACAAATACTTATTGAACATACATTATGTAGCTGACACAGTTTGTGTAGTAAAAACACATCAGTAAAGAAAACAGAGAACAATGCTCGCCCACATGGAGCTTACATTCTAAGCACCTCATATTCACTTAAAAACAGAAAAATATAGATATAATGAACAGTAGGCATTTGACAGAGATGACTACATAAATTCATAGATAACATAAACAGATACAACAGTTGGTACATAAACACATGGTTATCCAGTATCTTCCAGAGAACTCAGATTTGCATCATTAAAGAGAATATTTGGGATATGAATCAGGTATGTTGCTTTCTGATTGTTTTCCTGTAACATTATGTGTGCCTGTTATCTTCCTTATAGGTTTTCCTCGGGCAGAAAATATATCCTTCATTTCCTTTGTACTGTGTTCAGGGGGCAAGTTGTACAGTGCCCCTAAATAGACTATGAGTTCATTAACTGTTTGTTAAATAATACATTGCACTTATATGGTGATTTTAAACTTTCTGAAACTAACATCATGCACTTATTCATACTCTAATGCTAGATCAAGAAGAAGACAGTGAATTTCAGTAAGGGAACTGGTGGTAACACAAGTAGTATGTTTGAGACAACTAGCCTTGCTTGCTAAGAACCAGTCCAGTGTTCTTCTTATTATTGTTGCTGTTGTTTTTCTGATTCTCTACTCAAGTCCAGACACTAGAAAGCACAGGAATCAGGCAATTTAAAATCATAGCAATGGAAACCAGAGAAAGAAAAGAAAACTTGGGTTTAGAGAAAAGCCCAAATCCAAGGGCAAAGTCTAGGGCTTTAGTTAGTGATTTTTAAACTGCATTTAATTAAAATACACATTCCTGGGAATCCCCTGGCGGTCCAGTGGTTAAGACTCCATGCTTTCACTGCAGAGGGCGTGGTTTCAATCCCTGGTCGGGGAACTAAGATCCCACAAGCAATGCAGCGCAGCCGAAAAAATAAAAAATAAAATAAAATGCACATTCCTGATGAACACCCTGACACAGACATTCTGATTCATTAGATCTGGAGTAAAGTCCAGGAATATGAATTTTTGCAAACATCCCCCAGATGATTCTGATGCAAACCCTCTGGGAAATGCTTCCTTGATGGCAAAGGTTGGACCAAGGAAGGTCAGTCAGTTCACTACATGGCTTCCAAAGCTTGGCATGTTCAGATAGGGCTTGGTACCAGAAGTCTGTTGCAGCAGGCATAGCACAGTGATAAGAAAAGCCACCATTTCTGAGTGCTATCAAGAGAACCACAGCTACTGGAGATGTATGGACCAGGATCTAGCCCCGGGAAGGAAAGGACTAGAATGCTTCTAATGTTCTAGTCTCAGCATAAGGTCTAGCGCTGTTTTGTACCCTAGGGGAGATCTGAGTCCCAGGAAGGAAAATCTGGCATAGCCAGCTCATGTAGAGTCCCAATCTATGGGAAGATCAGGTTAGGAGGAAGGTAAGTTTGCCATTTTGAAGGGTTTACTGGTTCTCATCCCTAATATTGCAGACCTGGCTAGACAATGAGGAAGGGTCACATAATCTAAAAACAGAGACCTGCTCTGAAAACCCAAGACTGAAAATCATGATTCAACTCCAAGTTCCACAATGAATTGAAGCTGAGGAGGCTGATATGTTTTCTACATCCAGCAGGAATGGCCCAGAAATGAAGTCGGAAGGGCAGATATGCTATAAAGGAAAAAACAATGAGGTAGGGGTTAACCCTGAACTTCAAGAGTCCACATCTCCCACCAGGAAAGTGGATGGCCCAGCATTATGCTCTAGCAATAATCTCATTTTAAAATCTATAGCAATCATTATTTTCCCCACATACTGAGAAAGGTTCTATCATAATCAATGCACAAAACAACTACAAGCAGAAAGTAACAACTAGATCTTTCCATAGATCTCAAAACAATTAGATGGCAAACATTCAAGTAACTGCAAGTTTAAATTATTAAGCAACATTTTTGCTTGCAAGGTGTTAGGAATTGATATCTAACATATAGGGGTATCTGGAAAAATACTGGCATTTATTTAAACCAGGTGGAGTATTTTTACACATGTGAAAACCCAAATTAAAAGAGGTTCATTGGCTTTTCCAAGTATATACATAGGTAGTCCAAGATGATGGAAATAAACCCCCACCTTTTTAAATTCCAAACGTTTTCATTCTAACTTTTGACTTCTCTGCTGATAGATGAATGGATAGATAGACACTTTAGTGTGATTTTCCTGGCTTTTTTGTCTTTTTTTTTTTTTACTATTTTATTAAGAAAAAATTTAATTATTTACAGAAGTAGAGAGAATATTATCATGAACCCCCAAGTACCCATCACCCAGCAACAAAAATCTTGATTCTTTCTACACTCACTCACCACCCCCCACCCAAGATTATTTGAAGCGAATTCTAGACATCATACTATTTCATCCATAAATAGTTTGGCATAGATTTCTAAGGGATCGGTAATCTCTTTTTTAAAATTAACCACAGGGCTTCCCTGGTGGCACAGTGGTTGAGAGTCCACCTGCCGATGCAGGGGACACGGGTTCGTGCCCCGGTCCGGGAAGATCCCACGTGTCACGGAGCGGCTGGGCCCGTGAGCCATGGCCGCTGAGCCTGCGCGTCCGGAGCCTGTACTCCGCAACAGGAGAGGTCACAACAGTGAGAGGCCCACATACCACACACACACAAAAAAATTAACCACAGCATATGGCTTCATTTAGTGAGATAAGAAAACATTACACTTAAATCACAGTGCACGAATTCATATTTATTATTGTATTGATAATTGGGGGGTTGCCTTGGGTAGTTTGAAGTGGAAATCCAATGCACATCGGTGATAGTTTTTCAAGTACAATGGTTTTTCCATACCAGCACAAGTTCATATTATTTTTTTATAAAAGAAATTTATAGTCATCACATTTTCCCAAACTCAGAAACTTTTGAGTAAATTATTCTGATTCCACTCTGACTACTAGGCTCTGGGAATTGTGAGATTTCCCACTTGAAGCGTCCATCTTCATTGATTATGATGATAATCAACTGAATTATTCTTTTCCTCTTGAGAGGAAAAGATTCCAGTGGCTAATAAAGGCTCTGGTATTGGAAGCAAAACTGTTAAAATGATCAAGAACAGCAACCTAAAAGCTCAAACCAGGCAGTGTTTCAGAAAAACACACTAGTTGCTTTGAAGAAACCACTCGGCTTTGTAGCAAACATTAACTATATATTCGTTAAATAATAAATATTTACATATTAAATAATATGTCTAGAATGTGCTTTAAAATAATCCTGGGGGAGAATAGTGGATGGAAATATAGACAAAATTAAATTGGCTATGCGTTGATAAATATTGATGTTGGGTGATGGAGATTTATTACATTATTCTCTCTACTTTTGTATATGCTAGAAATTGTTCAGAATGAAGACTTTATTTTACAAATAGGATAGCAATCACATGAAACTGACAAAACCAAGTCCTCAAACACACTTTGCAATCCCTCCTGCCTGAATCTACTCATCCAAACAGCCAGCAAGTACTAATCAGACTGGTCTGGGTTGTGCCACTTTCCAATTGACCCAAAGAACGGCAACAAAGGAGAAAAAGGAGGAATCTGAAATAACATATAAACTGACCAGTTATTTCTACATCTTTGATTAGCTACAGGTTAGTCCTACTTAGAGCTTCTAAAACACTTGAATGCAACCCGTTTGGGAGAAAATTAATTATTCCTTGGTTTCATGGGGTGACTATGAAATAGTATAAGGAGGACTTAAAATTTCCTTGGAAAATACTGCCAGAGAATCATGTCAGCCTCAGGGAAAGGAAAAACATGGCTCAACCACTTAACATTTCAGAACAGATAGAAAATTTATGAAAAAAAGTAGTCAATATGCTGAAATTTTTATAGTAAATAATTTTAAAACAATAAAAATGAACAAATAAACCATCATAAAAAGGAGGAAAAGGCTTTTTTGTTAGTGACAAGGGAATCTGTATTAGATCAAACAAATAATGGAAGAGAGGGAAATCCTGCACAGTTCTGCAAAGTGTGAATGTCCTGGCGACGAGTGTCCTCTTTTCAAATATTTGTCTGGAGTTGTCAGAACTTGGTCTCTGCTTGGTCTGACCCAGTTCAACCATAAAAATGGACACCCTCGTAGCTGAAAAGCTGTGACCAGCCCTAAGACCCAGCATTCACAGAGCTTAAGCTCATCTATGGGAGCCCAGGCTAGCTGGCTACAGATGGGCACTCGGACAAAACTGCCCCCAAAAGACAAAAGCCTGGAGAGGATTCAGGCAGCAATCTCACAAACCCACTGCCACCACCCCAAGAAAGGTCTTGAAAATGTCATATTGCCTTAGATTTCAGAGTCAGGGAGAGGGGAAGAGAAAAGGGAGGAGGTAAGGGGAGGGAATGGAGGAAAGCAGAGTATGAAGGAGAGAGAAGGAAAAGTTTTTGATGTGAAATTTTGTTCTGATTTTGTAAATCAGCAAGTGATCAAAACATCAAACATTGCCCAATCAAATTTTGTTTACGCCCCTCTTATGACAAATACCGTATCTTACCTTACATTATGTTTAATTCTATGTGTCTCTCCTATTATATTCCTGGAGGGAAGAAGAAAGCATTTGGATATTTTTTTTTGAAATGCCATAGTCTCAATAACAAGGACCATACTTTAAAGTTGTTGCTTTAATTAATTAATCAATTAATTGGTCCAATCAAATGCAGTCAGCTGATAGGTAAGTAACAAGCTACAGCTGCAAAACCTGTAGGTTGAATAATATACTCAATATATTCAGCTCTTCACACTGATCAAGCCATAAGAGTGTGCAGGAGAATTGTGTTTTCCTCTTAGTTTTGTTATTTTACATAGTGGGATTTGTAAATTCAGTGAATTAATACATATAGCAAACATATATTTGCATATGACCAGAACGTAAAGTTCACAATTCCCAAACGCATGCCCTTAAACAACTGAATTTAATAATGTTTCCATCTCCTAAGTACCCTCTGCCCCAGGTTTATGAAAATATTCTTTGTAATTCACATAAACAAAACATTAGGAACTTATGTTACTTCCTTTTCAAGATAAGAGAGAAAGATAGGTTTCCTGTATCCCCCCCCACCCCAGCCCTGCCCCGTTTAATAGAATGCATATTTCTAAAACAGGACTCACAAAAAAAACCTTAACGATGAGGTTTTACAATAGGAATTGCTAGTCAATTGCATTTATATCCAAATCAGTTAAGTAGATTTCCCTGATTTAATTTTTTCACAAATAAAATTCTACCTTTAAAAGATTTTAAAATGTTAATCCATAAGTAAGAGTAAGTAAGACCACTGCTTTAAGAGCTCTATAAAAATTTAGTGAGCATCTTATCTAGGGCACTGAGTTCACAAGTGAAAAAGCTAAGAGCCAAGGATATCAACTGACTTTACCGGGTCAGCAAGTGAAATCATGACTGAGGCAGCACGAAAAATCACATAAACCCCATAGGATACTGTCCAACTTGTACAAATTACTATGTGAAGACATACATACACACATAATGACCTTGAAATTTGACACTTCAATTCAATTATTGTCTTAAATCTGTAAATATTTATTGATTCAGGAACTATAACAATATTGGCTGACTTTTTTAATCTAATGAATATTTTAAGGTTTTTCTCAGCCAGAGTATAATATACATAGTCCAGAAAACATCTTAGACCCATAAATTTCATCCTGCTGTACCAAAAAAGAGCAGAGCTCTCTGGAAATATTTATAGTATATAAAAGTAGTAGCACGTACAATAGAAACTGAAGTTGTTGAATGCTGATCAACTGTTGTCCTTAACTTCAAATATTTTTTATGACAGTTAACACGCACTTTTAGAATTTTAAACAAAAGTCTAGGTATTGCAAGCCATAAAAACAGATAATAATAATTAAAGAGAAAAAAGGTTGGACCCTGGACCTTTGTTTTTATTTACCCTAAGGTTCCTTTTTATTTTTCTTTTTGTGTGCGGGTATCTCTTTTCAAATACTTTTAACACACAATTCCTGGAAATCTTTACCGGTGCGTGTTTGTGGAATTTTGTACATTTATTAATGTAACCTTTTAATCTTTTTAAAATTCTCCATAAAGATTTCAATACTACAAATATATTTACACTTTGTTTAAGAATGAGCTCCATTTTTCCTCCTATTTTACAAAATAGTTGCTGTCTACTTCTGAGAAATCAGTATATACTTGTTAAACGTTTATCATATAATTACTGGTTAAAAATAAATTAATGATTTCAGAATAAAATGGTCACCATCACAGTTCTGAATCAAAAGCTGCCTACAGGGCTCTACAAGTTTCAAAAGAAAAATTAAAGTTCATTCCATTCTTTTCCTGTCTGTGAAACTCTAAACAAATTACCTGCCATTTAAAGTACTTTTCAGGATATTCCTAACCTCCTATAGATATAACTAGAGAGGCTTTGTGTTCTGACTCCATGGGTACTATCAAATACATTCTGTATTCATATGTATAAAGATAATTTTATATTTGTGAGAGCCTCTATTTACTGACTATATGCAGTGATATATATGAGTTTTATTTTTATATTCAGGATCTTCCAAATGGCTAATTCAACTAGCCAAATTCAAGGAAATTATTTATGACAAATAAGATAATATTTAAGACATTTGAATTTGTGGATTATTATTTCCACTTACATAAAAATTGTCTTAATTTGGGTGGGTTTTTAGTTTAATTCTAATTTCACTTTCTTCTTATTTTCAGAAAATCACTTCATCATCACCTGTGGAATTTATCATACTGCATGATTTTTTTTTTCCCTTTGCAGGGAAGAGCCCAAGAGAGAATTCGCCTCACAATGACCCTGCTGTGCCCTCTGTTTACTTGGCAGTGATCCTCAGAGAAAGGGTTTTTGAAAATGTATTAGAGCTAGAACCAAGAACTGGTGTGATTTTGAAGAAGTTTTTGCCGCTTAAAATTCTATTTTGAGCTAGATACTATATGTCTAATTCCTTTTAAAACAAAAGAAAAAAGGAGAGCTACTTTCGATGCTACAAATGAAAGGTTTCGTTGCTGATACCGAATTTCACTGCTCATTTATCTTGGCCCTATCGGTGTACGTGGGGTTTTCCCCCCACTTTTTTACTCAACAACAACAATAGTAATATCAGATCTCTGGCTAAGGATCTAACCAAATGGAAAGGGTGCTATGAACATCCTATATCCAGGTTTAGGACGCAATGCCCACCCCCATCTCATCCCCTTGGGTGCTGGAGATGATTGAACTCCTCAAGCTTGAATCTACAGGGAAGTTGTCGATGCGAGCCTCGCAGGAACAAATATTGGCGCGTCCACCAAGAACCTCCCAAACCAGGTACAAAATGAGGAGCCCACACCTACGGAAGGGTGCACCCAGGGGGCGGACCTGGACGCTGAAGGGTGCCAAGTTACTAACTATGCTTTGAGAAACCGAATCACCGTTTCCCACTCCACTTTTTTTTCTCTTCTTTTCCCGCTCCCCACACCAAAATATATATGTACATATAAATCTCAAAATCAGTTCCCGCCTGAAAAGCTTGAGCTTTCTTCGCAATATTTGGCGCCTGATAATTAATGACGCTCGCGCCGGGTGCCTCGTGGCCGGCGCTCGGGCCACCGGGAGCCCCTGACGTCAGCGACCGCGCTGCCTGCGTCAGGTCCAGAGCAGCCCCCGGGTGGCCGGGCCCCGGGCAGCGGGGGCTGCGGGGAGGGAGCCCGGGGCAGGGACGGAGGAAACCCCAGAAGGGGCGAAGGGGCCGCAGGCAGAACCGCAGTGCCCGCTGCTTCCGGACACACGCGGGCACCGAGACTCGAGACCGCGTGTGGAGGCCCCAAGCCAGGGGGAGACTCCCGGGGCTGGACGTGGGTGGGCGGTCTAGACAGAGGGCCAAAGAAACTCGGGCAAGTCCTCAAGCGGCGGGCGCTTCCTCCCTTCCACTCTTTATAAAAGTCAACGGTAGATTGTTTCCACTGACTCCAAAAGCGGAACTTAAAATGAAATAGACCCGCCTTTTCTACCTCAAACTTGACACAACTTGGACGTCGGTGATCCGGGGAGTCTCTCCCCTAAACACCGCTCGCTGGTGCTCCAAACCTGGGGAAGAAGGATGCTGGGACCCGCCACTGGGGGGGAATGAACTCGATCTCGCAGTCGACCAGCCACAACTTTAACTCTATCCTTCCTCTCCCAACATTTCCCTCTTCCCCCAACTCTCCTCCTCACCCTAAGACCAGCTTTTGCAACCCTCCCAAGCCAGGGGCGTTCTAAAGATTCTGGAGAGGTGTGATTTCTCCAAAGGGGGTCAGGGCCTCTGTGCCGAAAAGTGTTCCACCCGCTCAGTTGCCCTTGTCCTAAAGATCGGGGACCCGAGTTTGGCGAGCCGTCAGTCTGTGAGTGGGACTAGGTCTACAGAACTCGGTCTGGAATGAATGGGCCCTGTCTGGATTTCTTCATCGCAGGTTTGGGAGAATCACTTCTCTCCCCTAGAATCCTTGCTTTTAAACTTTTTTTTTCATGATAGATAGTGCCTTTCTCGCTTAATTTTCCGTCTTTTTATCCACATCCAGAGGACAGGGGGGAGTGGAGGCAGAGACTCCCCGAGCAAAGATTTGAGGCCGAAAACTGCTTCGCGTACGTTTTCGCCTGGAATAAATTCTGGTCCCAGCAACCGCCTCTGTGCAGCGCCAGCAAAACCCAGCAGCGGAAGCCAACACTCAGGTGCAGAAAACTGCCTCTGTCGCTGCGATCCTCCCCCAGGACAGTAGCTGAAGGAAATCGCCGTTGCAGGGCTGCGAGACACAGAGCAAGAACACGATTTCCCTTCGTCTTCCCTCTTCCCCCCTAAGAGTGGCTGGGAACTCCGGCAGGAGCGATTCTCCCCCTCTACAATTCAGAGCACTTCGCGGGCTCTGCTATTAGGAGAAAGAGAAGAAAAACATTTTCGGGGGAGTGCTTTCTTTTTAATTTTAAGTTGGAGCTCTATTGCCAACTTAAATAAAATACCTTTCCCAAGTAAGTAAATACCGCGGGAGCCGCCGCATCCTCCAGTTGGCCTCCCATTCCACTGCCACTGCGCAGCCGAGTCCCCAACTCCAGCCCGCTGGGGAGCTGCAGGTTCCGCCGCCGCGCGCCAGGCCGGGGTCCCTGTGGCCAGCCTGCCTTCCCTTTCTGGGCTCTGAAGTCTGGACACGAGTCGAACCAAATTAAATCGAGACGCGTCAACTTGTAAACGGCTTTAAAATCTGTGACTCTCCCCTCCGTATGTGCCCCACTGCCTGGCGGATATAAATTGTCACATTCTAGCATCTCCAGAGAGTAAAAGAGAAAAAAATTATACACATATATATATTATGTATATATGTATAATATATTGTGTATGTGTGTGTGTATATATATATATCCATAACTGTGACACTGTCTTCACAACTTTGCCTCGCGTTAGGATTTAATACAACAGAATTCACTAGAACGAGATGATTAGCCTTATTTATAAGCATTACTTAAAAGTGGCAACTTGGAGGATTTCAGGAATTATTCAAAGAAGATTTAGGGTTTTTATTTTGTTTGTTTGTTAAGGAGCTAGGAATGTGCCTTTTACCCAGTGTTCTTCGCTGCCCTTTTCAGGCAGCAATCGGCTCTCCTGACACTTGGTTAAGCCTCAGGACTTAAAAAGATCATTTCCTCGTACACTAATTTGAGCGAAATCTGGATTCAGAGTGTGGGTTTACACGCCCAGCTCGAATGTCTAATGTATCAAATCCTCGTTAACGAACGGCCCGCTCCGTGGCCGTGTCAGCCAAAGGTCAGCCCCGTGCAACAGGGCAGCGCGGTTCAAAAGCACTCTTCCAGCGCCCTCCCTCCCCTCCCCCCCAAAAAAAATCCATCTTGCACATTTCAGTACTAGAGCACGCGGGGTCCCAATGAGAAATGCCAAGCTTGTTTTTCTTTCTTCCTTTCTTCCCTCACATTAGTGAATTGTAAACGACGTGTCCTAAGGCAACTACTGAAAAATTAAGTTTATTTTTTTCCAGTGGGAAGGGAGGGGAGTTAGTGGACAAGGTAATTGTCGAAATGCCCTCAAGAGGCACGTATATTTGAGAAGTTGTGACTCTCAGAAATCTTCACTTAAAATAGTAATAATAATACTAACTTCGCAGCATTCAAATGGAAACCATAAGTAAACTTTGTTGGGGACCTTAGGGATTAGAAGCTGCTTAGGGGAAGGGGCACTTCTCCTCCCCCGCTCCCCTCCCCCAACACACACACACACACACACACACACACACACACACACACTTTAGAGACCAGCAGAAAGCTTATTCTTAAAAGATAGCTTTAGTGGCTGTCCACAGGCACAAAGAGGATCCAGGAGAGCGAGGCTGGACCCTCTTCGGTCCCTCCTCACTGGGGAGCCCCGCGACATCTCTGACTACCTTGGGGTGCTCGGCGTTCCCACACACCAGCCGCAGAGGCCAGGCTGGCGCGGCTGCTCCACGTCAGCCCAACTTCTCGGCGCGCGCCTCGGGCCCCTCGCGCACACGCAGCCGCGGGCCGAGTCCGCCGGGAAGGTGGCGGGACGGGGTGGGGGAAAGAACGTGACTTACCGGGTCTGGGGTCTAGATTTCGGGCAAGGTTGGCAGCAGAGTGAGGCCGGGCAGACAGTCAGTCCTACCGGAGACGGGCAGTTTGGGCAAGGACTGAGGCGCGGCTGGGGCGGGGGGAAGGGGGAGGGAAGGAAAACGCCTGTCCGGTTTGGGGTGCCTCGTTCCTTGGCCCTGGCCCGCGCCCCCCGCCACCCTCCCCCCCGCTATCGCCTCCGCAGACCAAACTCGGCCTGGCCTACGGAGGCCCCAGAGCCCGCCTCAAGGACTCTGGCGCCGACCCCGGGGGCGCTGGGGGCGCCAGGGGCGGGGAAGGGGCGTCCCCGCTCTCTGGCCCGGAGAGGGCAACCGCGTCGTCGGCACGGACGCGGCGGCCAAGCGCGGGAGCCCCAAGTTCGCCGCGCCGGGCTGCCGGCTTGCGGACCCCGGCCTACTCCCGCCCCCGCCCCTCCTTTCCCTCTAGCCCCCCGCCAAATGCAAAGGGTTCTTTGGGCCTTGGCCTTTTGGGCAAGAACGCAGGAACCCACGCTGGGTTAGAGCTGCTCAGAGCGAGCCCGACCCAGGTCTTCATAATTAGCGTGGAGTTCGTAGAGTCTGGATCGCCCCCCTCTCCCAACATTAAAACATAAAAGGACCCAACTCGGGAATGGGTTTCCTGTGGGGTGGCCCTTGTGGCGGGGATTCGGTGGATGGAAGGTCTCTTCGCCCCTAACTAGACGCCCGGTGCTCTGTCCTCCGGGGGACCTCGGACAAGAGAACTCTGGTGAGCCAGCCCCTTTCCACCGAGTCCCTGGGACTAGTCCCAGGCTGATTGGCTTTTGCCAGGCCTCCCTGGGCCAGGTCTCCGGCAGCTCTTCTCGGGCCACCCCTATGTTATTGAGCTCCCAGACTTGGATGCTGGGTGGGAGGACAGGACTTTTCCTAGCAGGAACGTTTCCAGGTTCAAAGCTGAAGACGTGGCGAGTGGTGGCTGTCAGGTGAAATGATGCTCTGGCCCCCGGATCTCAGAACTGGCAGGACTGAAGCTGGCCCTGGATTAGCTGCAGTGCAAACCAGGCAGTGACAAAAGGCCTCTCCTGTTAGCAGTGAGGGAAGTGAGAGGCGTGGGCCCCATGGAATGGGTCTGTTCCTCCAGCTGAAAGTAAAATCCAGAGGAGGATTGGAACCTGTCTGGCAGCCATTTTCTGATGTCATGGGACCTAGGATTTTTGACCAAGACACCCAAAAGCATAACTCTAGACAGTGGTGTGAGGCTAGAGTGCCCCAGGGACTCTCCACTACCCCTCCCCTTTGTTTACAGGTGTTGGTCACTCCACCAGACATATTAGGCACTTGCTCTGGAAATGCCAGTACACTGACTACAAAATATTATGCAGTGTGCAGAACCCCAGGAATGTCACCAGGAGGGGAAAGCAATAGCTCAGCGCCTGAACTCTGGGTTTCCCTCACCGCACCCTACACTTTCCAGGTCTCGTGGCCAGGGCAGTTCCTCCACCAGTTGTCACGTTTGCACCATGTAAGCACGTTTGAGCTCAACAGGACTATACCAGCTCTTAAACATGTGCGAGCTTACGAGTCTTATTTGGGAAGGGTCGAGAGAAAACCCTAGAGCAATCGTTCAAGCAAGCGGCTGATAGCCCCCCGCATGAGTGGGTAGGGGCTGGGGGACAGCCAGAGACAGGAATAGGAACCCGGAGAGAGAAAGGAAAAGGGGGAGAAAGAGAGAGACAGACAAAGACAGGGGACACTCAAGCCTGGATCAGAGCAAAGAAAGAGGGTGGGCGATAGGAAAACCTTTAGTGCCCTGCCCTCCCACCTCAGGCGTGGGGTCTGTGACTGGAGGGGGGCCAGGTGACTGGAGGGGACGTCTTCGCCAAAGAGCTAGAAGAACTGCCAGGGTGCCAGCTCCCTGGAAGGGGACAGGAGGAGGACAGCTCCTAAGTGGGCAGGGCTCGTAGTGCACTGGGGCGGCTCATAAAGAAGGGGAGATTGCCGGCCCACTCGATGGCTGGAGCCTACACCGTCTGCCTGGCTTTGTGAACTCACTTAAACCAGTGCGGTTTCAAAACAAACACGTGCAGCTTCCTCGCCGCACTATTTTGGCAGCCGGGCCAGCAGCTTTCGCAGGCCAGAGCCTCAGAGCTGTTCCCCGCGGCCCGTGTGGGCGGGGGGGGGGGGCGCCTCATGCATATTCATTAGCACGTGGAACCGCGGGCCCAGGGCCGCGCTTGCGCACTTCTCTCCCAGCCACAGTCCCAGCCCGCAGCAGCGACTTCGAAAGCGCCCCGCAGGGCTGCAGGGTGGCGCAAGGGGCCCCTCAAACGCTGACCGCCAGACCTTCTGTGGAGGGGCTGTGGGGAAGTCTTGCTGTTCCACCCACCGCCACAAACTCACCTCCAAAGGCTGTGTTTATATATTTTCAAGAAATTCTCCAGGACAAAAATCTCCCTTGACGCACAGACTCACCCACCCCTATCCTTTTTCGTGGTTTTACCTTCCTCCACAGTTTTCAGCTTTCTTTGCCAGAGGCTGGGATTTTTCCCGGATAGACAGAAACAAATTTAAAAGGAGTTAGGATGTAAGCTTCTCTCACCTTCTTTATGTCCTTATGTTTTCTGTAGCTTAACGGGGATTATTACACAAAAGACAGAAGCAAAATAATCGTAATTTTTTTTGAGTTTGCTAAGGTCGCTGGCCTTCGAACGTCTGTTTTTTTTAGAGAGATATAATTCCCATCTGTTTATATCCATGCTTAATAGTTGATTCTTGTGTATGCTGTAGGTGAAAATATCACTGTGTAAGTTTCACAACCCGTGAATTCTTCTGCATAAACTTACAAAGATGACCCGCAATATCAGAGGCAGTCAAAATTTTGTGGACAAGAGCCAGACAATGGAAATCTCTAGTATCATTGACAAGCAATGTCATTTCCATACTAGATAGCTAAATTCAGCTTCTTATTCTTGAAAAACCCACCTCCAGTATAGCATCAACTGGAAACTTCATACTGTTTTAGCTCCTTGCTCTAAAGTGGAAATAAACGTTAGGAACTAATGCCAGAATTCAGCTTGCATGGTAAAAATAGCCTCTGGTTTGGGCTGATCGTGTTTCCTCTTACTTGGTGAGACACTCTGGAATGAACCTGACTTGCATAGATTAATGGAGAACACTGCTCATATTTCGTGTATATTGTGCCGTTATACTTGCAATAAACTTTGAGGAAAAGGCTCAAATGCGGCATGCTATAGAAAGTTATTACCATTTTTTTCTTATTTCTTGCCCCAAACTAGTGATTATCATTTGAAAAAAAAAAGAGATTGCTGTATAGTTACTCTTATAAAATCTTACATTCTATATCTAACCAGTTTAAATGGGTACATATTACTGATAGTGAATAGGGTGGTAAAAAGCTGGGGAAAAAAAAAACCTCAGCACCCTGAGTAATATGAACCTATAGTAACATGAACCAGGTTTGCCTGGCATAGATGAGATAAATCTTTCCACTGCCACTCTGTTTTCAAGAATTCTAAAACCTGAGAGAGTCATATGAACTGTGGCAAATTTTATGAAAACAACACTTTGTTTTCCTAATATGAACACATAGTTCTAAGAACTACACTTGATGCTAGGAGCAAGCGAGAACTCTGTACCTAGAGAGGACAAGATAAATTTGTAATTAGTATTTTGAGTTGGAAAAAAAAAAGAAATGTGAGCTGGGAATCTGCTGACTTCATATCTAGTTCACAAATAATCAAAGGCACAAGCTCAGTGCCCTCATTTTGAGTTTGCCAGACCACATATAGTTACTCCCAGCCCATCATAAATTGGTGCTGCTCTTTAAGGACCAGAGCCTTCCCCAAGCTGCTTCCTGGAAAGCAGTATGCTCAGGTACGAACTCCACCAGTACTGATTCACAAGGGGACCAGGACACTGATTACAACTTGACCTCTAAAAGGGAGCATCAGGAAGGTTTCAGGGCTGGGCAAGGTATTTGGGGAATGTAGTTCTGTTGCCAGCCCTTTAAAAGTTCTGAGAAAACTTCACCATCAACAAATAAAAACATCTAAATGCCAGGCCCATGAGCAAAGAAGGTTAGTGCTATTTACACTGTCAGCTAAAGAAAAAAAAAAGAAAGAAAAAGAAAAAAAATGATAAGCATATGGGGCAATTGAAAGGTTACATCTTTCTTTTGGAGGTGGTTTGCTTTTTAAAGGTTAACTTGAATGCTTGACTTTAAAAAATCAAAATCATCAGCTGCAAATGCTTAAAGCAGTTGGGGGTAGCTTTTGAAGAAGAAAACAAAGGATCTGAAAATTACTTAGCCCCCATATAAATGGAGCTTGTATATTTACATGCTTACTCTATAAATGTACACACACACACATACCACAACTCATTTCTCTTCATTTCTCAAATACGCTTGCTTGTAGTCAGGCATCTTTTGTTGATGCAATATAACTTTTTAATAACTTGTTAGCTGTTCTAATCATTGGATAGTGATAGAAAACAATGGAGTCAAAATATGAACCAGGACGGCTTTCTGCCTAAATCAAAATCCACAGCTACACACACAAACCAGCCATTCGCAGCATCTTCAGCTCCTGCTAAATAGGGTCTAACAATATATTTTGCTGTTCACATTCATGTATTTCAAAACCTAATAGCCCATGAAGAAAAGTAGAAAGAATACATCCCAAGAAGCAAACATTAAAGGTACCAACAAAATAATAGACTACATTTGAGTTTGAAGCATTATTTTAAGCAACCTACATCATTAATGACTTTTTCTTTGGGATAAGTGTTGGAGAAGAGAATGCATAAGGGGGACTGGCATAAATATTGGCTTCTACTATAAAAGTTCCTTTATGGTGAGTGAGGTTATTCACAAACACACACACACAGTACTCTTCAAATGGTTTTTTTAAAAAAAATTATTTGGCATTCAATGTCTAAAAAATTTTTTAATATGAAGTAGTTTTGAAGTAAACATTTATCCCTAAAATTTATCTTTAAAATATCCTACTTAAATCATATATCATAGTATGATATTTAATTATTATACTATGTTATTAAAGTTTAAAAGGGCATCAGATACATAACAAATGAGACATTTATATTTCCAAATTTGAAGTAAACTGCTTTCAGGAATGGTCAAAGGAAAAATAGTCATTGACTATCTTCCTAAATACACTAACAAAGTTACAAAAGTATTGTTGTTATTATTATTATACTTATATCAGACTCCCAGACATTCTCATCTCTAAAGGAAAGGGAAGGATTATTAATTGAGGTGTTTACCTTTCTTTCCTAGAGAGTTGAGCTATTTTCTATGTTTATTAATTATTGGCCCTAATGTCTGGAGTCACTTCAACTACTATGCTGTTAGTTAATATTAAACCTCCAGAGCCAACTGGGGCCAGCTTATAGTCTCAGAGATTTTCAGAACCAGCAGCAATTTCTGCTTAGGTGTTCAACTTCCTCAAATCTCACCAAACCTTGCAAGGTGGCGCTCTTTTCATGAAAAGTTGATCTTTACTCTTATAGATCACAAAAACAATTTTTTAAAAGTTAAACACCACCGTCTCTAGTTTTTGATGTGCTACAGAAAGTGTAGCAAATCCCCTCCTTACGTAGTAAAACTTTGCTGCCTAAAAGTGACAAATACAAATAGCAAGCAATGAAAGGATGAGTCAAAAAAATTTTAAGTGAATTTAACATTTTGATTTTGTAATTGGTCAATGGTACACTTCGAAACAGATATGAGTATCTTAAGGGGTTCTCATACTCCTGAGGGATTTTCCCTCTTGCTTTCCTTCTCAGAGTCACACATAACATTGTATATTAAAGATGCAAGTCTGAGTTCCTACTTGCCTACAGTGAGGTCAGTTTCTGTCTTGTGCTCTGACACATCAGCACCCTTGCAACTACAGTCAAGGCCCTGATTTGTGATCTCCGGCTACGCTGTCTGCTTAATGGGGCGATCATGCAAGCTACAACCAGAGACAAAGAAGCTCGCGTTCCTACCAGCGCAGCTAACTTCGAGGGAGCAGCATAGCTTGCAAATCTATCAAACTAAACTGCAAGAAAGACAATCTGATTTAGAGAAAAGGCGTTCTGCTACAGTCATTAAGCACAAGTAATTTAGATTTTTTATATTGTCTTCTCATTTACAAATTTACTGTATCAACGCCAGCCAATGGAACGAATTTCTTAAGTAAATGAGAAATAAATAAAAGAGATAGAAAGATAATCAAATTACATAAAATAATTCTCTTCCCTATATGTATTTTTGAGAGAACTAATAACTGGCAAAATTATAGGAATAATAACATATCAGAGGAAGTAATTAATTTAAATTAGCATCACGTTTGAAAAAATATAAGTAAAATGCTTTATGGAGGTTCACTTTTGTACAAAGAAGGAAGGCCTGGAAAAGCATGCATCGACATCCTGAAAATTAGTTATGGCCATAAATGGTTTATTTGAAGACAGCAATTTAAAATATGATATTGTAAATCTGCAACTTGGTTTCAACTCGGGGAATTTCATTTGGGGGACAGCAGAACCCTTGGCTGCAAGTTCATTTGCAAAGCTGCAGAGCGAGTCCTTGAGCTGCTGACGATTCGCCTACATTAATATTGATGTCGCCTGCGCAATCTATTTCTGTTATTTTTATGGTTGTTATTCTATGTCTGCAAAGGTCATTTAAATTATACTGCAGCCGAAAATTTGTTTCATAAATTTTGATATAAATACTAATTACACCCTCTCGGAGAGCCAGCAGGGTAGCGTTCATTTATCACGTTTATACGACCTGCGATGACAGAAAGGGAAGACTGGTGAGCTTTTCCCAAGACCCACTAAGGCTGGCAGAAGAGGCAGCAGGTTGCTGGGGGTGAAGAAGAAATTCCTACCACAACCACTGAGATTTAAGAATCTTTAATAACGTACGAAAGGTTACCAAACAGTTCTGGAAACTAAAGTGTACATACGAGTTCTTCTAGCCATAAATATTGAATAGCTGTAACATGAATAAACCGGCCCTTTACATGCGGATAAATATGGAAACTAGGAATTATATACATTATGTGGTTGTATCTTTTGCCAAAAGCAACGGACAGTTATAGTTTATATTCTTTTTTTAATATCACTTTACATAAACAAATGGAACAGTTTGACACGCAGATCCAGGCTCGTACTATACGAATTCTTGACAGGACGTGAAAACAACATTTTACTGCACTAAAGTACTTAGACTTTGGGACGAAATGTTTGCACTTTATACAAAAAAAGCACATTAATACCAATAATATTCTGTTAGATCGACGTGGAGACTGTAATCGTACAAAGTAATTCACATTTTGGTACACATTTACTAGAACATTCTTGCCATTCAGTACAAACAGTTGGCTTTCGGCCGCCCACCCCTCCCCCCTCCGCCCTCCCCCCAGCCCCTCCCCCCTCCCCCAATGCAAAGACCACAACGCCACGATCCCACCCCACCCCCCGTTCCAACCAAGATATAACTATATACAGAATCCAACAGTACAGTTTTAAGCTAATAATTCTGTATTTACAAGAATGCAAAGAAGAAAGAAAAAAAAAAGCCGACTCCCAGAGAGCCTGTTCAGATTCCCAGGAGAAACTGGCCCTCGGGGTTGGCGGCATTTGGTCAGGCGACCGCCTTCTCCTCCACCCCCCTCCCACCCCTTGGCTACCAAGCCTTTGCCAAACTAAGAAAAAAAAAATGTAAAGGTTTGGTGCTTCTCTCTTACTCGGTCCTGGGTCTATCGGCAGGTTTAGAAAAAATAGGATTAGGGGGTGGGGAGGGGACTCTTTTGACGCTCAGGGTTCTTTCAGTAATATTTTGTATGTGTGTGTGTGCTCAGTCTCTTAAATAGGGTTTTGTTCGGTGTTTTGTTTCTGATTTTAAACGTACCATTCGTTAAAATTGGAAGAGAGCGCGCTGTGGCCGGCTGTGTGGTGGACCGCGGAGGAGGAGGGCGACAGGGAGCTGGTGGTCGGGTTGTCTGTGGAGGGAGACACGATGGTGGGCGGCGTGGAGGACTCATAGCCCGAGCTGGCGGCCGGCGAAGGTTGCGAGCCCTGCGAGGAGGATTCGTGGACCTGCGGGAATAAAGTCGCGTTTTTACGGAGATAAAGACCCGCCGCGGCGGCCTCCTGGGGGGTTGAAGGCCGCGCGCTGCCTCCCCCAGGAGCCCTGGATCCCCTTGAAGTCCAGGGAGGCCGGACCCGCGGGACTTGGGCTTGGTTGCCCCGCCTCGGCCCTGCAGAGGCTGGGCTCCGGGGAGGGACAGTGCCCCGGGGACTCAACAAAAGAAAATATCTAGGGAGGGGGAGGCTGGATGTGAGGCCAGAGCCTGAGATGGTCCTCACGGCAGCCGCTGAACGTTGCTTGCTCAGGGTTAGGTGAGCCAGCGCTCAGGACCGCGTGCAAGACCCCAACTCTCTGCCTAACGCTGCCAGCCAAGCCGCCATGGCCGCAGCTTCGTCAGCATCATCCCGCTGGGGCTGTCCTGGCTCCCCATCGGTCGCGGCCTCTGCTAGAGTGCTCACTTCTTTTGATTTTTATTATTAAACAGTAAATTTAGAACGGTCTTGGGTGCCCCCATCTCCTTTTCCAGCCCCCGCCCTCTCTGCCCAGCCCCAGTCAGCAGAGAGGAATCGTTGCCTTTCCGCCTCTGCCGGCTCCTGCCACCGCCCGGCTGCCACTCGCCGCCCGACCCCGGCTGAAGAGCTGAGCGGGCTCTTGGCTCCAAGGCGGGCGGCGAGAGCGCGGCGATTACCTTCATGTGTTTGCGCAACGAGCTGGGGTGCGTGTAGGATTTGTCGCACATCTTGCACAGATAGGGCTTGTCACTCGTGTGCACGTGCATGTGCTTCTTGCGATCGCTGCTATTGGCGAAACGTCGGTCGCAGCCCTCGAACTCGCACTTGAAGGGCTTCTCCCCTGGTGCGAAAGGCAAGAAAGAGAGAGGTCTGGTTAGAACAAACCCCGCGGCTCTTTTTAAAAAATTAAACAAAAGATAAAAATAAAAACAAAAATTAAAAAGGCAGCGGCCCAGGGTTAACACTTTGCAAGCTCAAAACCCGGATCTTTAACAAAGTCATATATCTGCATTGGAATTTTAAACATCTGAACTATTTTAACCCTTAATCCAACTAGATCCAGATTTTATTATTATTTTATTATTATTATTATTATTATTATTATTAGTGGTCGTGGTAGTTTTTTAGATCCCAGAGTAGCAGCAGGTCTGGCTGCTGGTTTTTAGGCCCGGGGCTATACAGACGACTTCAGGCAGCTTCTACCTAGCTCTAGGTTTCTAATTTTCACATTCCGGGCTGATTCTCCTGCTGTTTTGCTCTTCTCTCCTCCCCTTACCCCCTCCCCGACGCTCCGCACCCCGCTCGTCGCCGCCCCCACCCCACCCCACCCCTATACACACTCACATTTTATAGGATAATCCGGGCCGAGAGCTCGGCGCCGCAAATTCTTCCCTGGCTCCGGCGTAAAACGCCAAGTTCCAAAGGCAGTACTCAGAAATCACCCGGGCAAACCGGGACAGGGAAGCAGACCGAATTCCCGGCCTTGTTGGCCCAAGAGGCCCAGAATGGCCTGCCCGACCCACACTAGAGCCCTGAGCTCGCCGCGAACTTTTCTTTTAACTGCTCCCGACCGGTCTATTTATTTTTAAAGGCCAACTCAGGGTATTCGGTGTTTCGAAAAGTCCTCACAGAATCTAATTGACAAAACGGACTTCTCCACCTTCTGCTGACTTTCCCGACTCCTCAAGCCTGCTCACAAACAAGTCACTACTAAAATCGGGGCTCTTTAAATATGCATAAGCCCCCTCAGGCCCGATTGACTTCCTTTCACCATCGCCGCCCCCTCTTTTCTGTCTCTATTTTTGTTTCTTTCTGTGCCCCTTCATCCGTTCTCCCCCAATTTCCTCAGCTCCTTCCTTTGGCAAAGTCCTCACTAAGGTGCGTGGAGAGGGGATGTTGGCCGAAAGCAAACGTTTAGATTTGCCTGCATGCAGCTGGAGCGGCTGGCGCCTCCCCTGCCGCCGCCGCCGGGAGCCGGCCACCTCTCCCGGCTTCGCGCGCACCAAGGGCTCCGCAAAACAGGGTTTGTCTCTCAGCTCTCCTCGCCTTTTTTTAGTTCTCATTTAAAAATCTATATCCCTAGATCCCTCTAATCCGATCCTCTCTGTACTTCACCAGAATTTCAAGCTTCAAACTAAAAACCAGCACACACTTTCGCTGTCTGCCTGCTGGAACCTGACTTCCAGACCCAACCGAGGCCGGGTTTGTGCGCCCCCGCCGCTGACTTTTGGATTTCGGGTCTCAGGCCTGGGATAGGGAACGAGGGGTGTCAAGGACAGCCGTTTCCGTACCTGTGTGCGTCCTTTTGTGGATCTTTAAGTTCTCAGAACGGGCGAAGACCTTGCCGCAGCCAGGGAAGGGGCAGGGAAAGGGCTTCTCGCCCGTGTGCACGCGGATGTGGTTAACCAGTTTGTATTTGGCTTTGAAGGGCTTGCCCTCGCGCGGACACTCCTCCCAGAAGCAGATGTGGTTACTCTGCTCGGGTCCGCCGACGTGCTCCACTGTGACGTGCGTGACCAGCTCGTGCATGGTGCTGAAAGTTTTGTTGCACGACTTTTTGGGGTTGGCCAGCTGCTCGGGCTCGATCCACTTGCAGATGAGCTCCTGTTTGATGGGCTGGCGCATATAGCGGAAGAAGGCGCCGGCGCCGTGATGCGCGGCCATGTTCACGTTCATGGGCCCGTAGCCGTGCAGCTGCGGCGCGGCATAGTGCTCTGAACGCGGACTGGTCACCTGGCCATACTGCTCGGGCCGCGGGTACATGTCCCCAGAGAAGCCAAGCCTCATCTGCCCGTTGACCACGTTGGGCGATGCATGGCCCGCCGCCTGCTCGTGAAGGCCAGGGAAGAGGAGGTGGCCCGCGGCGTCCGTGTGGCCGTGTGGGCCCCCGAAGCCCCCGGCTGAAGCAGCGAACAGACTGTGTTGCGCGCTGGCTGCAGCCGCCGCGTCTCCAAAGCCCCGGTTGCGGAACAGAAAGTCCCGCGTGGAGTTGAAGGCTGCGCTTGAATAGGAGCCGACGTGGCCCGGATGGTGGTGATGTCCCAGGGCCGCCGCAGCCGCGTAGCCGGGAGCCTGAGACGTGAAGGCCGTCTGGCCCGCGGAGGCCAGCTCGTGCGAGCTGGGGTTGAGCTTGAAGGCACCCATGCCGTCGGCGAACGGGTTGATGCCCAGGCCCACGTCGCGCTCGGCCACGTCGCCCGCCGAGTGGTGGCGGGACGCGCCAAAGGTGGTCACGCCGATCGCGGGGTACTGGGGGCCGGCGTCCAGGAGCATCGTGGCTGCTCGGGGCGAGCCCCGGCCTCCCCCGCCCCCCCCACCCTCGCCCGCCGAGGAGGGAAAATTAGGAGGAGGAGGAGGAGGTAGTGGAGGAGGAGGAACGGGAGGCGGAGGAAGAGGAGGAAGAAGAAGAGGAGGGAGGAGGAGTCGACCCACCTCGCGAAGTCCTAGCCCGCAGGCAGCGGCGCGGCGCGCCGGGGCGCCCGCCCGGCCAAGCGCGGGGAAGCCTGACTGCTGCGGGCCGCGAGCAAGGCGGGCTCCGGCGCCCGCCGAGCAGACCCTGCCGGCCCGGCTAGCACTTTCTCGCCGCTCAGTCTCTGCCGAGAGGACCCCGCGTCAAGGCTGCCCAGGGAAAGGCATGGAGCATCTCAGCTCCCCAAAAAAACTTCCTCCCGGATTTGTAGCATAGAGGAATGTGAGCGCCGGAGCAGCGACTGCTAGCCCTCTCTCCGCCTCGCGCCGTACGCCCCTCCTCACTTCTCCACTAGCCCCTCGCCCTTTCTTTTCTCTCTCTCTCTCTCTCTCTCTCTCTCTCTCTCTCTCTCTCTCTCTCCTTTCTCTCAGGCTCGTCTCCTCGCTCCTTCACTCTCCTTTTCCCCCCTCTGCTTTTTGCAAAAAAAAAAAAAAAAGGGGGGGGGCGTGGAGGGGGAGGAAAAAAAGAAAGAAAGAAAAAGCCAAAGAAAAGGCGCAAATCATGCACAATATTGTCTTTTGCGGTTTATCTTCCTGGGGAGAAACTTTCACCTCCTCAGCCGGGCGGTGAGCGCGAGACTGATAGCAGCAATCATTCCTGCAGATAAATGAATTGAAAGGACGACACCGTCCCCCCCTTGATGAATGGGAGCAGGGGGAGGCGTCACGTGCTGCCGACGCGGGCGCCCATTGGTGTGCCCGCGCTCCCCCCGCCCGCAGCCGCCGCGCCAACGGAGGGCGCGCCGAGGCGCCGCGCGCCTTTCATTGGCCCGCCCGCCTCATCAATCCCAGGTATTGTAAAGCGCTTGACATCCCCTTTTGACAAACAGGGCTGCCAGGAGTAGCAACTTTTTTTTTAGCCAAATTTTTCCCCTCTTCTCATCGAAAAAAATTTTTGCCACGATTTCTTTTCCTTTTCGCAGTCATATACATTCTCCCTCCTCTTTATCCGTATCCCTCTCCCTTTCCCTCTCCATCTCTTTTTCTATCTTGTCCTTCTTCAGACCTGCTCTTAGCTGAGCGATTAGCGACTTCGGGCGTCTCCGAGAACAGGAGGCGGGGATGGGGCTGGTAAACACAGCTAAGGCACTTCCAGAATGTCCCGATTCAGCAACTTTCTTTTCTTTCTTTCCCCCTGTCCCCGCCTTGAAGGGCAGAAAAGGAGGCTTTTGTTATTTGCTCCTTTTGAAGTTCGCTTCCCTCTTGCTTCGTCCCCCTCCTGTTTATAATTTAAGATCTCGGGAGCACACAGGCACACCACTTTCTCTTTACCAGAAATGTGATTTCTCAGGATAACCGGTTGCCTCGATTTTCTCACTGGTATCAAAGCAATCAGACTTCCTGCTCCCTCCTCCCCCCAAAAACTAAGCACAGGTGGATGAGAGCTCCAACTTTCCAGGTTCAGGGCTTTTTGTTTTTGTGTGTGTGTTTCTTTTTTAGCAAATGGAAAACATCGTTGCCGATTTTTGTTTTTTTCCTTTCCTGTGTTATTCTTTTCTTTTCTCTCTTTTCCCTCGTCTCCCGTGTCTGCCCCCACTAACCCCTCTCTCTGCACTCCTGTTCCCAACCCTGGCCCCTTTCATTCAGGTAAAACTGTAAATTTCCCAACACGCCATTGTTCTTCAGGACTGCCCAAAGCTCCCTAGAAATCCCCGAATACTTTTTTTGGTATTTAAATCTCCGATAGATAGGACCAATGTAAATTTTGTGACATTCAAACCTTTTCTAGTTCACAAATCAGTCACCCTTGTCACAGTTATTGAAATTCCGCAACTCGCCACACCAGGACGGTGGAAAAAGCGGGCGCGGTCTTTGTTGCTGACCAGGCTTTTGATCGCCAGAGAAAATTTACTTACCTTCAGATGAGTGAGCAGAAAAAGAAATAACACTCCCTTTGATTTAGTTAGGAAAATGCAGACATTTGGATTCAGTGCAAACATACAACACCCGCTTGTTTTCGCGATGCGGCCCTCGATTAACCTGTCTTTGCCCAGCGCAAAGTCTATTCAACAACTGTGCGTAGTTGCTTTTTGTCCCATCCACAAAGAGCCATTGACTATATATTAAAATGATTGTTGAAAGGTAGAGGAGTATGGCACTTAAAAGCAGGAAAAAAAATCCCTGTGACTCAATCAATTAAGGCGAGCAACATTTATGCATTTCAAAAAATGCATGAGGATGCGGGGGGTTGGGGAGATGAAGGTTGCATTTCTCCGCAGCTCTGTTTAAAACCCAGCAGCCCAGGCCGAGGGTTTAGCTGAAGCGTCTGCATATTCATTAGGTCTAATTATTTTCTAGTAAGGAAAACACAAAAAGCCAAGAGTCGGAATCCTTCAATTTGCCCTTTGTTTCTAACTTCATTTGGCTTCTTTGCAGCTGAATCACAGCCCTAAACTCTTTTCTCAGACAAAGAGACCTCAACTCATCCTTTCACAGGCGGCCCCGTTAGGAAACTCACCAGTGCCTGGGCGAGAGGAAAATGAAAATGAACATTTTTTGCCCAGTCGCCTGTTCGGGCTGCACAGGCTGGAAGAAGGCAGGGTCAGCGTCGGCCTGTCCTCCTTTCTGGTTTTCTGGTCTTTTCATCGACTAGATTCTCGCTTGGGGCTGGCGAGCTGAGCTGCCCTTTCCCTGGGCTCTCCCTGCTCAAAACTGGACTTCTGTTAGCTGGGATGGTTTCCTGGTGTCTGAAGGAAGCTGGCTGAGCATTTGCGCTTGTTGTGCTGGGAAATAGAAATTTGAGAAAGAAAAAAAATATCAAATGTTCGGTCCCCAGCAACAAGTCTGAGTGCAGCAGCCCCCGAATTCCCTGGCAGCTTTGAGTGGAACCAGGATGGGGAATGAAGGCGAAGGGCTGGGGCTTGAGGGGTGGTTTAAAAAAAAAAACTGTTATATACTTTGTTTTTTAAAAAGATATATCGGAGCCACTCAGAGTCTTTTCTGCTGCCTACAAGGGAAATTTGGATCCTGCCTCCACTGCAGTTATAAAAATCTTATCTGCAAGGAGAAGCTTTCTCTAGAGGCTGTACTGCTTTCACCAGGGAGAACAGATCTTGAACCCACCTCTCCTGCCTTTCAAAAAAACACACACACACACAAGGGAGGGGACCTGAGGGGTGAAGGGTAGCCGCCGTTGAGAGGGGGAGAGGGAAAATAATTCTTCAAAAAAGAAAAGTCAGTCCTCTCCTCTCCTGTTCGTGGAATATCCAAGGGGAACTTTGACAAGAGGGTATTTTTAGGAAACGCGTCCAAATATACAGAGTAAGAGTGAATGTGAGAAAAAAAAAAGTTGTGGGTTGTAGAAGTTATCAAGTGGGATTTGCGGCGCTCTCTGCAGGAAACGCAAGCGGCTCCAGTTCAAAGCCACATGCACCAACGTGACATATAAGCCATTAAAATATCATCCTGACGGCTCATTTCTGCTTCATCATACATTCCCTAACTGCTTCCCGAAAGCTGGAAAAGGAGAAATGAAAGATGCCCGCCTCGCTGGAACCACAAAAGAGAGGCTTGGAGGGTTTTGTGGTCCCCCTCAGGCACCTCAAAGTGATGTGCAGAAATGAGGCGATCCCGGCAACAGGTGGAGCGGGGTAAGTGCATGAGTCCGGGGGGCAGACAGACCGGACCTGTACCCCCAGCAGCGGGGTAGGAAGCACCCTTATCGCGGCCATTGGCACCCAAACCCCACTGGGGTAAGAGGCCCAGCTAGATTTTTCCCCCATCCCCTCCCTCCGTAGCCCCCCAACCGTGGGTACAGGCCCCACCCAGCTGACACTGAGGGGAGGAGGGGGCCCTTCCGCCGAGAGGCTACGCTGGAGATGAGTCCATCCCTTCTTCTGGGGGGCGGTGCAAGGGGGACGAATGGGTCTCCCACTGGCACGCGGACCAAGGGCAGCTTGTTGCCTGCCCGCCTTCCCTCCCCTCTTTGTAAATCGCCCGGGTGCCCCACCGTTGGCCCAAGAAGGGGAGTCGTGGCCCAGAGCTTCCCTCGCCCCGAGTGAGCTGGGCCCGCGCAGGAGGGGGCCCCTGCAGACAGCTTCTCCGTCCTGCCTCCGCGAGGATGGCAGGGAAAGACTCGGCTTCCCCTCTCCAGGGTCAAAGGAGCCAAGCTACCCCGGCTGGCAGCAAGAGGATGGAGCTTCTCCACCGCAACCTGACTGGGGATGCCGGCTGGGTCAGCTGCGGGGCCCGCATCCTCGCCTTCGTGCAGTCTGGTCCTGCCTCAGGACGCTGACCACTGGGACCCGCTCTCTGCGCGCGGCGGGCTGTGGGTTTGGGATTTGACTTTCTTTCTCCCGGATGCAAACGAGGGCTACGATTAGCTCTCAAAGGAGAAGGCCGCAGCTACCTGGGATTCTGGCCACTACCCTAGACACATAGAGGCCCTGGAAATTAGGGAGAAGTGGGGCGGGAGCAGAGTCAGGCTGTGAAAGAAAGCTAGAACTGCCCCAAAGGGAAAGTTTGGGGTTGATGAATGGTCCATGGGGACAGCTGGGAGCCAGCGAGGTCTTTGGAATGGAGAAGGGGCGTTGGAGGGGCTGCAACTTGGCCTGCACCATCTGCAGGAAACTCCCTTTGGATCTCAAGGTCATATTTCTACCCCTTTTCCGACAGCATTGGCCTCAGAGCGACCTGCGAAGAGGCACCATGTTCCCTTCCTCTGTCTGGCCGCCGGCAGTTTGCGGGCGGGGTGGGGGTGTTCAAAGGGATGGTTAAATGTCCAGGCTGGTCTTTCAAGCGACCCACTAACGCAGATTCTATTCTGGGCACACGGAGGTCGCCCAGTCTTCAGCCCCCGGCTGGAGGAACCTCAGCTTTTCCCTCTAGGGAACAGAAGAATGAGAAAAGGCCGTCGCACAACCCAGCCTCAAAGCCCAAATTCCTGGTGTTTGAGGGCCCGATGAAGGGGACCCAGGGAGGTTCCGGGTGCAGCTGGCGACAGCAGGCCACGGGCAGAGGCCGGAGCCGTTTTGCCTTTAGCCAGGGAGCTCCCAGACAACCTGCAGGGCCCCTGCTCTGCACCCGCCCCGCCGGCCGAGCCGTGGCCGAGAGGCGGGCAGGCCTTTGCCGGCGCTCCTGCGGCTTAATCAGTGTGGAGCAGTGGGGAAGTCTCGGGGACTGAAGTCGCTGGCTTGGGAAGCAGGCTGAAGATGACCTCTGACCTTGGGCAGGCCTGAACCTGTTAGGGCGACCCCACAATGTGCAGGCTTGGTGTTCCCCCAAAAGAAAAATGATGCCTTTTGCCTGTACCCACTGGCCCACTTTCATAGCTCTCCCCTAGCACAGTCAATTACTGAAGCTCATTGGCACCCTTTTCTTGTCTCAAGGGAAAGAAGGCAGATTCCAATAAGTGCTCAGGTTGTGCTCCTGACTGATGATTCAGTGCCCAGGACTGGTGTGAGGAGACAAGTCAGGAACAATCTTTTGGGAAAACCAAGCTGAGCATTTTCAGGGCTTTTATATCCCTGGGTTGGCAAGGATCTCAGGTCCAGGGGCCCAGGGGCTGCTCCTAGATTCTCTCACCCCTCCTTCAGGGAGATGACTGGCTTGCTAAGTGGGGTCAGAGTTTGAACCAAAGGAGAAAATATTTACCCGGGTTCCATGCACAGGCCGGTGATGGAGCTGCGACAGGAGCAGCTTAAGGTTGGTCCCAGTTACCTGCCTGAAGTCCAGCCTCTGAGACATTTGTTTGCATGCCTGTGGGTTTATAATGCACAAAAGACTGTCAGGACCTGGGGATAGAAGTGACCCAGGCCTCTTAAAGGGAGGGCTCAAGCAGCATTGTAGGTGTGGACAGAGTCTTTAGGGAAACTCACACCCATTTCCCTCTGAAGCAAAAAAGTAAATTCTATTAGTTCCAACCAACCAGGACTTTTCCTGTGCCAGACATCCTGCCATGAGGAAATTTTAGAGCAAGGACACCCAGCACGCTGTCCTTCTGTAGGAATGCAAACTTGGGCTTTCTTTCTTTCCTGATTTGTGCGGGAAGGAGCTTATTACCTTTGGGGACAGATGCCTTTTGGTTAGAAAGAATCGAAAATAAATAAAACCCTCTGGGAAAAGGTGAGTCTAAACCCCTACTCCCACCCCTCAGGCTTGGACCCAGAAAAGAAGGGAGAGTGAAAGGTGAAAATACCTAAGCTAGTTCAAGCCCGGGTTGGGAGTTGAGGGAGAGAGAAAGAGATCTTTCAGCATAGAGAACTGGAAAGTCTTTGAGATAGCAGAGGCCCACTTGGATTTGGCCTGTGGTTCAACAAGTTAAACAACTGCTTGTTCTGTGGGCTGGAGTGTCAAGACAGGCAGACGTCCTCATTGACAGAGAGCTTGCTGTGTTTGTCCAGCCTGAGACCTTTTCAATGACTGTTTGTCTTTCTAGGCCAAATTGAGGTTTGGGGCTGGGTGAATCGCCTCTGTTTGGCTGTTCCACTGCTTTCAGCCTTGCCTGACAGATGCAGAAGTCCCCAAGATGAGTTTAAGGTTTTAAGATGACCAAAGGCTGGGTAGCTCTATCCAAAAAGTGAACTTGATAAGGAATGCAAATATTTTGGGGGTGGGAGTGGGTTATTTCTAAGCTGCTTAACTAAAAAATGTGGACAGCCAGGACCAATTGATAGAAATAATCTCCCCCCACCCCAATCTGATGAATTTTATATTCACTTTCAAAAACCAACTGCGATGGCTTCCAGATGGGTGAAGGAGTGGAAGCCATGCGAGGGTTAGGGATTCCACGCCACCTTGGGCACAACAGGAGCTACACTCCTGCAAAGAAATTCCTCTCCTATCAGTTCCAACACTTACAACTCAATTTTTAACCTGCTAACCTCCCAGAGGACACCCAGCCCTCCTTCTCACTAAACTCAATTAATTAATGAACTTAAAGAAAATGATGGGGGCTTCTCAGATAAAAAAGTTTAAATTCTGGCGTGAGAGATGTTTGAACACTGACTGACTGAAAGTGTGCTTAGCTCTACCTGTAAGGGAGATCCACAAATAAGTTACGGATAAAAATCTAGTTGGGAAGTGATGATTTTTAATATTTTTTATCACCCAGGATATATTATTTTGCAGTAAATATCGGTAGTTCCCAGCAGAATTCTCTTCTTTCACTTCCAAATTTGAAAATAGTCAAAGAAAACACTGAAAAGCTCTTCAGACCAACACTTTCATTCACTCATACATTCAAGCCACACAGTCTTGGCATACGAGCATGTAGGAAATCGTTTAACTAGTGACTGTCTCTCTTTTCTTCCCAAACAGGCTCAAAATCAGAAAATGAGATACAAGACTTCTTTGGTGATGAGGAAACGCATGCGGCTTTACCGAAACGCCCTGAAAGAGTCAAGTAAGTTAATATCCTCTTTTGAATATTGGTTTGCTGAAGTTATTTTTTAAGTAGGAAGTTATTTTTGTATGTTTTTTTGGTCTTTTGGTTATGTTGGTTGTGAGTTTGGGGGTGTTTCTTGAATTCCAATGAAACTTAGAACAACACCTTGGTGTTTGATGCATTTGCACACAAATCAGCGACACAACGTCCCACCAGCAGCCAGCTAATCCCCCTCAATGTCTACTCATCTGGACATTCTAGAATTAATATTTGACGACTCTCTCATTGAAACAACCACCCCTGACCTTCTGCAGTTCCACTGTCACATTATTCTATGACATATTCATCTTGAATTCATTTCCGGACGATTTGATTGGAATGAGGTTTGACATGTATTGGCTTACATGAAAGGAGCAGACTTTGATCTTGGTGATGGGGTTTACATGATATGCATCATCTTTACCAGGGACACCAGCCTTCCGCAATGTGGCAGCCACGATGTTCCCACAATGTGGTGTCTGAACAGGGAGTGACTGACAGCCGCTCTGTCAGGAATACCTTCATTGTGAAGAATTTAATTTAATATTCCATTTAGAATAAGCATATGATTTAGGGTTGGGTGTTTCCCCTTTCAGGCATCTAGTTTCCCTCATTTCAACTACACCACCAGCTGATGGTTGCCTCCAAGGTGTTCCCTTGTTGGTAGGAAATGCAACCTTCTTAATAAAAGTTAAATGGACAACTTAGGAAATGACTCTCTTCTATTATTTTGGGATGATTTGATGGCAAATTCTCTAGAGAGATGTGGTTATTATGTAAATTCCGTTGTTTTAATTCCTCAGTGCTGTTCTGGAAGATCCTTTAACGATGTTTCCTAATCATTTGTCAAATGATGGTTTGCTGGGAAATTAAATTTTATCCAAGCATTTTATCCAAGCATATTTTCTTTCATACATACTCCCATTAATGATGATTAAAGCCCAAACTTCCATAGAAGAGGGGAGGCATATCTTCCTTTATCTTCAAAATCCTGACAGATCCCTTCTCCTCTGTACGATGTGGGCATGGACCTATGGAAGGCTCCTGGGGCTTAAGTTGTTATTTTTTTCTCCTGCAAGACTAGAGACAAACTCTCACTGTAGGAATCTTGAATTCTGTCTGTGAATAGCCTACGAAGGGATTTGCCCCCTTGTTTTGGATGGTACCCTGGCCAGAAACAGGGAAGAAATGATTGAACAAGTGACTGCAGACCTAGATGCACAATATTCAGGCAACAAGGTTTGTGCTTGGCCGGACTTTGTGCAGTGGCCCTCAGCTTCTGGGATCCTGGCTCTGGAATAAGCTGCAACAGATAATCATCATTTAGCATTGTTGAAAAGATCAAAATGGAAAAATATCCCAGCTATTGATCTGAAATCTCCCCCATTGTTTTCTTTCCAAGGAAGGCAAGTCAGACATTCCCCCACTTAAGCCAGTGATATGAGGAGCTATAACAGATGGTAGGGCCACCAAATATATTTCTATACAACAGGACTAGGAAATTACTTTAGTTTATGATGTTGCTTTGTCACAGCTGTGGTAAACAAAGGTGCTTAGGGCATGATTCCGAGGTCTGGAGGGATGTTTAGAGTCTGGTGGTGGAACTTGCTCCAAATAGGCCCCCATGAAAACCCCCAGTGGCTCTTGAAACTCTGCTGAAGATCTCTGAACTGCAAATGTATCTTTTTTTTTTTTCTGCAAATCAAGCAGAAATGTGGATTCCACAATGCTATAACCCCCAGCATGGTTAGAAATAGAATGCTTCAGCCAAACATTTGGTATTGGGGGTAAGTGTGGTGAGATAACTTTTGAAAGAAAAATTCTGAGCACCACTGAAGGACACCACTACTTAGCCTGCCCAATGAATAGTCAATGAAACCTGGAATCCTTGCTACCTGGGCCCTGGAAGACTCAAAGGAATGGCCCTGAAAGCTAAAATATGCCTCACTGATGTCCGTGTCCCATCTGTCATCTGTGATTAGCTGGATACTGCTTTGGGGCTTATTTCAGAGATACGCCTTGAAGACCCTTATGTAATCATCCAAAGTTCCCTGTTTATAAATATTAGTGAGTAAAATGGCTTTTTTTTCTCCCTATCTCTGTCCCTGAGGAAATGTCCCTCTGGGAGAATGCTTGGTCCCACTGCTGTGTTCAGCCAACCAAGGTGTGAACCACGTGGCTCCAAGGCACTTGCAAAGATTAGGCAACCTTAGTGACCTTAGGTCAACTGACCCCTGACTATTCAAGAAGCCTCTACTCAGGATGGGTCCAGATGTTTTCAGTGCTTCAAAAGAAGTCTGCATCTGGGAAGGAGCTCCATGGGGCCAGGTTACTGTCGGTGAATTTGGCTGAATCAGACGTATCTGCCCTTTCACTGTTGGCACAAAAAGCCATACACATGTTCAAAGCTTTTCAAGGGTAAACTTATCAAGAGAGATTGTGTAGTGCAGTAACAGTCTGTTGTATATAACCTCTGCTTCTTATCACTGGAGTCTGTGCTTAGAATTCGGGGCGGGGGGTCCCACAAATTTGGATGGGAAAAAAATGCATCTTTATTTTCACCACCTTCTAATGGAATGTTATAGCTTCTTCTATTATGAGTGTGGGCAAAAGGCACAGGATTATTAAAGTTCACGAGCTTCACCAGGTTTCCAAAAGGGTCCACAACCTAAAACAACTTGAATACTCCTGTTCTGTACTGTTATTCAAAGCTTTTGATGCGGGTGTGGTCACGGTGTATATATTAACTGGTTCGTTTTTGTGCAAATCAGAGTTTTAATGGAAGCCAAATTAGATGGTTAGTTTGACAAACATCCTGAACAGTAGGTTGTAGATTGCCAACTTTCGGATGGGAAAGAAAATATTTTCACTGTTGGACTACTGAATCAGTGCCCCCTCACTTAGGCCTCAATGCTGCTGGAGGAGCTGACTAAGTTCTGTGTTGATGAATGGTTAGGAGAAAGTGCTGGGCAAGGGGTCCCAAAGAGGAATATGCTGGTTTGTTTTTTTGTTTTGGTTTTTGTTGTTTTCAGAACCCTTCATGGGTTTGCCTAGACAACTGTATCATTCAAAAGACACCTGCATGGTGAGAAGCCTTGAAACCAGCGCTTTGAGGAAGGGAAAACAGGGCAGGAAAACAGAGAGGAGGCACCTGTGGGCAAAGGGGATAAATCCCAGAAAGTGAGAGTGTGTGAACGGGTGAAAGCCAAGAAAGGAGACAAATCCTCCAAGTCTAGTCTCAACACTGCTGTGTGGAAGCCCTTGGTTTCCAGAGCAGAAGGGCTTCAGCTGTCAAATGCTCTCCTTCAACTTTTTTTTTTTTTATGCTAACTCAGCATCTATTGGTAGCTTGCTTAAGCTCTTCCGGCCGGAGGAGCAAAAAGACCTGGACTTGTCAAAGCCGAGGAAAATTGTTGTGGAAGTTAATCCCTCGCTAAATTGCGGCACTGAGCCAGGAACAATGCATTAAATGAAGAAAGGCTCAAAGAATCTGCCAACCATTATAAATAAGTTAATTATTTTTAAAAATTTAAAAGAAACCATTATTTACTGACCAGGAAATGTTTAAGAATAGTTCTTGGTGCTGGAGATGGCTGGGGCAGCTCAATCAACTTCATCAGAGCTCCTTGTAATCTGTCCAAACTTCTCACCTCTGCTAGGGGAGCGGGGTCTTTTACTCAACCCTTCAAACTTCTCTTAAAAACCCAAGTCTTTCATTGCTTTGAGGGTGCTTTCTATGGCTGCCGGGGAGCCCCGAGAGAACTTAGGTTGGCCTTTTCGGCTACTGAGTGCAACGCAGGCTTGAGGGCCAGCAGCACTTTAAATCGCCCGGCGATGCAGCCGGCCCTAGCCGGTCGGCACAAACAAAGGACACTGCCCCTGTTTATGCCACACTCGGCTGGTCCAGAACTGAAGGTTTCTTCCACCGGCCGATCCCCACCCCCAGACAGCGGAACCCGCAGCCCGGGAGGGCATCCCGTGAGAGGAGGCCGTGGCCCGAGGTCGCTTTCACAGCCTGGGCCGCGAAACGTGGCCTCGTCTCCAGGCAAGCGAGTAGAGACAGAGACTCCGGCCGCGGGCAACAAGTGGCCAGAGGGAGCTCAAAGTGGAAACGATTCTTAAGTTCCCTTTTCCAAAGGCTCCGCCCGGCGGCAGGGTACAGAGCTCAGGACCGCAATTTGACGGTGGGAGAGAGACCTGGGGTGAGGACCCGCTCCTCCTCGCTGCGCTCCCCTCGCCTTTATTTCTTTGGCCCGTCGCCCGCGGGTCTGTGTGATTTGCGGCGGGAAGGATTCTTAGGCCCTCTTGGGAGGGCGGTGTGGGTTCGAAGCCAGCCTCTCCCAGGTCATCACCGTCTCCGGCCCAGTCCTGGGGCTCGGCTCAGGGCCAGATTCTTGGGTCCGCCAGTCTCTGGGCGCTCCAGGCACCCGGGAGGAGGGGCCGGCAAGGCTAAGTGGGAAGAATGGAGTGGGGAGAAGACAGAGGGGGAGGGGAGAAGAAAGGATCCGAGTAGGATGGCGAAGGGTGGTCAGGGGTTTCGTGGAACTGAGAGCGAGAGCTAGAGAAAGAACGAGAGCGAGAAAGCTGAGCGACGCGAGAAAATTTGGAAAAGCGAGAAAACAAAATTAGGCGCAAGGGCTGTTAGCCTAGGATCTCCCCTGCTCCCGGCCTCCTCGTCTGCAGCCGCCTTTCCTCCCTGGAGCCCGGCCCTCGCCTCCTCCCGACTCCCGGGACAAGCTGCCGAAGCAGGCCGCAGTCCCCGCGCTCCGGGTGCTGCCCATCGGCCCCAGGAGGGCTGGGGGGCCCGGTCTGCCCGGAAGGACATTACGTGCAGCACAACGCCCCCTCCCCAAAGCCGTGGGGAATGGAGGCATAACCCAGCCCCGCTCACTTCCAAGAGCGGCGAGGCAGAGCAGATCTGCCCAGCTTTCGGGGAGAGAAGGGGGAGGGGGCTCACGAGTAGAGAAAAGAATCCGCGCCCGGGTCAGAGCGCATGAGCAGTAGAAGCGCGAGCTGGGGGGTGGGAAGGGGAACGGGAGCAGTTGTGACTGTGTGTGTGTGTGTGTGTGTGTGTGTCCCCGTGCTGAGGGACCTGTCATCGCTGACGTCGGACCGGGACGCGGGCCAATGGGCGACCTAGGCGATTGTTCCTCTCGGCGGGCCCGGGCCACGGCCCCGAATCTCTATTCACTTCCTCACGCGCCCCGCTGCTGCCTCTGTAGTGTACAGGATTTCAAGTAGGCATTAAAGACTGATAGAGAGGGAGGAAAAAAAAGTCACAACCCAAAACTTGAGGGGGGGAACTTTGCAGAAGTTGTCTATGGCTGTTCTTTCCCCTCCCCGCTGTCAGGTGACGGTGGCGTGAGCGCCCCGACCTAAGGAGCTCCGGGGAGTCCCGAACGGGATGCAGCAGGCCTCCCTCTCCCAGCCGAGCTGGGCGCTGAAATTCGTATATATGGCCGGGGCTCTTGGGCATCACCACCACCTACAACATCACCACTTCCCCCACCTCCACTCCCCCGCAGGGCGCCGCGGCCCCGAGGGCCCGGGGGAGTTGGCCGCCAAAGCGCGCTCGGAGCGCCAGTCGGACCCCTTTGGAGCAGAGCCCAGGGGCACCCAGCAACCCACGGCCTCAGCATTGCGCACCCCACTGCCCCTTCCACCCACCCCGCCTCCACCATCACTCTTCTGCTCATGAAGCGACAGGGGGCTCTACCGATCAGCCGCCCAGCCGGACCGCGGTGGAGGCGCTTGGCCTCGCGTCGTCCGCCCGGATCGCTGCCACCGCAGTCCGGCTTTCGGTGCCGGCGTTGACCGCCGAGGCCGTGGTGTGGCTGGGCTGGGCCTGCCCCCTGGGGCCGGGTAGGACGCTCAGCCCTCGCCACCCGTTCTCACTCGCGCTATTTGTCTCAACAACAGGTAGCAGCTCCGGACACCATGGCCCCCAGCTCGCTGCCGCCTCCAGCCCCTCGGTGTTACCGGGCTTTCACGAGCAGCCTCCCCAGGCCTCCCCTAGCTGCACTTTGAACGGACTCCTGCGTCTGGGGCTCCCCGGAGACATGTACGCACGGCCTGAACCCTTCCCGCCGGGACCTGTGGCCCGCAGCGACGCCCTGGCAGCTGCCGCAGCCCTGCACAACTACGGGGGCATGAACCTGACCATGAACCTCGCCGCACCCCACGGTCCCGGCGCCTTCTTCCGCTACATGCGCCAGCCCATCAAACAGGAGCTCATCTGCAAGTGGCTGGCGGCCGACGGCCCCGCACCCCCGCGCCGCTGCTCCAAAACTTTCAGCACCATGCACGAGCTGGTCACGCACGTCACCGTGGAGCACGTCGGAGGCCCTGAGCAGAGTAACCACATCTGCTTCTGGGAGGAGTGTCCGCGCCAGGGCAAGCCCTTTAAAGCCAAATACAAACTTGTAAATCACATCCGCGTGCACACGGGCGAGAAGCCCTTCCCTTGTCCTTTCCCGGGGTGTGGGAAAGTCTTTGCTAGATCAGAAAATCTCAAAATACACAAAAGAACTCACACAGGTCAGTATTCGCCACTGTCTGTCTCGTTCGGACCCTCTGGGGAGTCAGGGGGCCTCTTCCGGGCCCTCGGAGCTGGATTTCCTCAAGTTCTACCTGGGCGGGGAGGGGGGATATTTTGGTGTTTCCACGAGCCAAGTTCATAAAATATTAATTATGTCCTTCAATTAGAATCACAGAAGTTTCCTGAGGCTGTGTGTGGGAAGGATAGTATGAGATTTCTGCTCTGG
The DNA here is from genome assembly GCF_964165515.1 of Mesoplodon bidens. Lineage (NCBI taxonomy): Eukaryota > Metazoa > Chordata > Mammalia > Artiodactyla > Ziphiidae > Mesoplodon > Mesoplodon bidens. The sequence continues at coordinate 133,061,294 of NC_138161.1, forward strand.
GGGTTGCGAAGGGGATGCTCGGGTTTCTGTGTGTGCAAATGTGTGGTCCCTGCTTAAGGAATCTGATTTTAAGGTATTTTAAAGGGCACTGTTCCCCAAAGTTGTAAAGACATAGGAACAATTTAATTTTTCCCTGTCCCTTTGGAATTGTGTGAGGCACACGCTTCCAATAGTCAGCCTGACAACCTGACTGCCACCTGAACGGAGAGCGCACCAGGCCCTTAGTGACTTCTTTAGGATTTGAGGGTCTCATGGGCTAATTTTGACCCTGTTTTGGAGCCTTGGTGACCCACACTCGGGACGTTTCACAAACCCTCCCTTTTGCTTTAGCAGAGACCCAAGGAGACTCATTCACCTTAAATGTCATTTACTGAGCTGTTAAGTGAAATGGGGACATGTGTCAACCACATCTGTTAGTTCTACTTAATAGAAAGAAAAGGAGCCCTCTCAAAGCCTGCAAAGTTGAACTCCTCTGGCCAGAAGCATCTCTAATTAATGCAATTGCAAGGAGAAAGTTTTCACACTTCCCAGAACAGCCTGTGAAGTTACATTAATTAGTTTAGCAGCCGGATGTTTGTATTCTTCTTAGCTAGGGTTTTCTTGCCCTCGCTTCCTCAAAGTTTAAGAAGTCAACATCTCCCCTCCTCCATTTTGGGTGCGGGAGAAGGGGACCGATGGGGGAGACAGAGGATGAAATAAGTTCCAGCTTGGTGCCCCACGTCTACTCCCTGGCACTCTGCCTTACGCACCTCTATTCTTGGTGAAGACATCAGCAATTATCAGAGTCAAAGAACTCACCCAGGTTGGCACTACCCGGGAAAGAAGCTTGCTAAACCCCACCTTCTCCCCCCAAACCCTTCAGTCTCGGGGAAGGTCCCTGGCCAGGACATTGGCACACTCGGAGGCCAGATTCAAGTCCACTTTTAAGTCTCCTACTTTATTTCGGAAATGTATAGTTTTTCTGAGCTGTTTCCAGGACTCCCTCCCCCACCAACCTCTCGCAAGCATTTGTCCCCCCACTCCTCCCTCCCTCCGATTTTTATCCAGGGGAAGAAGGAGAGAAGTGAGACCCAGATCGCCGCCCTCAGGCTCCCTATTCATTGAGCTGGCGGCCCGCACCACGAAGGTAGACTCGAAGTCCTGAGCCAGAGTAGGAACTCATTTTTAATGACAGGGGGGTTTTAAACAAACTTTTACTGCTCTTTGCCGGCCTACTGTTTGAAGTCCATGAAGCAGAAAATGGTTAAATTCTCAGTGCAATCGACCTACAGCAGAGAATCAAGTTCAGTGCGCCCGAGCTGGCTCAGGTCTGCGTCTATTCAGAACAGAATTCTAAGTGCATCCTTTCCCTTTCCACTGGCAGTCCTGATTCATTATCACCGGAGTTAAAAAAAAAAAAATCTACAGAGCCTCTCCTGCTCGGGCGTTTCCCTCAAACCCTCCTCTTAAGTCATGAAAAGAGGAGAAAACAACAACAACAACAAAATGTTTCTCAAATGGCAATAGACCTCACTACAAATTATTCATGAAGACGGTTCTCGATTCAACAGGAAAATAATTGCCTTTTCAAATATTAATGGCGTTTCATTTCCTCGAGTCGCGGAAGCGGCGAATAGGCTGCTTTCTCAGGAGTTGAGATTTTCCGGGATCTGAATCCCGGGCCTGGCTTCGGAGGCAGCGGCTCCGATCCCACTCCGAAAGCTTTCGCTTTGCGGCGGCCACAGAAATCCTGGAACAACGGTGCCGCCGCGAGGGAGACGCGGGCCTGCCGCTCTTCCCGGGACCCCTGTGTTGGGGGCTCGCCCCACTCTCCCAGGCAGTCGGTAGAGGGAGGTAGGGCTGATCCGAGGCAGTGGAGAAGAAACCGCGCCGGGGCGGAATGCTCGCACAGCCCGGCCCAGCCACAAGTGCGAGAAAATGGCGCGAGTCGAACCGCCCCGCCACTGCCAACTTTGTCGGGCGGGCCTGGCGCCGGGCCGGGTCAGAGGCCTCTCGCGGCTGCTGAGGCTCTAGGAGAAGACTCCGGGCCTTTCAGGACTCAGCCTCAGGCCCAGGCTACTCAGGGCGGGCTGCGGGGTCCCGGCCCAACCCTGCTTCTCCACATCCATCCACCCACCCACCTAGGGCTCAGCGCCCAGATCTGGTGGGAGGGAGAAGGCGGGAGGCTGCGTGTTGGGTGGGGCGGGGGGTGCGCAGAGTTAGGCGAGGAGTCCGGGGCTCCTCCCGCTGCTGGGGAGAGGCCCGGAGGGCGCGGGGGCGCGGCCTCACCTGGCCTCCCAGGGGCCTTGGAACTTCCAGGTTGCCCATGTCACCTTCAGGGCCCTGCTTTTTTCGTCTGAGTACCTCGTCTGGGACGAAATCATTGTTTCTGTTTTACATGAATGTCCAACAAGGCGGTCACAAGATGGGATAAGTGTGTGTGTGGGGGGGATACTTGGGGGGTGGCAATCAACCTCAAATTCTATTTCTCCTCTGTTGTAGCAGATCTTGCTTTCTTTTGCAGGTCCTGAATTACATGGTTCTTGTAAGTGATTTTAGAAAGAAAAGACGGAAGGGAGGAAGAAAAGTTTTAGTTTTGCAGATGCTAACAGGGATCAGAGGGGAGAAGACGAGGGGCACATAGGGACGTAGGGTTTATTGTGCATCTTTCTGTTTTTCTAAATAAAACTGTACCGGTGTACCGAGAAACGGCAGATGCCAGCACTGTCCAGGGTTCCACTGTGCTAACAATACTCCTGCAGCGGGAGGACGCAGAGGCCGCGCAGTGCAGGAGCTCCGGGCTTCTAACCCGCTGCCTTGCGGAGGCGAGGGTTGTGCGCAAACCTCTGGCTCTGCCTAAGCCTCAACAGGACTCGGGAGTAGGGGCTTTTGTTTATTCAAACCTGCCCCAAAGCACCCATCTTTCCTGGAAGCGGCGGGAGAAGCAACCACAAAGGCAACATTCCACCCGCCGGGCATCTCTCCCTCCTTAGCCAGACGCTTGGTAGTCTATCCCTCAACCCAGGGCGCCCGGCAGCATCCATTTGTTGCAGCACCCGTCATTTCTTTCTCTCCTTCCTTTAGCATCTGCAGCTCCAGAGGAACCTGGGCTTCCGGGTTCTTGGGGTCCTTTCCTCCCCCACACGCTAGCAAATCCAGCCGGCGGTGAGCTCCCGGATTGGGACTCTGGCCTCGGCCAGTATTTCCACCCTAGCGCGCGCTCGCGCCTTCCCGCGGCTCTACAGGGCATCACACCACTGATCAGAGCTCCTCCCGGGCCTACCCCGGCTGCCTGCTTGCCCTCCGGTACGCGGAGCCAGGCCTCGCCTGATCGCAGCAGCTGCGCTCATCTTGAAGCCACCGCGACCACGGGTGCGATCGAGGGAATGGCCCCGGATCCCGCTTGGCCCGGGCAGAACCTGCCTTGCCGGTTTCTCGGCTCAGGCTGGGGAGGCCGGACCGTGGGCCATGGGTGGTCTAGGGAGGCCGCTCGACCTCTCACAGTCAGCTCGGACTGGGAGAGCCGGCTCTCCGCGGCGGAGTCTCCGGGAAGCCGCTGGAGCAGCGTAATAAAATATTATTGCCGGCGCGAGTATCTGGAGGGATCCCGGACGGTTTAGGCAAGATTTGAAGAATGCTACTAAATGTTTGCCCTCAGGGGGTAGAGGGGAAGGGGGAGGGGGCTCCGTTCCCCGTAAAAATCGCGCCTGAAGTGAATTGCTCAGAGTACCTTTCCCTGCAGCACGAATGCACATTATGCACATGCCGTGTGCATCGGCTGCGCATCCTTAAATTATTCCATCGCTTTGGCGTTTGCACAAAACCTACTTTAAGAAACAATTTGGGCCAGGATGTGTTTGGGGTGGACCGCTGGGCGGGGAGTGGGGAGCAAAGACATTTGGCTGGAACAGCAATTTTGAGCAGATGCGAGCTCCTCAGTCAACTCTATTCTCCGGGCAAAGGTGCTTCAGGCTCCAGGTGGAGAAAATCTGGAGGAAAACAACCGGAGTGGATCAGGATTTTCCAGGAAGGAAACTCGACTAAGATGGAGTCTTTGTTTCTTCTGCTCCGTCCCCTCCCCCCAGGTCCCGGCGGGAGAAGGGGAGGGGGGAGGCGTGCAGGAGGGAGCTCAGGGGGCGCGCTCTGAGCGGGGAAAGGGGGTGCCGGGTTTGCGGCGCCGGGGAAAGAGGTTTCTGAATTTTTTGGCGGCTCTCTTCCCAAAAACGGCAGAGAAATTGGGATAGGGTAGTGAGGCCAAGCCGGGGCCACAGCCCACGCGCACTAATGTCTCTGCGTTGCCTCCACCAGGGGAGAAGCCCTTCAGGTGCGAGTTCGAGGGCTGCGAGCGGCGCTTCGCCAACAGCAGCGACCGCAAGAAGCACTCGCACGTGCACACGAGTGACAAGCCCTACACGTGCAAAGTGCGCGGCTGCGACAAGTGCTACACGCACCCCAGCTCGCTGCGTAAGCACATGAAGGTGCACGGGCGCTCGCCGCCGCCGCCCAGCTCTGGCTACGACTCGGCCACACCGTCTGCCCTCGTGTCTCCCTCGTCGGACTTCGGCCGCGAGCCCCCGGTGGCCTCCTCGGCGGCGGTGGCGGCGCGTAGCGCCGACCTGAGCGAATGGTACGTGTGTCAGGGCGCAGGCCCCGCCCCTGCTGCCCCCGCAGCGCCCCCAAGCCCCGCGCGGCCACCTGGCCCCGCCGCCGCCGCCTTCGTTACCAGGGTTGCTGCTGTGGTTGCTGCTTCCGCGTACCCTGACTGCCAGGTCTAGGCCGGGTTATTGAGGCTTGAAGAGAAAGTGAGGAAGGAAGCAGGGAAGGCAGGAAGGGAGGAAGGTCACCACTAATAGTTGTTAGAGCTCAATGAATGTGCTGATGTAATGTCCATTGTCTTAAAATATCAATATGGTACCCATATGGATTCTACAGTCACATCCAGCACCACCCCCCCAACCAGACGCCCTCATGACTGGGTAGCTTGAAACCAGGGTTGGGGTAAAGAAAATAGAGAAAGAGACAGGCAGAAGGTAAACAAGAAAACATATTAGGAGAGTTTCTGTGCAATCCTGGCCACTGCAGTCGGCAAAAGTAACACCGCAAAGTCCTTGTGTGTTTCACAGAATGGGAAATGTTTTCCTCGAGGCCTGGGCCTCCCGGATAGCCACCCCTACTCCGTTCCCAGCTCCCAGTCGGAGCCTCCTCGGAAGTTCCTGTGGCGGGAAGGTGGCAGAGGGAATTCCTGAGCCTCCCTACACTTCCCCTCCCCCAGCTATTTAAATCCCAGATGCAAAATTTTCCGACCGCTTCTATAAAGGGGATGGTAGGGAAGAGGGGGGAGGTTCAGCATCTTCCCTAGGGATTTTATGCCCCTCCCCCAGAGACTGGCCCAAGCACACAGAGACATCTGTCTGCCTGTCTGTCTACTCTGTATGCATTACTTACTGGGGGTAAGAGGGGAGTCCAAACAACAGGAATTACAGACAAAAGAGCGGTAAAGGGGCTTTAGGATTCAATGCTCTGAGGCCTCCTCAGACCAATCGCTCTCTCCTCACACCCCACAGTTGTTGAGGAGCTGCCTGTGGAATCTTTTGGGTGCTTGGCATTGGGGGTGCAGAATGGGCCAATGATGTCACTGAGGCCAGGCCTCCACAGCAAAGGGATCCAGCTTAGGCTACAGTGTCTGGATGAATCACGTCAATTCTGTGATGGTCTTTGTCAAAAATCGCACAATGTTGGTCTTAGTTTTAAATTTTAAAAAGGCGTGGGGGGTGGAGGGGAACAAGAGATGAACTGCAATAATAAATGTTTTAAAGGCAAACACCCAATGGGTCTAGATTGAATGTGTATGTGATATGCTGGGTACCAAATCCCCTGAAAAGGAACCAGATGTTGGGGGCAGGGAAGAGAAAAAATCTGTGCAATTGTTGTCAAGGGGGGAAGAAAATCAGGGCCTGGTTCCCAGTCTGTCACCCTCTGCAGGGAGGATGGTGCTGCTCCAAATTCTTGCTAAGATTTGGGGTGTGGGGGAATGTGAATAAAACAGAGGGGAAAAAAGTTCTGGTAGACCCATCCCACTCCCCTAAGAATTTGGAGATAAGTAGGGGTGTGGTACTCCTACCTAGGGGGAGCCCCCAAAGAGCTCAATTTAAAAAGCTGAGCCCAGCAAACAAGCTCTGATTCCGCCACTCTGCTGGATTTTCTTCTGTTCTTTACTCTTCAGACACCATTCGAAGATTCTCACTTCAGCCCCGTGGCCACACACTTCCATCAGATAAATAACGTCCTAACTGGAGAGGGACTGTTTTCATTACTCCTAATAAAAACCAGAATCTTCCAAATAACATCCTTAGTGAATCCGTCCTTGTGGAAGGGTGTCTGCAATCCCCTTCCCGCCCCGCCGCCACTACAATAGGGCCCAGAGGTCTCCTAGCCAAGGGCCCGCGGTCGGCAGCAAACAACTCTTTCCCATCGGGAAACACCCGCCCCACCGCCAAGGTGCAGAGGGCATCTGGGGAACTTGCTTCTGAAGATGTTAAAAAATGTCCCCGTCTCCAAAGAGGACGCCTTTCTTTCTCTTCTATTTCTAGGCCCCATTTTGCCTCCCACCCCCATCCAAAATAATGAAATAAAATAAAAATGCGTAGTCGGTCACTAATCGCCTTTAATTTTTCATTTGCTTGTTACAGATGTCCACCGCGTTGCTCGCAAGGTAATCTCGCCCTGCGCAGCTGAGCGCCCGCATCTTGCGCCTGCGACATCAAAGGGCCCGCGCACAAAGCAATGTTTCTTCGCCACGGTGCATCTTCATGGTAAGTTAGGATTTCTATGGCAATGGGCAAGTCGCACTGAAATCCTGAAAGGCCGAGCCTGGAGCCCGTCCAGGCTTTTCATTAAGGACATAATATTTACGTCTAACAGGCCTTTTTTCTTGTGTATACAAGTATATATTTTTGTTTGACGCGGACTAAATCATTTTCATTTAATTTCCGGTAAACAAAACCCACGCGAATGGGCACTTGTTCCCGATCATAATAAAAATGGATAATAATGTGAGGGAAGAAAAGGGCCGCTTGAATCGCCGCTCAGCTCCCTTTGTTTCTGCTTTCTGCGGTGATCAGAGGGCGCATTTGGGTTTGATGGCGAGTTTCTAAAGGCGAGGAAATGGTTTGTAAGAGGGGAAAGAAAAGGAGAAAGGTCTAATCAAGCTCGGGTTGTTCAAAGAGTCGGGTTTTGGGGTTGAAAGTGTGAGTTTGACGGTGCATCAGCATGCCGCGTTAGGCTCGCCATGGAAATGCGCGCGGGGAGCGGCCGCTTCAAAGGCGGCACACTTCACTGCAGACACTCTATTAAGATACATTTGCGCTGACCTTTGCTTTCACGCCATTTAATACTGTCACTGTGCTCTCCAGTATATACTTCCTCCTTAGGACCTGCCTCGCCAGCGTTTAGGGGTTCACCTGGCACTCCGATGGGGGCGGGGTTGGGGCGCTTTGGCAGCAGGGAAGCTTTCAGGAAAGGGAGGAGACAGACTCGTGCATCTTGACTGCGCCCCAAAGAGGCTCCAGGGTCAGAAGTAAATAACTTTAGGACGAGCTCAGAAGCTTAACAAATGAGCATCCCCAGCTCGGTTTTGTGCCAAGTGCCTCTCAGCATCTTGAGCATGTTGGAGGCCTGAATTTCAATGGGACTTGGGGGAAGGAAAGGAGCCACCCTGGATGAGTCTGGGGAGTTCAGACTGTGCCTTTGGGACATTTTCACTCTGGCCCCCAGTCCAGCCCATTCTGCCCCTCTATCCCTGAAGTTTCTCACAGACCCCCGAACTTGCTTCTCCACAGGGTGGGGTGTATGGTACCCCTCAGGCCTGCTCTGGCCCTGGGCACAGACTCCAGAGCCCAAGGCCAAGGGGATAGGGAAGATGGCAGGAAAGTTAGAAGTCCATGTTCCCTTAATTGTCTTGTTGTTTATTTTATCCAAGTACCCCAGTGAATAGGGGAAAAATAAACACGGTGGAAAAAAAAATCAAACAGTGGAGTCTTCTTTAGTGCCAGTCCTTGTGGTTGAATAAAAAGGATGGTCCGCTTTCTATTGAGCTGAGAAATCTTTGAAGTGGGAGTTATTATCTGAGACATTCCTGCTTGTCGTCCTAACAACGCTGATGAAACGTAAAAGGTTCTTTGTCAGCGATTTGTTCTCCCCTCTGTCAAACTCCCTCTGCCCCGTTAGTTTCAAACCGTTTCTAAAGAGATAAAATCTAACTTTTTTTTTTAATACATGCACATTACACTAACTGGTAACTTAGGGCCAAATCCTGCTAAGGGAAAAACAAAAGCAATGCAGAGACATCAGGTCCAGAGCCTGTGGAGGTGTGCAGATGTTGAGGGGCCCTTTGCCCAAGCTCTGGGACAGGAGGGAAAGAATGCAGAGACAGCGCAGGCAGAGGGTATACACCCTAAGCCTACACTGTATGTCTGCTTCTCTCTTCTCTGGTCTGCACTCAATTAGTCCAAGTCAGGTCACCTAGAGACGCCTCAAGCTCCCAATATTCTTGCTCCGAATCCTTGCAACCAAGGCTGCAGCCAAACAATTGTTACTATTTCCTGCTCCTTCGAAGACAATCTCTGCTAAAAATAGACCCATTGTGTGTTTCTTCCCACTAGCAGCAATCAGCAAGCTCTTTCTGCCATTAATAGAAAGGAGAGTGGCTTGAGGGAGAGAAACATTTTTATAATTTCCTGTTTTCTTCAGAATCTTGGCATTTGGAGTTCAGAAGGGCCACGACCCCAAAGTGCATGCAAACGCCCCCTCCCATCCACATGTGCAGTTCTTCATTTCATAGTGTGCCCAAGAAAGAAACTTTCACCCCTCCAGCTTTCCCCAAACCTTCTGATGTAGTTTTAAAGGTGGTTTAAATAAACAAGGATGTTCCAGCCTCCCCACCTCGTGTGTGCTGACTAAATGATTTGTAAAGAAGTTTCCCCAAGCTGTAGCCCATGCTGTTATTATAGTTGCTACAAAATGTTGTCTCTTATATTGATTTTTATTTGTTTACTTGAGGTCCCCATATGTTTGTTTATATTGCTAATTTATGGGACAATGTAATGATTGCAATGAATGTGAATTATACAGACAGGCAAATGTCTTGTAATCATAGTTCACACACCCAAGAAAGCCTGACTGAAATCTTAGACTATTTGGTACCCTCTCTAGCCACACTGTTTGTGATTTATCACCTGTCCCCTTAGCATCCTTAAATTATGAACTAACTTGAAAGAAAAAAAAAGTTGTTATGTATTTGACTGAAAGTGATTGTTGAATGAAAACATAGTTGAAAGCTGTGGTTTAATCTTGCTGTAAATATGTAAAAATGAATTAAACTCTGTGATTCCTTTTCCCTCCAAAGGCTTTTGTGTACATGGAGCTCCGTTTTCCTATTTTCTTTGGAAATAAACGATGTGATGTTCCCCTTCCCCTTTCGAATCCGAGTGTCCTGTTACTGCTTCATCATCTTGGGAGAGATTTGGGGCCCTTCCACAGCATCCCGTCTTCTTCCCTGCCTTCCCTCGGGGCTTCGCAGAGACAACTCTAAAGCCTAGTTGTTCGGGGCAACAAAAACACAGGGACCCACCTAAGCAGCCTTCGTAGAGAAGACTTCCCTCGCTCCCAATTTCACCCCAATGACACTGGCACTCATTAACCGGTTTCCATTGCGGAAGAGAAGAATGTAAAACCATGCTCGCAGTGTCTTCCGAGAAAGGCTGCCTTCCACGGCACCGCGCCCCCTCTCGCAAACCACCTCTGACTTCCCAGAGAAATGTCTGGTAGCTGGCGGGAATAAAACAAAGAAAAAGAGAGGGCGGGCTGGCTCCAAGCCTTCCCTGAGCCCTGATGGGGTACCTGGGGCACAGTTGCCCGCAGGAGTCTTCCCAGCTGGACGCTCCTCTCTCTGGGAGTAGCGGATGCTCAGACCTCTCGAGTCCCTACTCCCTTCAGAGAGCTGCGAAGAGCCAAAGCCCTAAGACTGTGTGGCTACAGCCCACAGGACTCTTCTCTGAGCCCCGATTGGGACACTGGGCTCGTCAGTAAGTTTTAGCATCTGATGCAGAAGCTCTCTTATCCGGCCCGGCCACTGGAGAAATTATTTCAGATGTATCAGAAGCACCTGAACCACCAGAGCCTTGCTCCACCCTCCCTTGGGGTCACTGAGCCTCCGGGCACTCTCGTGCCGGGCTCCCTTGCTCCTACTGCGCAGGCGCCGCATCCGCCTGGCCGGAAGAGGGAGAAGTTGGGTCTCCAGGGCCTGGCTGGGGCTTGGGATGCTCTGGGTGGGAAGACGACGGCCCTCGGGGTCTGGATGCGAGGTTCCCTTCGAGAACACCTGGGAGAACCAGCTTGTAGGGCAAGGGCGGCAGGCCTGCAGAGAAGGTTGCGGAAGGGACCTCAGCGCGCAAAGGTGCCAGGGCGACGCGCGGGTGTGAAAAGAGCGGCCCCGAGGGGACGGCCACTGGAACCGCCGCGACACGTCCGACTCGGTGGGCGCCGCGAGGGAGGAGGTCCTTGGCCATTAGTCCTGGGATGAGCGCCCCCTCCCGTCCCTCCCGTCCCTCCCGGACTCCTCCTCCGGGTCCGGGACCAGTTAGAGGAGCCTCTCCTGCTGTTTGGGTCCCCCCGCCCGGCCTCTGTAGTAGAGCGCACTCAGGAAAGCCCTTTCACTGACGGAATCCTTGTGGTGGGAGCAGGTGGGGATGAGAAGGGCCCCAGGCACCCCAGGCCAGGGCTCTTCCAGGCTCGTCGCCTGATCCCGCTGTCTCCCGCCCGCACGGCCGCCCCAGGAAACGTCTGCCAGAGGAAACGTCCGCGCCTCCAGCTGCGCCTTCTCACCCCGCCTGGGACCGCGCTGTGCCTCAGGGGCACCGCGGAGTCGCGGCCTAACCATCCCCGAGAGCGAGCCGAGAGGACAGTGTGAGGAGGGCCGCTGCCCTGGGAACCTCCCAAGTTCGAGTTCGAGCCGAGGAATCACGGGATGAGGAGAGGAAAGGGGAAGTGCGCTGGGACACCTGCGCGCCGCTGCCCCTAAGAGTTCTCGGGCTCCCTTCGAAAAGTTATTTTTGGCAGAAAGTTGCATGGTGTGACCTTTGGCAGAGGGGGTGAAGTCACTCTCGCCCGAGTGCCCATGGCTAGCTCACCCTAGAGAACACCTCAAGTGTCCTTTGAAGAAGTTACCCACCTCCTATCTTGCAGTAGCAGCCCCGAGGGCAGTTTGGGGGCGCCTTAGCCTGCTAATGATTTCCAGTGAGCCCCTCCACTTGCTTCTTCGAAAGCGAGCACTAGGTAGAAAGTGCGGGTGTGATGGGAAGATTGGCCCTGGATGAGGGATAAAACCTCTCTGTGCTTCAGTTTCCTCATCTGCTAAAAGAGAATTTCAAAGAAGCATCTCCACAAGTTTGTCCTGAGCAAGAAATAGGATAATCCTTGAAACCATCTAGAATTACCCGTTAAGTGCTTGCTGTTAAGGTTGTCGTTATTATTACAAGACTCCATCTTTCAGACACGTCCCCTAGCTCCTCCCTGAATCAGATTTCTAGACCCTCCTAGAAAGCGTGGCACCCAGGGGCCTCAAGCTCCAGAGCAGGGTGTGCCTCGGCAGGCAGCACCTAGGCTAGCTGAGGGTCCTGAAGCAGCATGAGTTTATGTTCTCTGAGAGATCCAGATGCTGGTGCCGTGGGGCACTGAGGCAGAGACTCCATTTGTTTTTGAAAGGCTCAAGAAAAATGAGAGGGAATCGAGTTTATTTCGGTGCAGAACGAAGCAGGAGAAACCCGATCATCATAATGTCACCCCCATGACTTGTTAAGACACTGACACTGCAGACGGCCCAGATGTTGATTTATTTTTACCATAAGTCTCTGAGGTTACTCTGAGTCCGGTGTTGGTTTGGGGATTTTCAAGACCCAGGTGTAAAGGGCGGGAATATGCAAGTGGGGAGAAAAAGGTGGGCAACCCAGGGCAGAGTGGTTTGGGGCAAAAGTTACACAAAAGCACATTATTTCCAGTAAGGCATCAGAACCTTTTTTTCATAATCATAGTTGTTCCATACTGAATCTCTGTTCTGGGAAAATTAATAACATCTTAGACACCAAGTGACTGAGAATCCCACAGTAACATGTTCTACTTGTCACCAACTTCCTGTCTGGGCATCAGGACACCATTGCCTTTTTAGCCAGATATCTTCAATGAGGAAAATGCCTGAGAGTTTTCTAGGAACATTATCAAGTTCAGAGCCCAAAACCATTTAAGAAAAAGAGAAACTCAGTAGGCAACTAAGAGAGGTCTTGGTGTTTGCCTCTGAATCTTCCAGTGGCTTTGCAAACATCCAAAACAGCTGTGTAGAAAAAAAAAAAAGAAAAAAATTACTTCAGATTGCAAGTTGATAAAATGTAAATAGGACCAGGGAGATGAACTTGAAACTTGTCTTGCATTTTTGACTTCTTTAGATCCAATATAGACTCTGTGTGAGCCAACATGCAGGGCAAGAGTATTCATCAATTCAAAACAAGTCAACCAGGGCTGTGCATGGTTCTGAACCTCAGTAATAAATGGGCAGCCTTGAGAAATGTCTGCAGAGGAAAGAAACCAAAATTGGGTACATTTCTATGCTTTTGGCTGTGCCATGCATTTGTGGAATGATGGTGAAAAGAAGAGGAAAAACCCACCTACAATATGATCAGATGATTCATACAGAAAATCAGGATGACCCAGTTTTCTCTTGTCTGTGACTGACGGCTGGCCTATGCAAGATCAGATTAGCCAGATGAGGATAATATTCTTTGCCAGAACTGGGGAGAAACTGCAGACAGCTCAAGGTCCTTGGCTTGTGCCACTGCAAGGTCTTGCTCGGGGTTTAACGGAGGCGTCTAGCCTTTGAACTCATCAATGTATCCATTAAGTGTTAAAAAGCATCTTAGTGAAGTGTTTTGCCTGAAATGTGCATATTTCTAAGTCATGAAAAATAGGCATCTGACCCCAAAGATTTGCTTATTTATTTCCTCTGAAAGAAGTGAGAAGAAATTGCCTGATGCACATATGCAATTCTCAATCACACTGCAGCCACTTTTACCTGAGAAGATGTGTTTCAAACCTGCCATACAAATTTCCCCCACATTTTCTGGCACTGCATTTAGTAAGCAAGGAATCCATAGTCAAATGCTTTGTATAGTTCAAAAAACCTGCCAACTTTCTTACCAAAAAAAAAAAAAAAACTGTTGTAGAAAAACAGAGCTTCCTTTAAGTGTGAAATATCATTTCATTGTAAAAAGTTAAAAAAGGAACGGTAATCCAACTTCCGGATACTGTTCTGAATTATTTCACCAGACCCTTTTAAAAGGGGATTAGCAGGGCTTTGGAAGCAAAATCCTTCTGTTTTATTCAATCTCTGATTTTATGTTATAATTACTGGTTGTAAAGGCTCTGGAATTAGTATGCAGGCACCATCAGGACACGATGCAGGTGCTATTCTAATGGTTCAGCTTTTTAATTAAGAAAAGAGGTAAGAGAATCTAATCATAAAAACACTTTTGTGAGAGCTGAGAACACTGCAGCCACTGCATGAATAAAGCCTTTATACCTTCCCCTGACAGGTCAGCTACCAAGGCTCTGACTTATGACCTTTTCAGGGCCAGACAATAGTTAACAGCTTTCTCACCTTGTCCCCACTGAACCTTTTCTTCTAGTACAGATCTTATGGAAATTGCCTGAAGTAGCTTGACTTTTACAAACTATATTGCAGTTAGAATAGATACATATCCATATAGAAATGGCTGTTCGTAGGTCCCAACCACAGGTCTCTTGTTCTCTGCATCCCTTTTCATGGGTGGGGGAGGAGGAAGTCTGGGAGGCACAGATACAGTAGTGTATGGGGGGGTTGGAATCTGCCCTAAAATCTCCACACAAGGGGAAGCAGAACGAAGGCCAAGGTGGACCCCCACCCCTAATCTCTGGGAAAATGAAACAGGAAAAGTGCAGAGAAAGCGAGGTAGAGACTGCAAGTAGTTCTGGATGTCTCTGTAGTGGGCTCTCCCTTGAGGAATAGATTTGGCCTGAACACTCTGGCCTTCTTGGAGCCAGCCCAGATTAGTCGGTGTGTCTTAGTCCTTCCTAAGTTCCTTCAGCTCTCCAGTCACTCCCAAAGGATCATCGCCTTTGAGTAGAATTGTTCTTGCCCATGACACTTCAAGACAAGTCTCTCAGCTTTCCCACCAAAGAAATGCTGGAGGCCCTTGAGCCTTCAGACAGTTGACCATTGGGCCTGAGGCCCTGGAGCCGCCATGATTCTCCCGTGCCAGGCTTTGCCAAAACAGGGGGACCAGAACTGGACTCCCAGGGAAGCTCCCACTCTGTCTTCTTCAGGCCCCTGTAAAACTTTTACCCATCACCATTTCTTCCAGAACCCGGACAGGGTGTGCGATTGGAGACCTGGTCCAAGGCCAGCAACCCAGGCTTTGACCTTACTGAGGAGGCCAGGGCGCGCCTGGGCCCAGCAGAGAACAATGTGAGTATTAGGATATCAGCCGCCCTCGCAATGATCACGCGTTCAACGATTTTGTTTTCACGGCTGAGGGGGCTTTTTTCCAATGTAAATCAAGCGCTTTAGTTATTAAGGCCAAACACTAATCTCCAACAACCTTGACATAATGTGGCCGGGCTCGCCGGCCCACTTCGCACCTGCAGTCTGAATAGGGCGCCTTGTCAATGGGGGACACGCTTGTTGCCCTGGCTTGCAAAGGAGGGGAGTGAATAAGTCAAGCTTTGTGAATGCCCATGCGCGCTCTCCCTTCCGCCTTTGATCACGGAAAATGTCTTCTAATTTGTCCCTTTTTCATTGTAACAACGTTTGCAAGGCCCTTTCTATTTTTCCAAACCACATTTTTATAAAGAACATAAATCGCCCCCCGAAAACAAAAGGGGCGCGCCCCGGCTAACTGGCGCCATCACGCTTCAGTGTTTCGCGGCTCTAGAAAGTTTGTTGCGTCTTGAAGCTGCCCTCACTGCAAACGCTGGGCTGGAAGGCCCCAATCATCTGGAGCTCCAGCTCGGGGCTTCTGGGAGAAGGGTGGTAACAGGCTGTGGGAGGGGAATGTAGAGGGGACTACCTTTTGGAGGAGGGGAGACACACCGGGCCTGGGTAGGTGATCCGAAGGGCCAAGGGGCTGAGATTCACATGGTCAGGACCCAGGGGCAGATGTGTCCCTAGGGGATGTTAGGCCGCTTCCTGGCCTCTCCTGAACTCAGCAGGCAGTTCCCGGAGGTAGAAATGGGAGATCCACCTTCGAACCAAAGCCTTTCGCAACCCCTTTTCTCCTCTCCTATCCCTACTTCCGCAATCGGCAGTGGCCCTACGTCCTCCAAAGAACCCGGGAAGTTGCGGGGTGTCAGGAGAGGATTCCTGCCCGCAGACAATCCCCCAGATCTTCTGTGGGAAGCCAGAGCATTTTAGGAAATCTCCCTCCCCATAAAAATCCTACAAGAACACAGAGAAATAGGGTCATTTAATCCCGGGCCATGAAACAACCTCTTTGTTGAACGTGGCTTTTATTCGGGATTGCAATTCACTAAAAGTCTGTCTCCGGGAATACAGAGGCATTAATGATGTTGATGTCTCATTTGGTAGGATATTAATTATCAAGTTGCAAATCAATGAGCAACCTCTGCCCCTCCTCCCCCACCCCACTCCCAACATTGATTACGTTTGGATTTCCAAATGTTTTGGGGAACCTCTTGCCAGGAACACATTCACCCTAGAGTTTTAACTTTCTCCCTCTCTCCTAGAAGATTGAATAATTTTTCTAAGATAGCAGCAAGCCAAGACTTCTTTTTTCTTTTTCCTCCCGTTAGTTATTACTTTAGCACAGGCTTTGCCCAGTAAAAAAAACTAACATCAGCCACTAATACAGTTTAAAACACTTTGATGTCTTGCCAAGAAACACACTTCCTTCAAGAGAGAAGTCAACATTTGTTTTTCACATTAAATGGCGTTTAGTTGCCAGTGGAAAAAAAATAATTCTGAGGACCACTTTTTAATTCGATGGATAACAACCACAGGGGTCTAAAAGAAAATAACGACGATAGCTATAGACACAAATAACTAAATTACCAAAACGTTAGTATATCTCCCGGCTTCATTAATATGTAACAGACTCCCCAGTTAATCTCCAAAAGCTAGTGTTCCCCCTGTAAAATAGCACTCTGGGACGAATTGTACATGAGATCAATCACTGCTAATGCAGGAAGGTTTACTGCAAGAAAGAAAAAAAGCTATTTACACCTTCAAATAGAAGCTTTTCAGATTTAAGAGTAAGAGCCATACATCACCAAGAATAAATGATTATGAATTGGTAAACGCGCCCTCCAGCGATTAGCTATTCGATGCTATTTATCATTTCTTGGGTAGCGATGGTGGTGGAGGTTTCTTTCCCACTTCTTCTCCTTTGCCTTTTAAAAAAAAACATCTGACCGTTTGGAAAGAAAAGCTTGGCTTGACAAGCAGAGTAGAAGGAGAGAAAAAAAAAATAACACCGCGGGAAAGTTTGTTTTTGCATATACTCCAAGTCATCAAAACATGGCTGTTGCAGATATAAACGGGGTCATGGATGGAGCGCTTAATAGGAAACAATGCAGTCCTTTCATTGTTTCATTTGTTATTATAAGATTGCCCATTGAAGTTGACACATCAGCAGGTATTATTTCTTTTCCCTCTGGCCCCCTCTCTTTATTGATCCCCTCCCTCATCATATTTCCCTCCTTCCTCTAGTCCAGGAATTCAGGGAGCTCATCATCAGTGCAATTCATTCATTCATTCATTCTTCATTTCTTTAGGAACTTTTCTTTGTGTGTGTGCGGGCGCTGCTTGTCTGCGCTGGCTCGGGGGTGCGTGGCAGCGTGCCTGCGCAAGATTACCACCCGGTGCCCCCTCCCCCCTCGCCAGCCACAGTCGTCCAGGGAAACCATGCTCCCGCCAAGGCATGGGGTCAGGGACTCCTGGGGACCCCGCTTGCTGTTTGCAACACAAAAGCATATGCAGCCCCTAAACATTCCAAGAGAGACAAAGGCTGGAACCGAGGACTGACTTAACCCTGGTGAAAACAAACCCACAGCCTACCTCCTTGGCCCAGTCCGGCTCTGGAGGCAAGGAGAAGGTGCCGAGACCCGGCTCGAGCCAGGGACTAACAGGCTTAGGCCCCAGCCTTGGCTGGGCTAGGGACGGCTGGTGGGGGCAATTCCTGGGCAATTCCCAGCTCTAAAGCAGGGTACAAGGGCGACCCAAGGCGCTGAAAGGGTACGGTAGGGGTGAGGGATGGGTCCTGAAGCTAAAGCCCACTGAGCTGCTGGTCTGTCCGTCAGCGACGTCAACCTGAGGGATGCTTGGCCAGAGAAGCATCCCTGGTGCCAGCTTCGCCGGAAGGTGGAATGACGGTCAGCTGCTTGCTCAGTAGAGCGGGGGGCGGGGCAGAGCAGAAGTTCGTGGGCAGGGAGTTCGGGAGTCCAGGTCACTATACCCGGACTCACTTGCCCTCTGCTCTGGAGAAAGGTGGCCACATTCAGGCGATGGTCCACGTTTGGCAACTGGACAGCACTCTGTGGGGGTGCTCCAAGGGGCCCAGTGCCTGTGCATCCACTTGGGGGGTGAGGTGTTGGGTGCTCGAACCGGGAGGCGTGGGGGAAATTTTGAAGGTTACTGTGGGCTGCTAGGTTTCCCAGCTGAAAGAGAGGACTCGGCACAATTATTATATGCTTCCAATGCCCCAGAAATTCTGATTTAGTTGTGATAAGGTGTTTTTGCTGTTGTTGTTGTTTGTTTGTTTCTTGAGAGATTTAATACGGCTGGGAGGGCAATTGTGGCTGTTAGTCTGTCACAGCAGCTAACACTCCCTAAGGATCTTTCAAGCAAACGTCCAACAGGCCTTGCAGATAGTCTCAAGTTTGTGGAATAAACCCAGGGCATGCCCCCCACAGGCAGGAAGAGGGCCCATTTCGGGCTTGCTT
The DNA here is from genome assembly GCF_964165515.1 of Mesoplodon bidens. NCBI lineage: Eukaryota > Metazoa > Chordata > Mammalia > Artiodactyla > Ziphiidae > Mesoplodon > Mesoplodon bidens. The sequence continues at coordinate 133,079,312 of NC_138161.1, forward strand.
TTATGATTGACGTTTAAAGCTAAAGCAATCGAAAAGCATTTTACCTATAAATACAAAAGGAAGGAAGATTCCCCCCACCGCAAAGTTGATAAGAATAGTTGGAGGCTGAATATTAAGGATCTAATCCTGCACTCCCAGATTTAAAGCATAATATGAAGTTATTATGAAATAAGTTAATGTCTGGAAAGTGGGAGACTAAATGAAACATTTCCCATTTTTATTTCCTGCTCTATTATGTAAACTTTCCTCCTCCTGTCCCCCATGGAATCCTCTCCCATTTTGATAACTCATGACAGGCTGGTGCAGAAAATCTGCTTGAAGGATCAGTTCAGACAGTACTGACCTTCAGGGAGTGGATTTCTCTTTACTTTTCAAAGCTGGCACAATCCTGTGCTTCAGAAAAGAGAAATGGGGCAAAGGAATGAGCTGAGAAGTTTGAAAGAGGAAACATACATTCCTCTTGTATCTCCCTCCCCCAAATCCTTTACTACTTTGCACTTAACATTGAGTCCAGGAAGGAAAAAAAAATTGTTGATAATAAACCCTGTGAAATAAGCAAATTGTCATCGTAAAGATTTAATTTTGCAACTCCAGCAAAGAGTATTATTCATTTACTTTCTATTGTTCTTCAAGATTTTATTCTTAATTTTAAATTTTAATGCCATTATTTTCTTCTGTACAACCCATTTTTGAAATAAAGGATATGTTTTCAATAGTAAACATCTCTAAAGGTCTATAATATTATTATTTATCTGAATTTTGTAGCTCTGAGGGCTGTATACACTAGGTAATTGCTTTAACATGTTTTCATAAATTACATTCAGAAATGTGTCATAGTAAATTACCTTTGTAATAAAATGTAAAAAATGCAAATGGCTGTTGTCTTTATTACGTTTTAAACCATTGGTTTATCTGCACTATTTCACTTGTCACTTGCACAATATGTTGGCTAAAGGGGTGGCACAGTTTGATACAGAGAGCTGGGTCCTGTGTGTAATCTTGCAGGCACGTACAGTTTGGGTCATTTCCTCATCTCCCGCAGAAAAGACATTATCCAGCTCATATTTACATACTTTTCAATATTTGTCAAACAATCATAAATTATAAATTAATGAAATGTTCAACAGTCTTCAGAGGTCAGACTAATGAAGACATTTACCTTTTTGGTGATTTTGAGTCTCATCTTTGCAAGTTTAATGATATTTCAATGCTCATGCTTTATTAGGCTTTATCAGATTTGTCCTTCACTCCCGCTGTCATTCAGATGTTTCTGCAGAAACATCACCTGCTTCAGGTAGAAGAACAAACAGACTCAACCAGGAAACCTTCGAAATAGGGACTCTGTAACCTTAGTTTTAAGAATTAATGTTGAGTTGGGTCTAAAGGCCACTGGAAATTTTTACTCTTCTTAAAATTTTTAATGAGACTGCTGTAACATTTATTCACTAGAAGGCAATAACATGGATACTCAGAAAGATGTAGAGCTGAGATACATTGCAGTTTCAAAGTGATTTACAGCAGCACTATTAGGAATAAGGGAGATCAACTGTGATCCTGATTTCACAGGAATTGTTGGAATGTTTTGAAATTTCCTTTGGATTGAGGATGGGCACACAGTTCGTAAACCATCTCTTGAGTCCAAAGGCAGGGAGCTCATTTAGAACTCGGCCTAAATCTTGGCATCATCTCACTCAGGTTTGGTCCTAAGCAAGCAAAGGACTCCTCTTTTCAAATGTCATCACCCATCAGGAGCTGAATTAACCTTGTGTCCTCAGAGGGAACCCTAGGTATGTGTCTGCTCAGTCCAGGACAGGAAAGGGATTGGTGTAAGCGCCGCATGTCCATGAAGTTGACACATTTCCCTGGAAAATGTTGCCTCCCCATGCTCTCATTATGATTGATGGTCACAGGGCTTTTAAATAAAATTATAAGTGATGAATTTAGTTCAATCCAGAGAGGTCAAACGATCAGCCTTGACTTGATTCAAATAGTAAATCACATGGAACAAACACACATCATCATCACCATCCCCAGCCACGATGGAAGTGAGCTGGGGCTTTGACGCCATCTTACTCCAGACAAAGGGCAAAGAGCAGGGGAAGTCTGAATGTCAATATCTCTGTCATCAAGTTGGGTAATTTTATTAGCCCTGTTGCAAATTTTATCAACCCATGTTAGTACACACTTCCCTGCTGGGCCACCAGACGCCTTGCTTTCCTTAGTCTTGTGCATGAGGGACCTGCATCCTTCAGGACATAGAGGTGTTTGGGGAGCTGGGAAGAGGGTCCTGGAAGGAGGGGGCTTATAGTGCTTCTGGATTCCCTGGATTATCTTTTAGTAGAAAGAGAAAGAGATTGTGTGTGTGTGTGTGTGTGTGTGTGAGAGAGAGAGAGAGAGAGAGAGAGAGAGAGAGAGAGAGAGAAGTGGAGTCAGAAAGAGAAGATTTTAAAGGATGATCGCCCTAGCTGCAAGCCTTTACATGGATCCATTACGTACCAGTCAGCCAACTCGGCTTGGAGCAGAAGCAAGAGGCTTTCTCTGGGTGGAGAGCAGTGGGGGGACTCCAATTCCCTCTCAGAGCAGGGACTTAAGAGTTTAGCCTTTGCCCCTTTATAAAATATACATCAGGAATGAAACAGAGGCCCATTAAAGGCCACAATCAGAACCTATAAAAATGTTGGGAGCGGCATCAAAATATTTCCAAACACTACTTTTTTAATACACAACGGAGAGTTATTAAACGGCTTCTTGGTGAAGCTAGCATGGCTTCCGCAATCATCAAAAATTGATATGTACCGCTAGTAAAGTAATTATGCGTCATCCTGAGGATAAGGGAGCGGGCAATTGTTAATCCACTTGCACACCCGTTGACTTGCAGCATCAAGCTGCAAATAGCTTAATTAAGTCATACACGTGGACTATAACCATATTGTTCCATTGCATTATGCACACTATATCTCAATTTATTGGGACAATTAATGTGAGAGCTCCACCTCGGGCGGGAAAGTCATCCACCCTGCGCGCCCAAGTTCCTTTCTATGGATACTTGCCCAACCCAGAAAGGCAAGAACAAGTGAGAATTAAGAGAGACAGAGGGAGAGAGAGAGGGAGAGAAAGAGAGAGATGCCGGGTTGGGAGTGGGGGGTGGAATTTGTCCTAAGCAAACGCTGGCCCAGCGGAGTTGTCTGAATGGGTTGCCCTAAAAGCCGAGGCTACGCGAGTGCCTTGGACAGACCACGATTCATCACCTCGGAGCGGGACACATGTTTAAGTGGACAGAGTCTCCAGTAGTTTAATTATAATTGCAAAGCTCAAAGCAGAGCCTATTCATTGATTATAAGAAATCTTCAGCCCAGAAAGTCAGGGGTCTGTTAGGACAGTTATGAGAATCAGCTCCAACCCTCCTCCCCTACAAACGTCTATTGGCCACAGGCAGATTCTTTTTTCTGAGTTAAAACTACAGAAATCTTCAGGACAAAGCCAAGAAATTTCCCCCTATTTCTGAGCAACCTAGGCACAAACTTCAGTCCTGGAATTCCTCTCTCTCCCACCGCCATTCTTGAGGGTGTAAATATTCGACGTGAGGCGCGGCTGGAAACTCTGTCTCCTGCCTGGGAAAGAACCTTGGCAGCAGCGGGGGAGTGAAGAGGACGGAGGCGACTGCACCCTAAGCCAGGGACACTTGACTCAGATTCCCCTGCAGGAGCGAGAGTCCGAGGCCCTGGGATGGATTTGGGCTAACGGTACCCCCTTCTCTTGAGGACGTGTGGGACCTGCACCACTTTTAACTTGAATGCTAGGCAGTGCTGTAATTTGTGTCTGAGGTGCGAGATGCCCAAAGTAGGCAAAGCACTGACCGAACTCTAGTCTTCATTGCCTCTTCAGACCAGGTGGAGACTAGGCATCAACTTTGTGCACTTCAAACATCACAAATGAGTGGGGAACTCCAAGCGGAGGTAAAAGGGCGTGCCATCTGCGTGCCCCATAACGCTGGTTGATGTGAGCCAGCCTCATGGCTTGTGGATTTTTAGCACGGTTGTCCCACAAGATGGGGACATTGATTATGACAGTGTATTTCAGAGTTGTGCCTTGGATTCCGATCTGCGGCTGTGCCTCTTTCCTGCAGGGTCCTAGAGCAGTTGGGGGCTTCAGCTTCCATTCTGGGGCCGACCGCACCTCTCCACCCCCTCCGCCCCTTAGGTCTGCTGGGGAGAAGGCAGAGGTTTCCTCCCAGCATCCTCTGCGAAAAATACTTGAGCGGGAAGCTCCGAGGTGTGAACTTGGAGTGAGCAGGGGCGCTGGCCTGACCCTCTCAGTCACCCCCGAGTCTTTCTGCCGTTCCCCTTCCCCAGCCGATTCCCTTCGCTTCCAAAAGAAAAGTGAGCGCCTTGTCTTTTCCAAAAGGCCTTTTCCAACCCAGCTCTGGAAAAGCTGGAGGCTTTTTCTAGAGTGCGGGCACTGTTGAGAGACCAGGGTTGGGAATGCCCCAGGCCTTCCCGGAGATACCTGAGGTTCTGCAGCTCCGCGCAAGGAAAAGAGGGAGGCAACCAGGCACCCACTGGGTCTAGATCAACTCGGGTGGCGAGAGCTGGTCCGATCCCAGGACTGTCGAGATTTCTGTAGGGTTCCAGGGGCCTGAGTCTGGATCTCTAGAGACTAGAGAGTGAGAACGTGGGTCTGGAGACCCGCTTGTTTGGAGCCCATGCTTCGAGGTGTTGTCACTGCAGCGCCTACGTCAGCCTATAATAAAAACAACAGCGGAAGTAACACTGACAACACACTAGTAAATGTTTATTGTGCTCTTTCTCTAAGCGCTTTGCATTCACAGTCCCATATAAAACGAACGAACCAAAACCCTCATTTGAAACAGAGTCTACTTTTATGTCCATTTTAGAGATGAGGAAACAGAGGGCTGGGACGTTAATTAGGATCCCTGAGCTGGGAAGTGGCACAGCAGATACTAGGAGCAGCAGCCCCCGAAGGACCCACTGTTCTCCTTGCCTGAGCTGCTTCTCCCCTTCGGCTTTGGGGAGGCTGGGGCAGTTCAGATAGTGCCTCCCCCTTCTCCGCCCCCGCAGGATCGCTGAAGTCAAGTCTCCAGTACTAATCCTTGCTCTCCCTGATCTCTCTGTCCCCTTTCCCACCCATGCCCCGCACCCCCTGCAATTTGAGGGGTTGTCTTTTGGATTTAGACTAGGATGGGCCAGGCCCAACTCGCTAAGTCCTTCTGAAAACCTACCCCTTCACACCCAGTTCCTCAGCCTAGAGTTGCAGTGATTCTAGGACAGAGTCCATCCGGAGGCCTTCCCGGAGGTGGTGACCTAACTCGCAAACCAAACTAAGTCCTGTCAGGGCTGACTCTGAGGGATGGGGTCCTGGGTGCCTTCCGACCCCACCTCCCATCTCGAGAGGACGAGTCCCAGGTGTTAAGTCCTATCATCCGTTTTTACTGCCCTCCCCATTTCTCTGCTTAGCCAACATCTGACTTCAAGAACAAGGTTCAAATAGGATGTATATTAATTTCACAAGTCCCATTCCAAGTCGGGAAGGAGCCACTGTGGCCACTCCAGTCTGTTCCTCTTTGACGCCCAATGATATTTTAGGGAATCTTTAAGAAATCTGCTGGGACTCTAACTAACTCCTTGTGGGTTGGGATCGCAAGGGAGGGAATGCATGAGGGCACAACGCTGAGGAATGAGCCAAACTCTTCTGATATTCCACAATTGCGGGGTGCGGGGTGAGGGGTGGTCAGGCGGGGTGGGATGAATATTTGTCCTTATATTCAAAGGCCTTAGCTGTCAAAGGCCGCGGCATTTGAATCAAGAACCTGATGATGGGCCACAACAAGCGGGCCTACCGCCTTCCAAGTTAGCTTCTCTCTAGACTGCGCGCGCTGGAAAGTTTAACTCTATTATCAAAGGGGAAATTGCAAAGTGACTTCTGCAAATCCCAAGACAGGGTCTCACCAGCAGCTCTGGGGTGGGGAACCAAAAGAGAGGTGGAAAAAAGAGCGGGGGAAATCAATTGAAAAAAAAAATAAAGATACACGCGGGATTAAATAAACTAAGAAGTCCAGCCGGCGGAATTCCAGATCTGGGTTTTGAAACCGAGAGGGTCTCTCTACCTTTGGCCATCTGGCTGTTTTAAGCTCTGCCCCATGCTGTATGATTTTAGCTGAAAATCTCTTCCGTTGCAGTTTCGCTTTTATTGAATTCATCAAAAGCAAACTTTCCCTGAGTTTTTTTTAAGAAGGCTAAAATAATACGCCGACCACTGTGACATTCTCCGCGCCCAGGCCATTTTTCATAACGCCGCGGATCCGCTTTTGTGCCTCTGAGGCGACTAAACAGATGAATAACGAGCAAAGTCTCCCGAAAGTAAGCTAGCAGCTTTTCTCAGCTCGAAAAAAGTTAACTGGAATGAGAGGTGCATGTAAGAACTCACACCCAAAGATGGGGGCCACACTTTTATTACTCTGAATGACAACGACGTCTTTTTAAAAGCAACTAACGCTCACACCCGCGCGCGCGCACACACACACACACACTCACACACACTAGCACATTTGCGCACACAAACCACACAAACTTTAAGCCTTGTGAAGCTGCCCAGGTGGTGTTTAGGAAATTTTGGTAAAGAAAGAATGAAGAAGTATTTGAGACAGATTCTAGCTGGCAAGATGTGAGAAGGGTAAAAGCCGGTTTTATTTAGTTTTGTTTGTTTATTTTTATTTTTACATTGCAGCTAGTTTGAAAGTTGGTTTCTGGCAAGAGGAAAGAAAAGGCTGCAGCACTAAAGGAAGAATCAAAGTGTTAACAGGACGCTCAGAATGTAGTATTGTGGCAGGTCGGGGTAAGTTACTTTTTTTTTTTTTTCCTGTTTTCTCTTTGGTTTTGGAACGCAGTAAAAATGCACTTCGGCGAGAGTTTTCCTGTTGGTTTTAGGGAAGAGAAACTAACTCCAGGCTCCCTCCTGGGTTGGCTGCCTCCTGCGACTTTGCTCTGGTTTTGCGGGTGTTTTACAGGGAGGCGCTTTCTTCTCGAGCCCTGTCATCACGGTCCCAGAAGCCCTGGAGCCCTGAGTGCCGGGGTTTGGAGAGCCTCTCCGGCGGCAGAGGCAACAAGTCCTGGCCTCTAGCCCCGGGCGAGAGCCGCGCCGCTCCGCTGTTTAGCCAGCGCCTCGCAGGAATGAATTTTGCACGTGTAACTCTTTGCCTGTGGACGCGCACAGCTGCGACCCTCGGGTTGATCAGCGGAAAAAACTCTTCCCTTAAATGGACGGTTTGGAAAAACTCAGCCATTGGTTCTCGCCAGATGATTATTGATGCAAAGTAAACCCTAGGGTTGGAGCGCGCGCGCGTTTGTTTAACCCTAAAAGTATTCCACTTCCGAGTTGCTCAAGCTGACATCCACTCGAAATCGTTTGTATTTTTTTTTTCCCAGGGGTTGGGAAAATAACTAGGAATGATCTGTGGGAGATGGCATAGACATGTATTAGTGAGTGGCATATCTCACCGGAAAGCGATGCCCCGTGTTCGCTGAACTGTTTGAAAGTGGCCCCAAAGAAACTAGAAAGGCGGCTCCCAGCGCGCGCGCGCCCTTTCCCACAAACATGTGTGGCAAATGCGTAGTTATATGCACTTTCCTGTCACGAACCTGCGGCTCTGGGATTCGGTTTTGTGGTTTGAATAATATTGTTGGTCTGCTGTATATTTCATGACACCAATATTTAGGCATCCGGACAGAATGGTCGTTCATTCAAGCACTAAACAGCGACTTGAAAGCATCTGCCGTGAGCCAGATTTTATTTATTATTTTTAGGTCACCCCTACTCAGGACAGTGGAATAAACACGTGCTGCGCCAAAGATTGGGCAGAGATGATCCACATGTTCGCAAACACATCTTTGCCAGTTATTACCGAGGAAGCCCAGAGAAATTGACTTAGGCAGCCAGAGAGAAGTCGACAAGAGAGCTAGCTAATCGCGGAGCGGAGGCGATTTTGTTCATTAGCAGGCGCGACTCCTGCGCTTGGGTCTGGCGGGGCGAGCATATAAAATGCAACTTTTGCCCCATTGGTTCGCTAGGTGAATTAGCACATACTGGGACTGAACAGTCCTTGACCTTTGCCTTTATGTTTGCACAAATGTTTGCCTAAAACACAATCGGCCTTGACAAGGGAGCATGCTACCGTGTGACACTGCCTATTCACCAGATAGATGTTCCCTGCCACACACGACCCAGAGCAGCCTTTTAAATAGCTTAGGTATTTGTACAAACCGTATAAATTAATGTCGGATGATTGCTAGTTGCTGGTTAAATAGAAGACAATTTGGGTGTGGGATACACATCTCTCTCTGGTCTTTTTTATTTTTTCCTTCAAAAAAGTCGATAAGATAATCAGGAAACAAAATTGGTACTGGAGGAAAGTTTATATTTGGGGGAGTCAACAGATTCTAGTTTGGTCACATCCATGGCACAAGCCTGTAGTTCTCTTACAAATGACTTTTCCACAAGGATGGGGAGTAGATGGAGGGAGAGGAACGGTGGGGAGAACTGAGGGACTAATGCTCAAGACAGTTGGTAATGGGGAGGTTTGGGAAATGAACCCGAAGATCCTGGAGGATTTATTGTTCCTGGAGGAGCCATGAGAGTCCAGAAGCTCTTGGGGCCCCTGGGAACCCTGTGGGACTGGGGAAGTTTTCCCAATTCCTGAGCTTTATGGTTCTGAATACTTCCTCCAATAAAACTAAATACTTTAGCAGGTGGAGAAAAACATCTTGTAAAGGTCTAAAATTGGTTTAAACCCTCTTTTTAACCCCCACATTGTAGATCAGAAATGATTTAGAGGGCTGGGCTGCCTTTCCCTGAACTTTGACATAGAGGAAAAAATGAACTTCCCTTGGCTGTGTTTTCTAGCTGGGTTCAGAATTTTCCACATTCCTTTCTTTACCATCAAGATGGCAAAACCTCACCAATTTCCACGGCTTAATTTCTGGGGCAGATAGAGCTGCAGAAACAGAGGACAAATTAAAAAGAACAGGGGCATTTGCAGTACTCTCTTTAGGGAGTGTCATTCCTTTGGGTTAGAGGAGTGCTTACTTTGTTCCAAAAAGATGGAGTTGACCAGGGCAGCACCAACTCATGCCACAACCCGGGTATGCAGATTTGAATGTCTGAGAGCCTCTATGATTTCTCCAAACACTGGCCAGGTCTCTTTCAGGTTTCTTTTAACCATCTGCAGGTAGAGAGGAGGGTGGGTCACCAGTTCTCCTTGGAAGCCCCTTCTCATGGTCTCTGGGCAAAATTTACTTTCTCTCCCTGGTAGGCTGTGGGTCAGAGCAGGGGGAAGTTTGCTTAAAAAAAGCTGTGCTCCACATAGAATTTTGGTGTAGCACAAAAGTAGCAGAAAGGTATAAACAAGCCCAGAATGCAAAAGAAAAAGATATATTTGAGAACAAGCACCTTGCAGAGAATTGGAATCAGGAGAGGCTTAAAAGAGTAGTAGATATAAGTGATATAGAAGAAAATGAAGGAGACTACCTCTATTTTTGAATAACTTCCCCTTGAGAATTTTTTCATGAATAGGTAGATTTGTTCATTTATCCTTATTATTTAATTAATAACGTGGTAGGTCTGAGCCATTTCAAAACAGTTCTGTAAGTTTCACAGAAAAGAATGTGAATGTGTATTTTGACTTTAGGCTTAGAAAGGTAGGAAATTGGATACACATAGAAATCATACTTAAGTCCTCAGAGGACATATGCTTGCTTTCTTAAACTTATAATCATTTTAACGATTTAAAAAAAATTGTTTCATTTAAAAGTAAAACGACTCTAGGTATTCTCTTTTCTCTCCCTGCCCTTCTCACCCATTCCCCAACCTTTTAGAGAATTTAGAAATTAAAGATATAGAAATGAACATTTTAGGGCTATGTCTTCTGAAATATTCTACAATGACATGGAGGAAGCAAGGCAGTAACATATTTCTAGCCTCCAGCAATATGTTTCCAGCTATCCTATAGTTGTACTTAGAAGTGTACATGTGGTAGATGAAGTTTGTTCAGGCTCATGGGTGAATTGGGACCTAGAATCCACAACCCATGATAATGAATAAAAAAGACTTAGGTTCAAGACTAGTTGTTGTAAAAATCAGTTTAGGAATTCAAGAAATTTCCAGTTTGCTTAGTTTTAAATAGATAACATCTAACACATCTAGTTAGAAAAATATCTGTTATATAAAATATATTTCACATGTGTTCTAGTTATCAAAAATTATTTAGTCTATGTGTTCATTTAATTATTCAAGTATAATGAATCAAATTGAAGAGAGATGATCAATTCGATCTATTGCTGGACGACATCTAGAAAGTGTGCATTTCTGGCCAAAGCTAAAATACCATTAAATATTTATACTGTGAAATCTGTAGGTGGTTTTATCTGGCAGTGTTCAAGACAACATATAGTAATTTATTGATACAAATGAAGACATAGCATAATTGCCAAAACCATTCTTATTCAAGTGAATAAGACAACTTTAATGGAGAAAGAAGAAAATTTTTTATCATTTCTGAAAATAATAGAGCTTTTATAGTAATGTTATTTTCCTTAGAGCAAAAAAAAAAGAGAAAGATGTAAAATTAGTTTATAACTATATTTGAGAAATTAAGGTTAACTGATTTATTCTTCTGAGTTGAGTAGTTCAGAAAATCTCTGCTGAAAATTTGTTTGCATATGAAATTCACATTCATTAAAGGTAAAATGATTGCATTTGGCTGACACTAAAACTGTAACATCTTTTAGATGGTTCTATAGTATTCATTAACTTCTGTTAATAATATTCTTACTGACAACTATAAAATGACATCTGCCAGAATCTGTGAAAGTTTTTATTTTACTATGCAGTGAGATTAAAGTGAAAAAGAAAAGTTAGGTTTCAGGTGCTGGAGGTAGCACCCCAGATTTTCCTCCCATTCTATCTCCTCAGAGATAATTCTTTTCCACTAATATGTGCAGAGATGGCTTATATTATCTTAATAATCCTCAACAATTACTTGCTACAAAATTCCATTCTACCCAGCGCGTGAAATCTTACAGATGGTTTGGAGGCATGTGAATTTTACTATTAACGACCAAACTTGAGTTGAAATAGCCCAAATATGCCACCTCTAGGCATTGTGTTTGTGCATGTGAATAGTCAGGCTGTGTTAAAGTCGAGGTTCAGAGACCACCTGGTTGGTAACAAGTCTAGGTTTTCTTGGTACAGAAAAAGAGAGTCCTTCTCACCTCCATCTTGATACACAATCTCTGACCAAATAAATTGTGCTATTTCCAACGCCTATTGCATCCGACATCAGGCCCTAATAAGCTAGTCCTGGCAAAGAGAACAGGGAGGCTGGGGCAGTACTGAGCCGGGTTTGGGTGCCAGAGGGCATTTGGAAGGGGCCACACCAAGCTTCGTCCAAGAAGTGAGATTTAAGACCTGGATAAGCAGAGGTTGTTCCTATGGACAGTCGTGGAAAATCCCGGACGTCGAGCAGTCTAGGCCCCCATCTTAATCCTTTCTTTCTTTCTTTCTTTCTTTTTTTTTTTTTTTTGTTGTTGTTGTTGTTAAAGTTGTGAAGTCAGAGTTAAGGAGGGGGGGAGCGGTGAAAACATCAGAGGGGCGCGCAGGGGCCCAAGCCTCGGGCCCCGGGCAAGCGCCCGCACCTGCACGGTCTAGGAACCACGTTCCCACCTGACATTTCAGGAGTTCCCTTGATTTGCCAGCAGCGCTCAGCCGAGCGCCTGTGTTAATCAGTTACTCTCACAAGCACATCCACCCCACAGGGAGCGAGCGAGGCGGGTACCGCGAGCGTGCGGAGAGGTGGGGCTCCCCCTCGGATTTATCTCAGCGCCGGCTGGTGGGGGAGCGAGGCGCCGGGAGTAAGGTTCTCCTGGCTCCCGACGCGGTCGCTCACGCTTTTCGGATCCCTGTTCATTTGCATTCCCCGCCCCCCGCAGCAGCCCGCGAGACCAAGCCTGCACCCCGGCCGGCTCCGACCTCCCCACCCAGCTTCTCCGACGCCTCACATCCTCTCACCCTTTCCTACCGCCTCAGTCCTTCACATGCCCTCTCCTTCTCACGCTCCTTCCCAGCTCTCCCCAGTCCCCCCCACCACAGCCCTTTGCCTTTTTTCTTCCTCTCACCCCCTTCCACGCAAACCCACAAGCTCCGCATATGTCCTGCACCCTCCTTACTCCTCTCACCTGTCTCATATTCTTCACCACCTCACCCCCCTTCGCCCCATACACACCCTCTCACAACCCCCCAGACTCCCCTTACCCTCTGACCTCTGCACCTCCCTGATCCTTTTACATCAGTCACTCCGCTCTCCTGCCTTCACACCTCACCCTCCACGCTCCTCACATGCCTCCTGGCATTGCTCCCACTTGCTGTACCTGCTTGATTCGCATCTCCCACACCACTCACGCGTACCCCACACTCAGACTCCTACTCTCACTCAGGTGCACAAGCCAGCCCCTCAAACTGCTTTTCGCAGTTTTTGAGGTATCTGAGCTCCCGTCTCTCTGTTTTGGAGAAGCTAACTTCCAGCCTCTTGCCCTCCAATCCCGCCTCCCTCCACACCAGAGGTTACTATCTCCCCCGTCCCATTCCGGACTTCTCTTTGGAGAAGAGGACATGGCTGCCTCCGTTTTCACCCATGAGGAGCAGCTGGAAGCTAGTCCTCTGATTTGGCTTCTCTGCTCTCAGTTTTCAGCTTCAGAGAGCTTTTCCTGGACTCTCCTTCCAGATTTGTCTCCCGAATTCAGAGACACAGACTCAAAAGTGTAACCTTTCCATCATCAGGGTGGGAGATAGGGTCCTTTAAACGGATGGTTCTTCAACTCGATCAAGCTTCCGAATCACTCAGAGTCGGTTAAAAAACAAAACAGAATAGAACAACCGGAGATGGCTGGGCCCCACCCCCAGAACTTCTGATTCAGTAGACCTGAGATAGAACCAGAGAATTTGCATTTCTAATGAGTTCCCAGGTGCTGCTGAGGCTGCTTCTCTGGAAGCACATTCTGAGGAAATTTAATGTCTCAGCAGTATGAAGGGAATCCTGTTGTACAGTTAGAAGACAGAGAGAGGTCCAAAGAACATAGACATTCAAGAACAGAATGGTGCTGTCTAGATGGGAATAGTGCCCTAAACTTTTCCCAAGCCAGAAGATACTTTGGAAGTGTGAATTCGTTCTGAGGAAGGTTTAGTTTCTCAGAAAATGACCAAATCATCTTCACGGTTATGGCTTCTTCCGTGAGAGGAAGGGGAAAAAGAAAAAAAGGTTGTGTCCAGGACACGTGTTTTTCCTAAGCTCTCAGTGTACATTTTTCATGAGGCTAATGGTGCTTAGAACTGGGGGGAATTGGGTCTTGGGTCACTGAAATGCTAGTCACTCTGGGTAGCTTTACTGTTTGTGAGCCTTGGGGGTGGTGTGTGTGTGTGTTAGAGGGTTTGCTGACTACCTTTGTGGTTAAGCTTCATTCTAAATGGATAGGAGGACTCTGGCCCTACAGAATTACCTTCTCTAGCCTAGGTAGTTGTTACCATGGTTACTTCCTGGTCCTTCGCCATCTGCTTGTGAAGAAGCATCATAGACCTCTCCCTTCGGTCCTTCTTGAAGGCTGGAATGTGGCCCGGACACTTTTAGCCAGTTCATGTTCTAAGGAATGGTTGTCTTAATTTATTTGGAACTACAAATATATGTGTAAAAAGGAAGAAAAACATAAAAGAAAAGAAAGTCCTTCAAATTCAACTTTCTTAGTGTGGATATGTGTGTGTCTATGTGATATGCTTAACCAGTCAGAGAATACATACCATAAGCAGTTACGATGCTAGGCAATAGTTTATTTTAGACTTGGGTTTCCTTGACAATATAAATCCCCAATCCTGGTCACTTGGGTCAAGAATATCTCTGTACATTTGCTCCCAGCTGATTTGGCCAACTGTTTTCAATCTCATTTTCTCTAGGTTTAGTGACCAAGGCAGAAATTTCTAGTCTGCCTTTGGAGACTATGAGTCTGGTCTAGGGATTAGAGTTCTGTGATCTTGACTAGAGTTTGTACAGCCCCTTCTGAGTTCACAAATCCTTAGCAAAACTTCAACACCCCCAAATTTCCCATCTTATCTCCTCATGTTACAAATAACTATACTGTTCTAATATGCATTAGGAAAAACCTATTTGTACTAACATGTTTCTCTTATAATCCTGTTATTAAAAATGACTGGAATTTTGCTAATGCATAGCTTTTTTCCTGGTTTGAAAAAAAGGTTAATCTTGTCAAATGTCCCTTTGCTAGCACATTTTCTTAGTTGTATTCTAGCCCAAAACATTACAGACATTACTAAAGTGTTTCAAGAGATCAGCAGTATACCAGCTCCTTGAGAAATGCTGTTAGACATCAACTACCAAAACAATCCAATCATTCAGATTTTCAAAGATTTCAAGTCGGTCTTGCTTTCCTTTCTCCCACCGTAAGATCTCTGTATATTATTCCCCATTTTATTGAAAATTGGAGCTTTACCCAATTTTATTTTATTTATTTATTTTATTTAAAAATAAATTTATTTATTTTATTTACTTATTTTTGGCTGCGTTGGGCCTTTGTTGCTGCGCGCGGGCTTTCTCTAGTTGCAGTGAGCCGGGGCTACTCTTCGTTGTGGTGCGCGGGCTTCTCATTGCGGTGGCTTCTCCCATTGCAGAGCGCAGGCTCTAGGCACGTGGGCTTCAGTAGTTGTGGCACGTGTGCTCAGTAGTTGTGGCTCGCGGGCTCTAGAGCATAGGCTCAGTAGTTGTGGCGCTCGGGCTTAGTTGCTCCACGGCATGTGGGATCTTCCCGGACCAGGGCTCATACCCATGTCTCCTGCTTTGGCAGACGGATTCTTAACCACCGTGCCACCAGGGAAGCCCCCAATTTTATTTTAAATTGGAGCTTTTAAATATAGAAAGCCAGAGGTTGCCAAAGGAATTGGATACTTAATATTTAATCCAAACTGAGTAAAATTTCGAACTATATAAATTCACTTATTAACTTTAAATTGAGATGAATGTAATACAAACCTATTTGTGATTTCTTCTATCTAAATAGAAGATTCATTGGGACAAAATCAATCTATAAACATGTTGTTTGTATATTAGACCCAGATGTAACCAGTTCAATTAATATTGCTACTATATTTAAGTCATGAGTGATGAAAGTATTATCTAAAGAAATGCTTCAAGTATCTCAAGGTTGAGGTTCTTACAGTGGTCTTGGTATGGGGAAAATGGCCCAGGTATGTTTTGGCTCAGAGATGTCTCTCCAGAAATATATTGTGGCAAATGACATCTGACCATTATAATAATAATGTTATTGTCACGCTGGGAAAAAAACCCCGCTGAATTTAGTGTCCATTTACAGATGGTTTGGCGTTTCCCCCAACTCTCTAATCATGCTTTATGATAAAGTATGGCTGTTGATTGTTTCTGGGCTTCTGGTGTCTAACCATTCCCTCCGGGCTGGGTAAACCACTCTTCTGCCCCCTAGCGGAGGGTTTGACAGTGCACCAGAAGCAGGACAACCAGTGATTATTTATGGATGACCTGCTGTGCGCCAAGCACAGTGGAGGAAGCTGAAGAGTGTCCAGATCTGGGCAGAGTCCACTGCCACGCAGGGGCTTTGTAAGATGCTTTAGGATTGAGCTTATTTTCCAGCTTTGGGTCCTTGTGGATCCTTACCTGGGGGTCTCTTCAGAACCCGGATCTCACCCACGTTGCACTTGGAGCCTGACAGGATGCATCTCTGGCCACCAGAAGCTCTAGCTACAGCCAGTTTGAGACGGAGAGTCTGGCTGCCCCTTGGTGAGCCTGGTTATAATTTGCGTCCTCGTGTATAGAGCTGTCCAGTTTGACCTGTAGTTACAACCAATCCTGGATCAGTATTGTCAGACCTCGGTTCCACCACACTCTGTTTGAAGAGCCCCATTTTGTGCAATGGCAGCCACAACAAAACCCAACTTTCCTCTGTGACTTTGTTCTTTTGATTTTTAATAGATCAAAGACGTGGAGGGAGGAAGGAAAAGCAGGGGAGGGGGAAAGAGAGAGGGGGTAGGGATTGTTGTCGTGTCAAGATGCAGCGCCCATTTGAGGCCACTAGCCCCATTAGAAGGGAAGAGTGCACGGAAAAGGGCGAGAAACCTGCGCTTGGCGCGGCATTGTTCGGGGGATTCGAGCTGCGGCGGCTGCCGCCACCGCCATACAGTAGAGTCACCATGGCAACGCAACCTGCTGCTGCCGCCGCCAAAGTTGAAGGCGCTTGAAAGGGCTTGAAGAAACCAGAATCACAGCCCTATTTCAGTTCCCCGTGAACAACGGGGCGAAAATGAAGCAGAGAAAGAAAGGAGGAGGAAAGGAAGAGAGAGGACGAGGGGAAGGGGGGGTGGGGGTGGAGAGAGAGAGAGAGACAGAGGGAGAGAGAGACACACACGGAGAGAATACGAATGAATGAGGGAGCGAAAGAGAAGAGAGAATATGAGAGAGAGGGAGGGAGGGGGAAGGCCAAGAGAAACCCCACCCCAGGCCAATGAATGCTGGCATTGTCCCTTCTTTTTTGAATCTGATTTACCATATCATAACCCCCAGGAAGAAGAAAACATCAATATCCCGAAGGAATGGAGATGTTTCTATGGAAAACCTAAGAATTTTAGTGCATAACAGATCTGGTGTTAAAAAAAAAAATCAAAGAGATCAAAGGCAGAGCTCCCTGGAGTATAGATGCGTCTCTGAATTAAAGATAGACGATGCAGACTACAAAGTACTTTTTTCTTCTTTATTTAGTCCTCTGTTTCCATTTCAAGGGAGGAACCAGCCTCGTCATATCTGAACTAGACCGTCATTGAGAACACGGTCTTGAAGGGGAATAAAAGGAGGAGTGAGAGCACCAGGAACTCTGCTTCCCCTGCCCCAGCCTGGTTTCCAACCATCTTCCAGAGTGGGTGTCAGAGGAGGTGTCCTCCTGGCCCCCCTCGCAGAAGGAGCTCCTGGCAAAAACCCACACTCACCCTCAGTCCTACAGGGGCACTTAGGAAAAATGAGATCTGCTGAAATTAGGGGGACGGGGCGTTGTGTCAGGCTGGCTTCTTGCCTCACCAAATTAAGCTCAGCACAATCAAGGTCGTGGTATGCAGTTCTGGGGTGCAGAGGAGAGAGCAGGATCTTTAGACCTAGATGTGAACCGGGGTGGGGTATAGAACGCCCTGGGTCTGGGGATCTTAGGGCAGCCCCACTAGGTGTCTTTGCAGTTGTGGGTTCCTGGCAGCTCTTCCAAGAGAGAGGCTGGCCAAAGGGGAAGACTTTCAGAGGGGCAGTTCAGTGGGGGTACCTCCTTCCTTACAGCCCCTTAATTTGCACATCTAAGGAACAAATTCTAAATGTTTTTCAGATACTCTTGGCAAGAAAGACTAGCTGATTTCCACTTTTCCTTTTTACATCTAAGGCAAGTTGCAAAGTCAGGGCTGGGGATTCCAGGGTGTATCAGTAGAAGAGCATGGAAAGGAATAGACCAGCAGCAGTCCTAGATGAATGTCTTGTTCACGTGCACAAAGAGAATTCTCTGGCCTGGCCTGCGCCGGGTGTGTGTGTGTGTGCGTGTGCGCGCGCGCGGGGGCTCTGAGAAGGGCTGCTCCCATCCGCGGAGCTGCTTGTGGGCTTGCTGTCCTTCTTCAGGACCTTGTGGCTGGGACATTAAAACAATAAATTTTCAAAAGCTGGAGACTCTCCGCTTCCTCCGGAAAGAAGCGAAGATAATCAGCCAGACGGCCTGGACGTGTGTGTGGGGAGCTAAGCCTCCAGAGGCCGCGCGCCTTTGCCCCGCGAGTCCCCCCTTCAATTTCTCCAAAGCCAACGCCAGCAGACGAATATTAGAGAAGTCAATTAAGTTGTTTGCAAATACGCGAGGGCCGGAGCGGACCACGGAGGGGAGAAAGCCGGTGCCCCGGGTGGGATCAGCATCTGTACCGGCTGCCAGCAGCCCCGGGGTCAGGCCCGACACTAAGTAAACAGTGCTGCGGCCGAGGGGCTCCTTTGTAGCGACCGCAGCTGTCCAGCCGCGCATTGTCTGGCCAGGGCTGGAGACTCCTTCGCTGCCCCGGCGCCAACTCTGTGCACACAAAACAGACCAGAGCGGGCTGCACACATCACCTCCCATCTCCCCCTAGGCCGCCAGGGCTTGTCTTCTGTCTCTCCTTCAGCAGCCCAGCCTCTCTGGACATTTTTGCTCCTTAAGTAACTGAGCACGGGTGCAAAAACTCCAGAACCTGGGGGAGAATGGGGTGGGGGTGGGTGAAGGCAAAAAGACCCCCTCCCTTCCCAAGAATGGGGGTGAGAAGTACATTATTACAGAACAAAGGAATAGAAGGTTGGAAATCCCAATAAACCTGAAAGCAAGAACTATCTTGTTAAACAGGGGATCTTTGTTTATCCTAAGTTGTCTGTCTTGGATAAGTTGGTGTATCTGTCGGAAGACAGAAAGCGGGGCCGGGGGTGGGGGGGCGGAGGCAGAAGGGACCAGGGTAGTACCATTCCCTGAGTGGGATAGGAGGGTTGGTCTTGGGTCTTGGGATCACTCAGGGGACGCGACAGAAATGCCCCAAGGGTTCAGCCGCCTGGGTGGCACTTTGCAGGCCTGAATTTCTGCTAAAGATGAAAATCGAAATTTCAATTTCCCAAAACACCTGCCCTCCCCCCACCCAGCAAGGGTGGGGAGGGTGCTGGAAGCACTGGGGAGGGGTAAAGGGAGCACAGGATGCAGAGTTTTAAACTGGCATTGTCCAGTTCAAACTCTCCCAGGGCAACTTCAACCCATGTCGGCAGGAGCTTGCTAGGGTGACATGACTTCTCCCTCCTAGAGCCCAGAGCAAGAGGGGTTGCAGGCTGAGGGGAAATTTACCGAGCAGCTAGAACTTGATGGAAGTACAGGAGTGGCTCCTGAGATGACGCCTCTTATAGCTTCCAGACCCATCGCCACCCAAACACATTCTTCGGACTCTGTGGCTCCCACTCAAGAGGGATCTGTGGGACACACTTCTCGGAATTACGTTTTGAGCGGCCAAGTCCAAGGCTTGTCCAGCCGTCTGGGGTCAGCCTTTCAGGCCCTCACTGAACCCAAAGTCAACAAAGTGTTTCAGATCCTCAGAGAGTCAAACGTGAGATGCCTGAACGAGACTGGTGCCCAAGTCCAGAGCTGTGGCTAACAACACTTGCCAGAGACTCAGCCACTTGCCTCCTTGCTCTGGGGCGGGGGTGAAAAACAAGTGTTGGCTGCTCTTCTCTTGGTGTTTGGCGCTAATTCCCTCATGATCCCTTTTCTCCATTTCGAGAAAAAAATATTAAACTCCATTTTGAATAACAACGGTCTCCCGGACACTGGAGAATAAGACCATTCATCTGGCTTAGGAAGTTGGAGGCAAAAGGGTACCAAAAATTTAAAACGCTGTCAGGGTGTTGCTGCTGAAAAATCCTCTAGCACCTGACTGAATAAAAACCTTTGACTCTAGGGAGTGAAGTGTTTCAAGCACTGAAGCTCCTGCTACGTCTCCAACAATGCTCAAGAATTTGTATTGTTTTCAGCTATTTTTTTTTTTTCTTAGACAACCGAGAGAATAGTAGAGGGTGAAGTGAAGGCCAGAGTTCTGAGAAGCAGAAGCTACAAAGTTCCTGAGATACAAGTGTGTGGACGGGAAGCCTTGAGGTCCCAGCCCATCCAAGCTAAATCGTCAAAGTTTAATTAACACGAAGAATGAATGAGTTTTAAACATTCTGACATTGGCTCTAATTGCTTTTGTGTGTGTTTTTATGTATGTAAAAGATTTGTTTGGGGAGGGGGCGTGGGGCCTCAAACCAACTATCGGATTCCAGGAAGTCTGTCTTCCTGTGTCCCTAACCAGGAAAACTGTAGGAATTAAAAGGAAACTTTTGAATGAACGCCCGTGCCTCCGGCCCCGGCCCTCTGGGGAGGGGGTACGGCAAGCTCGTTTTTCTTGTCAGTCAGTGCAGAGTCCTGTGGACAGACGACAAGGGGACCGCGAGCCTCCCAGTAGGGTCAGGTGTGCAGAAGCTTTCCAGCAGCCCTCTTCCCAGAACACTTATTTGCAACGTGCAGGGTTTTGTTTTTCGTTTTTGTGTTTGTTTGGTGAGACATTTGCCGAGGAGAACTCCGATGGCAAATCATTCCTCAGGCGGTGGTCCAGATTCCTCAAATAGCTGGCGCTCGGAGGCGCGCGTGGCAGAAAAGACTGGAAGCCCCGCCAAGCGATTCAGCCTCAACTCTCCAGACGCTGTGCTTGTCCTCTACGTTGGATGCGAGCCTGCCCTGCTTGCGGGGCTCCCCTATGAATTGGAAAGGGTGTGGGGAAATATTGGGTAATGGTGCCCCATCCCCAACAAATACACAGGGTAATTAAAATGACACAGATGCTGGTGTTGGACTTCGTGGTTTCCATGATCATTAAAGCCAGAGACTTTAAAAAAAAAACTTAATGAAGGCTAATGACGGAGCTTTTCTTCTCCTGAATAGTTGGCGGGTTAAACCAATTAGACACATTCATCAAATTCTTTCCACCAAGTTTTTAGAGACATTAGGATATGTTCTCAATACTGCGCAGAAACTCGCCCGAATGGCTTAGCTGCAGGGCAGGAGGGAGGCTCCCCGACGCAGGTTAAGGAAAAGTGTTCCCTCCATCCCATCCCAAGAGACCGTTTGTGCCGGGGCCGGAGGGTTCAAGCATGGATTTTTCTAGCGTAGCACTAGTCCTTTTCTCACCTAACTTCTCTCCCAAAATGTCTCTTAAAATTCACGAATTTTCCGTTCTCAAAGTCCCTCCGAGTGGTCAAGATTCCTGAGTGCGGGAGTGTTTGGCAAAATCTAACTCTTCTTGGTGCAGAATAGAGCCTAGAAAAGGCCAGCCTTAAGAACCCTGAGAATGGAAGTCGAATAACAGGAGAATCATATTAATTCTCCTTTTGCACTTCCCCAGAATCTGCTGCGGAGGCCCGGAGAGGTGTTTCGAAGGGGCCCAGATTTGGGGGCAGGGGGTAGGAGCTGCAGGGGGAGGCAAGTCTGGAGGACCTCCCCACCCAACCCCAAGTACTGAGACCCACCGTAACCTGGCCGCACTAGGTAAGCCCGCCTCGGTGCGAGACGATCGTCCTGAGCAGATGTAAGACCATTTCCTCAAGTTGGAACTTTGACCCAGCCTAGCCAGGAGAAGTTGAACTTCTAGGGAGTTTTCCCGTGGCCTGGGCTGTCTCGGCCTCTTCTGAAATAGAAGTACCAGCTGTTGGCTCAGACCCGGTGCAGTCTGCTAATTTGATCAAGGACTTCCCTTCCATTGCCACGGGAGTGATAGGTATCTCTCAGGCTTGAATTTGTGGGGAAGAAAGAGAGACGAGTCAATGCGCTAGGTTCCTACTTCTGGGGGCCACAGGCTTTTCAACAACTGGTGAAAGAGTGGAATGCGGCTTCAGAGCCGATCCTAGTATCTAATATGCACCATCTAACGTGCCCATAGGTGTAATATTTTAGTGTATATATATATATATTCGCATTATCTATAGATATTTCTATATCTATTGTATATTTATCTCACCTAATGAATACCACCTTACTTGATGTATATTAACGTATGCTTTCATTTTCTTTTTATACATTACAAGAGTACATTAAATGACATATGTATGTATATTACGTGGTGTATGTTATATATTAGGATTTATATGTATATATGGTGATACATATTATAGTAGATGTGTATTGCCATTTGGGAACTATATTGTATATTAAGAGATGATAATAAAATTGCATGTAGGGACCAACATTATCTAATAGGAAGCGGATTATAAATTGGGTGATATATATTAAGCTGGAGACATATGCATTTGTTTTTAGAGGGTGTATTTACAAGTTTGCACGATGCAGGGTGAAACCTTTTGAGCTCTAACCCTAGCTGGCCGAGACCAAAACAAGCACCTTCTTATTCATGCTACTCCTCACTTCCCGCATCACCTCCACTACCTTGAAATAAATAAGAGAATCACAGGAATAGGTAGACAAGCAAAACACTCCAGCCTTCTCCCCACCGGGCCCCTTGGCCTCAAAGCTAGTTTCTTTGGGTTTTGAGTTTGGTTCAAATGTTCCCTCCGCATGGCGACTTTCGAGGACCAAATTCCGGGGTTCTGAGACCCCGGGACAAGGAGAGCTGGGCACAAGGCGTGACTCAGCCCTAGTCCTGGCACCGGGAAACATGGTAGTTGACTCTGCGAGGAGTAACATTCAAGGTGAGAGCCAGCATTTAGACTGTTGGGCATGTGAGCACAGTTCCTCGGTGGATTTTTTTTTTTTTTTTTTTTTAGCTAGCGGTTCTGGAATGTGAGTCTGTGACAGGTTGCAAGTGAAGAGGGGAGCAGGGGAGTGGAAAGTTTGCATAGCTTCGGTTTGCAAGAGGAAGAACTTTTTGAACTCTCCACGCAGATGTGCCAATCCGCCTGTAATCATTTTCCAGCTCCTCCGGTAGCAGGTCTCGAAGCGAAGCCCCAAAGTAAATAAACACCCTCTCCCCCGCTCAAAGTCATGCCTTTAAAGGGAACACCGGCGGCCTAATTACGCTTGAATTATGCAAGGAACTCGGCGGAGGATGGAACTTTAGACAAATAATTGCGCCATTGTGTGCCGCCGGCGAGCCCGCGCGGCCGCCCTCCACTTTTCATCACTCCGCGCTCCGAAGGCGGCGGGGCTCGCAGCCACCTGAAAACCGCCGCCGGGGGCCGAGCCAGAGACTCCTGCCTAATTAACCTACTTTTCCACCCGGTGGATGTCAAGATTTCAGAAAAAGGGTTGGCGGAGGAAAAAGAGGGACACCGGGGTTTCTCCCCACCCCCCCTCCCTGGAGTCGAAGCAACTTTGCTTTGCCAAGTGTTGTGATTCCTTGAAAGCTTTTGCAATTCAGGCAAAAAGCTTGAGATGTCCAGGGAATTGCTTGGAAAAACTTCCTAGACTATTAGGGGAGCCTTGAGGAGACTGAACGTTTTGGGAAGTGAAAGCCTTGTCTCTGTTTAAGTAGTGATCCAGTAAATCAGCGTGGTCAAACAAGTTGTCAAAACTGGAGAATAAACGGGGAAAATGTGGAGACCCCCCCCCCCAATAATCTCTAGAGGGAGAGTTAATTTTCCAAATGAGAATGCATTTAAATTCACTTCAGATATAATTTCCTGAATGAGTAGCTAAAGTTAGGGATTTTAACACAGAGAGAGTGTCCTCTCACAAGTTTGGTGAGGGTCACTCTGCTGATCACCCAGCTACAATTATTTGTGATGGTATACTTACACATCGATTCCCCGTCAAAAACAAAGAGTTCATCTCCATTTACTTTAACGTGGCTAGGACTGCAACTGTATTTTTAGGACAGGGAGTCACATATTTGGATCATGTCCTCAAAAAAAAAAAAGAAAAATCTGTCTGTAATTACCTTCGAACCTTATGAGTTCATATGGAAACTGTGCTGAAAAAATTGAATAACACTATTTGGCTTATTGAGTATCTTCTTAAATATTTCCTTACATTAGCAAAATTTACAATATACCAGCCATCTATGAAGGTAATTTTCAAAGTATATAGGCTTTGAAATTTACAGAAGAGGAGAGCTGAATGAGCATTAGAACAGAAAACTAAGCATCCTTGTGGACTGTTAGAAAGATTTTCTTTAAAAAAATATAGATGCGTTGCTATTCAATTAGTCAATCCCCTCCAGCTTTAAAAACTCCACAGGACTCTAGCTAAAGGCATACACAAACATTTTCCCAGAGGACTTATGTATGTTTTTTTTATTCATGGAGGCCAAGACAACCAGTATTTTATAAGCAGAGAAAAGTAAAGAGCTGGGGGAACTAGTGGAGGTAAAATGCTTCTGAAGTGAGTCCTTGAGAAGCCAGTTCCTGAATAGTGTTCTTTCTTTAGGAAAGTTAGTTATCAGCACACAAATGTTTCAGTGAAAATAGTCAAGATGCCTTGAGTGAATGGGTTATGAATCCCACAATTAAGTGTACTCTTCATTTTGCAGTGATCACTTTTCTATTTACATGCACACAGATAAACGTCTTTATACACAGACATATAGACAAACAAAAAATACACCAAGAAAGATAAGTCATAAATACAAACACGAAAACAGCAATGGCAGGGACCAGAACTGAAGAACATAGAATTAGAGAAGATGAGGGCTGTGTGCAATGTCAGCTGAGTCTGTGACTCTAGCAAGCAGTAATTTATGAAATCCCACCTGGCTGAAGATGTAGGCGTCTTTGGGTAGCCCCTGACTAGGTGACTGGAAAGTGAGCACGAGGCCCTGTAACATCTGCTTCCTCTAGAATAAGGACCAAAATGGGGAAAATTGTTCTAATCTCGTGTTTAATGAGCATTTAGGATTCTAGGAGACCTGACAGGAGATATTTATCTGTTTTGAATCTATATTATATATATATATATATATATATATATATATATATATATATATATATATATATATTTTGAATCTATAAAGTAACATATTTTCATTAATTGCCCCTTTCTCCCTCCCAAACTTCTCTGCATACATTTTTCTGGTTACCTCAAACTCCTTCAAATTTTATGAGCAGTCTCTGATAATCTACATAAACCTTGTACCCCACCCCTTAATCATCACTTTAAAATGAAAGTATATTCACCTTGAATGAATGGCCTAATTCCTGGATTATACAATGATTTACAACTTTTTCTATTGCTTTCAGTTAAATACCTCTGAATGGCTCCCTCTGCAACTCTCCTTTAATATAAGGCTAAGTTTTAGTTATTTCTGAATATGTTTGTATCATGGTTCTTTGATTAAAAGATATTTTTATTCTCAGTGTTAATTGTGAATGAAGTTTCCTGAGCACAATAAATATCCGTAGCCCCTGAAATTTCATGAAGTTCTGGTTCATGTTTAGTCAGAGACTCAAGCTATTTTCGTTATAATATTATTGTTATATATTCAAACAAGTGAGTAGACCGTTAGTGCATTAATGTAGATGATTTTCTAACAAAAAATCCAAAAGAACTATATTTTCCTATTTCTTTAAAAAACACTTTGCTTGTAATGGCTTAATATGCCTTTTCTTTTAGCTCAGACATGCTCTCTCTCTTATGAAGATTTCAAGGCAAAAATCGTAGCACAACCCTTGGAATGAAGGATGATAGGAAAAACGAAGTTCCCTTAATATGTGTGGGCTTTGATCTGTGTTTGGTCAGATTGTAAAAAATGCACATAATTGTGTAAGCTTATTGGTGGACTGAGACAATACTTCAGTCGAGTTCTAGTATCCTTGTATGCTTGGGGATGACAATGGGGAGTTAATTACAATTTCTTTCCCAAAGGAAAAATTTCTCTGTAATACTTGTTTTCAATACCACCAAACCTTGTACTGGACATGTGGGTGTGTTCACATTAATCAACTAATGTGGAGGAATAAAAAGTTTGTATTATCATCTTACATCATTACATAATTAAATTACATAATTAAATGTGAATTAAATTAAATAATTATTTAAATAGTCAATATGCTTTTTTTTTTTTTTTTTTTTTTTTGCGGTACGCGGGCCTCTCACTGTTGTGGCCTCTCCCGTTGCGGAACACAGGTTCCGGAGGCGCAGGCTCAGCGGCCATAGCTCACGGGCCCAGCCGCTCCGCGGCATGTGGGATCTTCCCAGACCGGGGCACGAACCCGTGTCCCCTGCATCGGCAGGCGGACTCTCAACCACTGCGCCACCAGGGAAGCCCTGAAATATCTTTTTAATTTATAGCACAAACCAAGCTTTAACTCCCAACTTTATTATTTTTTAAATATTTATTTATTTATTTATTTTTGGCTGCATCGAGTCTTCATTGGGGCTCGCGGGCTTCTCTCTACTTGTGGCATGCAGGCTCCAGGGCGTGTGGGCTCTGTAGTTGTGGCGCACGGGCTTAATTGTCCCGTGACATGTGGGCTCTTAGTTACCCGACCAGGGATCGAACCAACGCCCCCTGCATTGGAAGCCTGATTCTCAACCACCAGACCACCAGGGAAGTCCTTAACTCCCAACTTTAAATATAAGTCCTTCCATCAAGTTTCTGAGTTTGGTCTAATATTTCTTCTTTCATTATACTCTCTGCCTTGATGATTTCTTTCTGTAGCTTCTAAAATTACATGTGGATAACTCCTAAGTGTCTCTTACAGCCTCAGGCTCCATCTTGACTTCCTAAGACCCTTTTCCAGTTTCCCAGCAGAGATGTATATTTCTTAATACATGGCTTGTCAAACTGGACAGGTCCAAAATGGACCTGAAGATCTTCTCCATCTCTTCTCTTCCCCCTACCCCCAAAGTATATTTCATAATTTTGTTTAATAGGATCAATAACTTCCAGTCCTTCAAGTTTACAACCAAGGAGTTTTCTTTTCACTTCTTCCCCTTAGGCCCACGTCCAGTTTGTCATTAAGTCCTCCAATTCCAGATTGTCTCATATTTTTCCTCCTTTTAATCCTTTGTTTCTTGTCACCTGAATAATTTTAATGTGTTTCTCCACTTAACTTTCCACCTTCCAGTTCATCTTTGATATGGAGGCAGATTATCTAAAGAGCTGTCATCCTTTCAGGATCAACCAGATGTTGGGCACTTTACAAAAAATATTCCATTCATTCTCACATGTACCTCATTCAAGAGGTGTCATCATCATTTATAAAGAAAATGGGGGCTCCATGACTTGAAGAAACTTTCCTCAGGACATCCAAGAGAGTGATCATATAATTTCTCATTCAGAGACACTTTTGGGCACAAAAGGGGGTACTGTGAATAATTAAGCCCAGACAACTGGTTTAAAAAGAAATTTCCTCAGACAAACCAGGACACAAGTCCACTCAGTGTGTATTTGACTCAACCAGGATCCCACCCTCTGTCTGTCTGGAGAGATGCTGTAGTTGTCTTGTGACCATGAGGGGAGGAGTTGATTAGCTGAGGATGATAGGAAGGCAAGAAAGAAGTTGGTCCTTCGATGACCATCCTGATCCATCTATCTCCCATTTTCATGTTAAGTAGATTATAAATATCCTTATTAAGTCATTTTATTTGGGATTCCGTTACTTAAGGCTGAATATACTTTGATACCAGGAAAGACAGTAAATTATATAATCAATGGCAATAATGTGTGATGTCTGCTAGAATAAGAGGAGTACAGGACACTTTGAGAGATCACTTAGGACCATCAGATCTAATCCTGTGCTTGTGTGTATGTGTGTGGCGGAGAGATGGTGGAGGGGAGATATTTCCTGGGGGAAATAACAGAAGATAGAAACTTGGGCATTGGATTAATTTCTGTTTACCTACATTATTGTATTTGGGAAATAGTATGTTTTCCCTCCCAAGAGCTTTTGTCCTCAGTAATTTACAAATGCTATGCTTTGCAATTTTGATAGACAAGTAATATTATACTGAGTTGCCTAGGTCACAGTGATTCAGGGATTTAACTAACAAACTCACCTGGAAGTTTGTTTTTATTTGATTTTTGTTCTCACTTTCAGTAGTTTGACTCCATTTTCTTCCAAGCGTGATGATGTGAAGTGTTATAACGCTAATTAGTTTTTTGCTTCTGTTTTTCTTTTAAAATCTCCAGCTTTCTTTGGGTAATTTTTGTTATTGCTGAGCTAGAGTTAACAAAAAAAGGAAGACCTCTAAATTCATGAGTGATTTGTTAAAAAGATGAAATGTATTGAGCGATTCAGAATTATACAAACAATGCCAATTGTAGGAAGACCACCTGTTCCATGATAGTCAGTCCTCAGAGATTTTAAACACTTTCTCCCCAGGCTTAATTGTCTCAGGATGAGGCAATCCTGTGTCTGTTCAGAACCATTAATAACCTACTTCACCTGATTGCAGCAAGTGTTTTTTTTTTTCTTCAGATTTGTCAAATGGTAAGTGTAAGGACTTTCTGCTCTGATAAACAACAAAATTGACCAAATTTAGCAGTAGGTCTCAGTAAAAGGCAATTTTTTTCTTTCATCTTCTATCTAATTGGACAAATAATGGTTTTTAAAAATTTAAACCTGGATGATTTCTCCAGCACACTTGCTAGGTTTTGATTAGATCAAGTGTGGTCTACTGCTTTGTTTCTGGGAATTATTCTCTGGGTGTCTTTCCTCCCATGTTTGCATGATTCCATACAGGTTGACAGATTGCCATCTCTTTGTCTTATGAAGATGGTGTCTTGCTCATGTATTCCATTTCTTTGATTATTTCCTGTATTTACCATTTGATTTTTGTGACTTTCAACAAGTCACTTAACTTCTCTGTGCTTCAGATTTATTATTATTTGTGAAATGATGAGGAGGAAGCTAATGAGACAATGGGATATATTTTCTGAGTGAATTGCTTTACAAAATCGTCACGTCTACAAAGTATCTGGAATTAGCACATATACACCAACCTTACTTTGCTTTCCAACCATTTCTAGAGGGTGGAGGGCTCACGACTGTGGCTCTCGCAGGCCCAGCATTTTATGCAGGTGATGTTCCTTTTAGAATGATTTTAAGAACAACTTTAAAGGGGAAAAGCAAGTACAGAATAACAACCTAAAGTGACTTTTGTATGGGAAAAACAATGTGCTTTGTGATGATGGTGTGGGAGCACGGGAATGAGATTTGTGAGCTGATGGAATGCACAGAAGTCCAGGGGTATTTCTTGCGTAGTACCTTGTTTTAGAGACACACAGCTATGGGTTCCTCTACCGCTGTGTACTTGGAGACTTAAGAACCAGGCCTCTGGTATCCTTTGAAGAGGGCAGGGTTTCAATAAATATTTAAGTTAAACCATAGAATCATAAAGATCCGGTCTTCATAAATGAAAAGGAAGCGACACAAATCCATGCATTAAGTATCAAAATGGGGACTTCCCTGGTGGCGCAGTGAATAAGACTCCACGCTCCCAGTGCAGGGGGCCCGGGTTTGATCCCTGGTCAGGGAACTGGATCTCACATGCATGCTGCAACTAAGAGTTCGCATGCCACAACTAAAGAGCCGGCAAGCCACAACTAAGGAGCCCTGGAGCCTCAACTAAGACCCTGTGGCGGGGGTGGGGGGGAAGTGTCAAAATGAAAGCAAAAACACAGTTAGAACGCTTGGTCAAGTTCCAGTTAAAAGGTTAGTGTAGAAAAGTGGCAATGTGTTAAGGAAGAATAAGGTATCCCAAAAGATGTGCCAGTTCAGGAGGAAAGCAGAATTCAGATGCTGCAAAAAAGAATCTTAAGTGGTTTGCAAGGGACTCCAAAGCTAATACTCAAAGTCCAATTTAAAGATATATTCAAGGCAGGAAAATTACTGGAAAATCATTTAGATTCTTTATTTCAAGAGCGGAACTGTGTATAGGAAAATGTCAGAGTTATCTATTTCAATATGATCTTTCACGGTTTGCAAGGCTCATTGTAATTTCTTTCTGCTCTAACACTTGCTGACTTGTGACCATGTGCAAGTTATAAGCCCCTTGTTGGGCCTCAGCTTTTCTGAAAAGTAAAATAAGGAAAATAATAGTACCTGTCTCCAAAAGGCTTTGTAAGGGTAAGGTGAGATTACACCTGAAATGCACTTTAAAAGGAGTATAATAGTAAGCACTCATTTAAGGTGAGCTGCTGTTATTATTATAATCACTACTGCCATTAGTATCACCACCATGGAGGCTGTTCTGAAAGCAAGAACTTTGAGACCAGATTGCCAGACTTTAAATTTTGGCTTCATGACTTGCTACCTGTGGGTCTTTGGTCAAGTTACTTACATCTCCAGGTTTCTGTTTCCTCATCTGTAAAATGGGAAGAATACTGCTTCCTTTATAGTTATGGTAAACCCTCATGTACATAAAGGGTTTACAACTGTGCTTGGCTCACAGGACATTGCCATTGTGATGATTACTATTTTTCTGACCCCAGCTTACCCCAATCTACTCTTGAGCCACACCGACTGGTGTTGTTTCTCACTCACGTCAAGCACTTACACTTCAGTACCTTGCCCTCGAGATTGCCTCTTCAGCCAGGACTTCCCGGATCACCCGGTCTGTTTTGCTCCCCATGCATGCATTTTTCCAGGTCAGTTCCTGTCTCAATTTTGCCCTAGCATTTTCTAACTGACATTATCTTTGTGTATGTCTTGCTTACCTGTTTATTATCTGACTCCCCTCACTCTTACGAAATAGAAGCTATAAGCCTTGTTTGTTTGCTACTGTGTCCCAGGGCCCAGATCAATATCTGACTGATAGTAAGCATTCAAAACTAGTTGTCAGATGAATGGGTACAATTGTGATAGCATCTAAAGTGGTCTGGAGATCAGTAATGAGCCCTTTCTGTCCTTAAAGATGATCTAGAATAGGGGTAATCAAATGTAATCGATGTGGGTGACTCGATAATGTTGGGTCCACTCTTGGTGACTATATAGTCTGTCGAAACAAAGATACCTTGAGAATCAAAGTGGTTCCTGTTAATAAGCATGTCCAGAGAGCAAGCAGAAACTGGAATCTTTCAGGATAAATCTTATTCGTGAACTAGCCGCATTAGAATTACAGGTGGAGATGGACGCATAAAATGCAGATGCCTGGGCCTCATCCCAGCTCCACAGCGTTGGGATATTTGGTAAAGGAGCTTCGGCACCTATTTTTTAGGAAGTGCTCTGGGTGACTCTGAAATCTGCCAAACATGCCAGAGGTTGAAACCCGCTGGGGCGGAGGATTAGAACATCCTCCTGGGGGGTGGGGTGGGGGGGCTTTATCCTCAACCCAGGAGGCTTCCCTAAAGGTGTTAAATACTTATTAACACTGTCGTGTGGGAGCTGCAGTGGCGAGATTGCTGTGTGGGAGCCCAGCGCTCATTAGCACTTGTATAGGAACCTCTGCCCGTTCTTGAGAGTTAATTTCTTGGCAAACAATGAGCGTCTTCGTGAAGCACTTGTGCAGAGTGAGGACAAATTTGGGGTAATGTAGTGCAAATTGTAGGAAGTGAGTACATTAGCACGAAAGAGATTTAATAAGTCTGGAGAAGAGATTTAGTATGTCTGGCAAATGATGTAACTTTTGAGAAAAAAAGGTGAATTATGGTAACATAAATAAAGGCTAATCACTTACAGTTGAACCTCTTTTAAAAAAGAATGAATGCTTTTGAGAGAACGTATTGGAGTTTGTAGATCAGACTAACACCTTTATAATATGAAAAGTTTTGTGCGTTTTTGCCACAAGTATCTTTGTGTTGGTGGCATGGGCAGTATTTTCTGAGTGCGGGTAATAATGGTAAAGAAAGCCTTTACTACCCTTTGACTTTTTTATCTCTCACTTCTGTCAAGAATTCTCCTTCTTGTCCATTTCGTCTCCCCACAGTGGGGTGAGCCACTAATTGCCCTTTTGGGTTTTTCTCATGCCATCACGAATCTTACCTCTTTTCCATTCTTTTCTAACCTCTTCAAATTCATTTCTCTTTTGAGCATCCCTGATGCAGAGAAGGTATGAATTTATACCTTCATCAACTTAAAGTCTTACAGACAGACATGTAAGGTTAGTTTTTAACAGTCTCAACAGCAAGTCTTCATTTAAACTCCAGTCTCTGTTAAATAGCTCATTGATGTTTTAAACAAAAATCATTACATCATAGAGATGTTATTTTGTATAGAAACATATATATTATAAGAGATATAGAGATGTCCTTTACATCCCTAGGTTTACTGTCATTTCCCATGAAGTAAAAAGAAATAGATGGAGAAAGTGTTCTTCTGAGGTCTTCATTTAAAATAATATAAAAAATAAGAATTCATCCATAGCCATGTTAAAACAAAGTCTGAAAATGTACCTTCCTCTCCTTGATTGCTTTCAGTTTGTACATTTTATTTCTCACTATGTAAACATAACAATGGGATTTGGGAACCACTTCAAGGATCAGAATTTTTTTTTTTTTTTTTTTTGCGGTACGCGTGCCTCTCATTGCCGTGGCCTCTCCCGCTGTGGAACACAGGCTCCGGACGCGCAGGCCCAGCGGCCATGGCTCAAGGGCCTAGCTGCTCCACGGCATGTGGGATCTTCCCGGACCGGGGCACGAACCCGTGTCCCCTGCATCGGCAGGCGGACTCTCAACCACTGCGCCACCAGCGAAGCCCAAGGATCAGAATTTTAAAGATAGAGGTAAGAGGTTGTTGTCATGACTATTTCCAATGCCAGGAATGAGAATGCTGTGGATGGAGGTCATGGAAATGGTTTACATAATTATTTATGTGTTAGGTTAATAATAATTAATAATGGTAATAGTAATAAAATTGGAAATTGGGTGTTTGTGACTTTAAAGGTTTTGGCTTGGGGCCAACCTTTCACCAGTAAGCTGACTACCTTGGGTAGCAATTGGCAACTTCTTTCCAGGTGTTTCTGTTGATGCAATTTCAAACAGCAGGGGGTGACTTCTCTATATTCAGAACACCTAACAATCCCTGTTCAAAACATATTCCTGCCTCCTTAAGCTTGCCTAGATAGACTGTTTCTCTGAAATCTCCTCTAGAGACATGGAGCTATCTTAATCATTCCTAACATTAGCTTAGTATTTAAAATATTACTTATTACAATACCTAACTAGCTGTGTTTCAGGGTCTCCGTCACCCCAATAAATAAGTATCAAGATACAAAGACAATCCATTATTATGGCATTTATCAAAAACAAACGTCAAGTGGAAAATAAACTTCTGTTTCTCAGTGAAACATTAGCTTCTTCATGGTGGGCAAGTCTGCTCTGGGAATCAGTACCTTCAATCTAATAATATCTAGTTTCTAGAGCCAAGCTCATGTTGAGATGTTGGTTCTATCTGAGAGAAGTTGCTTTTAATTCGTAACATGGGTCTCACTCTCTCTCCTCACCACCTTTCAATTTACTCCAGTCGACTGTGATGGTCTTTAGGTTTTAGTTTGGGGACTGTGGTCTGGGTATGTTAAAAGTGTAACTTTTGCCCTAATTCAAAGAGCACACCTGAGGCTGCTGTAGGCCCCTGGAGCAGAAAAACACACGTTTAGTAAAGTTAGATTGAGCATCATCTTTTCTGGTAATCCTGTGGCCGTAATTGAAGACATTTCTTTGCACAGGTTTTCCTCTTGGATACAACCTGAAGTTTAATTTTTAGTATGACATTAAAATTATATAACAACTAATAATTTTTCATTTATGGTATAAGTTCCAATGAACTTTTCAACAAGAAAGAGTGTTTACCTTTAAGATTTTGTCCTGGTTTCAGGTTTGATAATTATAAATCACCTTGTACAAAATTTCTCCCTTATTCTGATTATAATTTCTCCCTTCAGCCATTTTCCCTTCTAAAAATGGGCAGAAATCACTTAAAAGTTTTATGGTTTGAATTTCAAAGCCATGTAAAAATACCATCTAATATTTTTGTAGTTAAGCATACAAAAAGAGTATTATATTTGCTTGATACATGTATTGATGATTTTGTTTTTCAAATGGTATAACTTGACTGGGTTTAATTCATAAAATATTTTTCATGTTCTTTCTGACCTATCAGTTTCTATATTTCCACTGATTTGCCCTAGTCAATCAAAAAGAAATTCAGAGTCATGAATTATATTCATCGAATTATTTAAACTTTCCTAAAATAGTTTAAAAGCAATTTAGAAAATAATGGCATATATGTTGTTTACTCTGGTTAGAGTGCTAGAAATAATGAGAGACTCAGAAAATAATATCAACACATTAGATATTCAAGAGAATGGAGATGCAATGCTGGGAAAAATATAATGCAAAAAACAGCCATCACAAAGATGTAGAGGATAATGAAGACCAATTTAGACAAAGGACATTAGCTATAATGTTTATTGTGGCAAAAACAACATGACAAAACTATGACTTTTGGCCCTTTGTTGGAAAAAATTTAGGGGCACCTGAAATATTGGGAACATATGTAATTGAAAGAAATAAAAATTCCTTCATGAACATTGGAAAAATGAGTACAGGGCTACAGGCATCAACTAAAAAGAGATAATGAGGACTACATGGGAGTGGAATGCAAATATAATGAATTTTAAAGAGATGATGCATGTTATTTGTATTAATTTCTATCAGTTAGCTTTTTCTAAAATAGAAGGCTTTCTCTAACAGGAGAGAGACTTTATATTGTAATATCTTATGCTATAATTGGATAGGATTCAAATAGACTTTCAAATTAGCTAACTTCTGTTCAGGGCATATACTAAATACTCTGGTATGAACCTTTGAACTGGAAAGAAAGCTAAACTCCTTTTCCTATATATTTTTAGAGCTTTTAAAAAATAAAAATTATAAAACAAAAGGTAGGTTAAAATGGTTTCAGAGGAGGAGAGAGAGAAATACACACATATTTTACTTGAATGGACCACATAGCATCACACAATTTTAGAATTTATGATGAAAAACTACATTTTGATTGACACAGGCGAGCAGGGAGGGAGGTTGTTAGGCAGATGTGAACCACACCAGGAGGAGAGAGATGCTTAGGGGTGAGAAAAACCAAAAGGGCCCAACAAAGAGGAAACTGAAGAAGAAAAAAAGACAGGATGAAGATAGGAAAAGGAAAATGTGCAAAATAATTTAAGCTCATGGACTTCCCTGGTGGCACAGTGGTTAAGAATCCACCTGCCAACACAGCGGACACAGGTTCGAGCCCTGGTCCGAGAAGATCCCACATGCCGTGGAGCAACTAAGCCCGTGCGCCACAACTACTGAGCCTGCACTCTACAGCCCTTGAGCCATAGCTATTGAAGCCTGTGCAACACAACTACTGAAGCCTGCATACGTAGAACCTGTGCTCCGCAACAAGAGAAGCCATCGTGATGAGAAGCCTGTGCACCGCAACGAAGAGTAATCCCGCTTGCCACAACTAGAGAAAGCCTGCGTGCAGCAACGAAGACCCAGCTCAGCCAAAAATAAAATAAATACATTTATTTTAATAAAAGAATTTAAGCTCAAACAAACAAAAAAATCTCCCTATCTCAATATTACATAAATTGTTTACTTAATTGGCAGCAGCAGACTGATCCTATTATGTCTATATCTTCTGGCACATACCAGATAGTCTGATACTTGGTGGAGAATAAACTGAAAGAACGAACTTGGTGATTTATCTTGCAGCGGCCATGAAGCACTAAGGGTCTTGGCACTGTTTGGTCCCTTTCACCCTTCCCCATCAGCCTGCAGCTGAGTCATGTTATCTCTGCACATCTGTCCAGTGTCCAGTGTCTTGTTAGGATGCAGCTGTATTTAGCTATTAGAACATGACAAACTCCTATTAAAGTTCTTAAACTTGTAATTAGAACTGGATTGTCTAGAGAACATTCTAAGGGCTCTGTGGAAAAACTCTTAACTCCATTTACTAAATATGAAATCAAATATGCCAATTAATTATAGACTGTGTCAGGGCAACCCTTTCTGTGACCACATTTCCTGTTCTTGTCTGGGGAGGGTGGTGAATATTTTCTGATGTTGGCTGTGCCGCTGCCTTCTGCTCTCTCCATCGGCTGTTTTCATATCCTTTCGGTTTCTTTGGTCCCCATCTGCCTGTGTATGTTGTCTGAGGCTGGCTTTTGTAGCCTTGTACTCCTTTAGATGAATGTTCAGTGAGTGAGACTTTGTTACTCTCAGTACAAATCTTTGCAAGTTCGTTTGCCTCTCCTCTCCTTGGTTGGCGAATGGGTTCGCTCCCCTTAGAGAATTTCTCTCCCGCTGTTGTCACTCTGGGCGTTTCCTGCTCTGCTGTTGTCCATGCTGCTCCAGCTTCTCCTGCCACCCCCTCACCTTGGGTTTCACACTGAGTTGGGCCAGTCTTTCAGTGCTCATCTCTGCTTGGTGACCCCTGGTATGTACCCTCTCTTCACTTAGCATTTCCCCATAGTAGGAGAAGTGAGACTCTTACATCATGGAGGTGGGGTGTTCCAAGCTCTATGCTCATTTCTCTTTAAGAAGATGGGAAAAGGAAAATGCTCAGGCCATCTGACTGACTAGGAGGTTTGTTGCCCCTCACTTTGATTTCGCTGGCCACCTCTTTCTGACTTCCCCCTTTCTTTCATGGCAAGGTCTATCTCCCTTCCTTTGGAGGTTGAGACTAGAAAGTTATGTCTGTTTTTCTGACCCAGGAAGACAAATAAGTACTGTCTCAATGGTGCTTTTGCTTACTGAGTGTATGACCCAGGGTAAGGTACTTAACCTCTCTGTGTTTCAAATGTGTGGGTGTATTTGTAATATACAAGTAATGATCCTGTAATATATGGGCAATGATTCCATCTATTGCAGAAAGTTGAAATGAGCCATATAAGGAGGAGTGAGGATGAGATGAGTGTCTTATGCTCTTAGCAAAGTACTTGGCACACAGCAAGTGTCATGGAAGGTTTGCTAGTCTTATTATTCTCCCAGGAGCAGATTTATGAGTACAATGGGCATCTGCTTGTTGGTTGTAGGGCTAGAGGAAGACATTTTAATCACTTCAATGATCATAACATGTATATTATATCCTGAAGTAATAAACTTAATATAGTTTCACAGCACCATATTTTATCATATTTTATTGTGACATCTTTGAGTTGTGAGATTCATTTTATTTCCCCCTGAAATAATGATTGAATTTATGTGGCTTGAACTTACGCTTCACCCAGAACTGTAAAATCCATCTTTTTTGGAGGGAGGGGTGCACCACCATGATTATTATACTTTCATGGTGAACATTTCACAAAATAGCCTGCATAAGATTTAAGGTTCTTAACAGATATTTCCAGTTTCAAAAGTATATCTCTTCAAAAGGGAACTACCGCTCACAGTAGAATTGTAATGCTATGATTAACAAGTGAATAGCTTTTCCTCCAATTTATATGCTCAGATGATAAATATGCGAGAGAAATAGAAATGTTGAAAGGCATTAATCAAGATTTTTGGTACTCCGTGAATGAGACTTCAGTTTTAAAATTTGAAATATTTTGAAGAGAAGTGACTAAGGAGTTTTGAGTTTTGCCCAAAGGATAGATTTTGAAATTTATGAAAAGATGAACAGATTTCTTCCTAACTACCCAAATTGTGGGTCGTAGGGATGGTGGGAGAGAAAGTGAAAGCCATACGTGATTTGCTTTTTGTAAACACATGTCTTCAGAGAACAATAATAAATTTTATTGTCAGATTATGAAACTGCTAGAGTCCTCTGATGTCTTACTTTATGGAGTACATGCGTTTATCTGTTTTTTAAAGGTTAGTATTCTCATCTATATTTGTAATCTATTACAGAAGAAAAGCTGTTTTGTTGGTTGTGATTGACATGTAACATTTTGAGCTGGAAATGGTGGTTATAGTTCTATATGTTAACTATATGCTTTAAGGTTTTGTATATTTCCTTTTAGATATTTAAAAGCTCTAAGATATTTTAAATATTAAAGGAATATTAGATACATGCTCAATATACATTTTTCTTCAAAATAACACATTTAGAATTAAAAATGCCTTTTTAAAAAAATTAATTAAGTAAGTAATTTTGGCTGTGTTGGGTCTTTGTTGTTGTGCATGGGCTTTCTCTGGTTGTGGCAAACGGGGGCTACTCTTCGTTGTGGTGAGTCGGCTTCTCATTGCGGTGGCTTCTCTTGTTGTGGAGCACGGGCTCTAGGCGCACGGTCTTCAGTAGCTGCAGCACGTGGGCTCAGTAGTTGTGGCTCATGAGCTCTAGAGCGCAGGCTCAGTAGTTGTGGCACACGGGCTTAGTTGCCCCGTGGCATGTGGGATCTTCCCGGACCAGGGCTTGAACCCGTGTCCCCTGTGTTGGCAGGCAGATTCTTAACCACTGCACCACCAGGGAAGCCCTGCCTGGTTTGTTCATCTTTAGATAAGTTTTTTAGAGAGAAATACTAAATTATAGGTAATTTTTTAAGGCTTCACAGGATCAAAATGGCTTTATAACATGCAATTAAACTTATGTATTTCCAAAAGAAGGATGAGGTTGTTTCTACATGGTAATGTCAGTATTATTTTCAGACACCAGGAGACATTGGTTTAGTAATTCTTCTCTTTCTTCCTTCCTTACTTTTTACCATCCTTTTCTTCCTTGTTTTTTTTTTTTTTTTTTTGTAAATGATGGCAATAATCTCTTGTACTTTTGAAACTGTTGCATACTTTCAGCCTTTAAAATTTTTTAAATAATACAGCTAGCATAAGTCTGTGTACCATATAGACACTTAAGAAATAGTTGTATGACTAGTAACACAACCAGTCTGGTAATAGAGTGAAATTTTTGGATTTTTGTTATGGAAAAAAAGCTGCTAGTGAAATGTAAATCTATAAAGGTTTTGTAAGTCTCCCAAATAAATATCTCTCTATTGGGATACATCACCGTAGGCTAAAGTTTTCAGGACTAAATTTTTTAGTTTTAGGGGACATGATTTCATCTTGATAATAAAGAGCATTTTGCAGTTTTATCATATTTCAAATATTATGGAATATAAAGGCAATTCTACATGACACAGTTTAAAATTGAACCTATATTAGACTTTCTTAGTAATAAAGCAATTTCTACAATATGAGACCAATAAAGTATTTTGGTTGGAAACAGCAAATGAATTAGAGGACTAATTACCAATTAATTATATTATTTAGTTACTACCTAAATAATATAGATACAATTGTCCAGTATAGGATTATAGTTATATTTTTACTGGATAAAATCAAAATGGATGCAGGTAGTTTAAAATTGTCCATCTAATACAACTAGAAAATTGTCTTCCAGGGCTACTGAGAGGCATTATTTCTTGCCTTTTCTTCTTATGAACAACATAGGAAAAGTCCAGGTATGCGATCTCATTTATTTTGAACTGCAGAGAAAAATAAACTATTAATTTGTCTAAAGATGTGGAAAAGGATAGATGGCCTTTATTCTGCAGTTAATATTTCCAGAATTTGAGATTAGGAACATTTGACATTGGAGAACAATGGAAATAACCTTTTAGCCAAAGGTAAAGCTCTATTTATAATGGAAAGTGGAGAACCAAAAATTCAGTAAATAAGAAAACGTTTCAATCTTTTAAATATTTCTGAAAGTTACTGAGTATATTGTAGTTAAATATAACACATTTACTTCTAAATCTGCCATATTTATCTGAAAAGATTAGGACCTTATGTATTATATTATTAAAAATATTATTATAAGGAAAGTGTACTGTCCAATGTGAAATTTACACAGTAAATCTATCTTCCACTCTAAGTTTGGATATTTATAACATTGGGTCAATTAAAATGAAATTCACACACGTATTTCCTACATATCAAAACAAAATATATTTTCCACTCTCTTGGTTGGAAGTATGTGTTCTAGAGGTGAGTAACATCAATATTACCTTGGTTGGGTGTAGAAGTTGTTTGCTATTAAACTGTGCTTCAGTTTGCAAATGAAAACGTGTGCCATAGGACATCAAAGGGTGGCTGGCTGTCAGTAAGACATCAAAGGGCAGCCTCCCTGAAGACTTTAAGTTTTATGGCAGGTGCCTCATAGAGATGTCAGGTCATCTTGGGAAACCAGAAGAAGACTCCATCTAAACTCAATTGTCTCTGGTTCCTTTTATCTGTTTGGGAAGGTTTGGCGTCCTGGGTTAGAAAGAGTTTTGCAGTGATTTGAATACTGGACATCAAGCCTCTCTGATTTCAGCTGCTCTCAGCATGAAGGCTGCAGTCATGGGCTCTCCTGATGGATACATCTGGGGAAAAGAAAAATGATCCTTGTGATAATGTCATCAAGCGCCTATGAAGCATGGAGGGATAAGCCTCTTTTTTGGTCCCTCTCAGGACACAGACACATGGGCATTTTGGTTATACTTGGACAATTCAGAATAACTTTGGAGATGGACTATTTTCAAATTCTAACACAGTGCTCTCATCTGCTTAGCAGTGGGGCTGAGACATTTTCTACAGTAGAACAGAATAATGGGATTTCTAGTTAAACAAAGTAACACAATAAATCCAGTTTTTTTCTGGTTAAGCCAACTCGTATAATTATACCCTTAATGAGGTATTACAAAAACCTATATGGAGAATGATATCTTTATAATCGAATTAGGGGACAACGATGGTTAATTTTTAGCTGATTAGAGAAATGAATGTATTGCACATGAAAACAAATACTTATGGTCTTAGATTACTTAGATGTTTTTATTATTTGTTTTCCAGCCACATCTGTACCATCTCAGGATGCATTCATTTAATTTTACTTAACAAGAGTATCCTTTATATTGTCATAATCCTAAAACATATCTTAGCTAGTTGTTTCTACTTTATTAGGACCAAACAAAATTTGTACAAGAACTAACAAATTATCATGAGCTCTGAAGGCTTATTTATTCATTTTTGTCTAAAAGATTAATATATTTAAGGAATACAGTTAAAACCATTTTGTACTGCTTTGATCATTCACTTACATGTCATTAAGTAGTCTAAGCATTTTATTGTGAAAGGGCTCTGTTTACAAATTAGACCAAAGAACATGTTTCACACTGACGATCAGCATATATATTGTATTTTATTTCAGATGCACAAGACACAACCTTAATATTAGAGCCAGATGATTAAAAGAACATTACCTGAGCCATGAGAGTCACTGAATGAGCTATGCTAAATTGGTTGTTTTCTGTTTTGTGATTAATTGTACTTCTAAACCATATTTTAGTGTGCTTTGTTTTTCTGTCCCCAGTCATCCCATATTATTAAAGAGAAATTCTGCATATCTCTCCTGGAGTCCAATTAAGGATTTGCATCATGACTAGATTTTTCACTTTAATTACTGTATATAAAGTAGGTTTTGACTTATTTCCATATTTATCAAACTATGCCGAAGAAGCAAAATTCATCAAATAAACAGATATCTGTGGCTATAATTGCAGCCTGCATGGAGCATGTAGGAAGAAAATATGAGGGTCCAAATTTCATTATGTAGAACATAATAAACATCTGAATAATTAAACTGTGTGTAAGTCATAGGCTTGGCAGTAGTAAGAATAGGAGAGACACTTTCATTTGATCCAAAAAAATATTTAAAATACATTTCAAAAAATACATCCTCAACATTAGACAAACAACGAGTTGATAAAACTTGCATCTCTTATCAGGTGAGAAATATCACATTGGATAATGTGCATTCAAAAAATTCTTTTTATTAATTATAATATATGATAAGCTTTCCATGTTCATGGATTTCCAGAAGTCCTTTTTAAAAATCAAATAAGAGATTAAAACCAAAAGGAAGTTAATATTAGCAACTTATTCTGATGAGTTTTCTTTGTACTTATACTGTAAGTAATTAACATTGGGGAAGTGGCCTATCAATTTCTGGAACTAAGAAAACACTCCTGCCTTCTAAATATATATAATTTGAAGCTCCAGATAATATTCTACTTACAAAAGTTTAACCACACTTCTTCTTATGTGTGCTTAATTGTGTATTAAAGAATTTGTAGCTAAATAAATATAGGGAGCATTATTTTTATTATATTACAAGTTTAATTATGGTAAGTGTGTTAATATTATGACCAGGACCAGAAGTGGAAAACCCAGGACTTTTGATTTTAAGCATGATTCTTTAACTTTTAATACATTCAGAAAAAGAATTTCATGTGATTTTTCCTTTGGTTATTTAATTGAAAAACTTAAATTGTCTCTAGTGTCACAAATGAATTGTGTTTATTAATTTCAAAACTTTCAAAAGGACATTTTTTAATTTAAATTTTTGCCATAGTTAAGCTCCTGACAAGCAAAGTTTAATTCTAGTTATTGTAAGGTTGCTAAGGGCTTTGAATTAATTTATCTAGTAAACCCTGCTGTGAATGTAGCTGGTTACTTTTGAATTAGATATTAAGGACAGATAAAGTGATGAACCTGCTTGGCTTCTACTATATGAAGATTCATCATGTTTTGATTTCCACTGGCTCCCAGAAGTGAGGATGTCTAGAAAATAGGATCTGCTTAATGTTGTCGGAAATCATTTCTCTCTCACAAGTGATATAGAAATTTTCTTTTCACTTTTAAATATGTTGCAAAAATGTGAGAATGTGGCCTTTTAGAGGTAACTACAGCTAATC
The DNA here is from genome assembly GCF_964165515.1 of Mesoplodon bidens. Classification (NCBI taxonomy): domain Eukaryota; kingdom Metazoa; phylum Chordata; class Mammalia; order Artiodactyla; family Ziphiidae; genus Mesoplodon; species Mesoplodon bidens. Next base: position 133,121,509 of record NC_138161.1, read on the forward strand.
ATATCAAGGCTACTATATTACAGCCCACCTACATAACTTGAGTACGTCTCAATGTGCAATGCATGGGGACAGTGAATGTACAAAACTGGTTAAGGAAGTGCAGCGTGTACTTTTTTATTTTGGGATGAGGTGAGAAAATAGGTTTGAATCGACTCAAATAGTTACTCTACATCTCTTTGTACTAAGAATTCTGATAACTGTATGAATAGTTTTCTTGATCCATTTTAATGTTTCAGCTGGTTTTTCTGGGCAGGCTCGCTATTCCTTTCTTACTGTTGAACAATAAAAATATAAAATCACAAGGGATTGGATGTGAACACATTAAAAGTGATTAACAGAATTTAATTGAATCAGTAACCGGATGTCTAATGGCCTCTCATTAGAAGCTACTAGTTTGGCTTAAAACTGTTTTCAAAACCCATTTCTATGGATAGAGCCATTTAGATGGTCATATAATAAAGGAATATCATGTCATAAAACCAGGAGAAAAAGTTTCAAAGTATTTGTCTATGATGGGATGGATATATTGATAAAATATTAAAGGGGTAATTAGAAAGATAGAATGTATAAATTTCAATGGCTCAAGTTGCAGTTTGGTACTCTCAACAGAGAATACTTTAGTGCAACATTCCATGAGCCAGATCTTCAACTTATGCTTGAAGACGATTTTCAATAGTATTAGTTTTCTAGAATAAAGAAAAACTACAATTGACTTCCATATTTCATGTATAATTCCAAAATGGCTTCTCGTTTCCACACTGGTCTTGACTACAGTGATGGTGATAAATGAATAGTTTAGCATATAAGTATTTCTTTGAATAAAAAGATTTTAGTTTTAATTCACAAAAAAGATTTGCTTTGTATAATACCCAGTGCAGAATCATGAATATAAATTCTTTTCCCTCCTCAAAAAGAGAAGGTAATCACTTTTATCTGCTGGTTTCTTAACGGACTCATCTGTTGGAATTGAGAACTCTTCTCAACTCAAACAATATACTTCATTTTGTTTATTTTTCTCTTCTTCCCCAATCAAACTTAAAGCTTCCACTGAAGAAAAAAAGAGTTGTTTAAAAGAGATTGCTGGGCCTTACCCAAGATCTAGTAATTTAATCTGAGGGATTGAGGCCTGGGAATTGGTATTGTAAACAATTATCCTAGGCAGTGCTATACTGGCAAATGTTTAATAACTTGCTCCATGAAAAAAATGTGTATTTATATATATTATTATTATTATAAACTTTATGTAAAGACTATATGTTGTACAATTTATTTTTATTTTTTTTTATTTTTTATTTTTTTTGTGGTACGCGGGCCTCTCACTGTTGTGACCTCTCCCGTTGCGGAGCACAGGCTCCAGACGTGCAGGCTCAGCGGCCATGGCTCACAGGCCCAGCCACTCCGTGGCATGTGGGATCTTCCCGGACCGGGGCACGAACCCGTGTCCCCTGCATCGGCAGGAGGACTCTCAACCACTGCGCCACCAGGGAAGCCCTATATATTGTACAATTTAAAAAGAAAATATACCACATTCTTGATTGTAAATTCCACATAGCCAATTTATTCACCCAGAATGATTTCTTTAATTTTTGCTAAACTCTTTCACCTGTAGCCAAACATGGTTGCAGCTGATGAATGCATATAGTTCCAGCATGAATCTTGCCTGACATTGTTGTTTATGGTATGATGAAAATGAACCAGTGAAGAAAATATTGGAACTCACTTGTTAGTCGATGGTGTCAATAACTTTTTGCCAAATAGGATAACAGTTTTCAAATTTTGGAAGACTGCTTCTTCAATTTTATGTGTTATTCACAATGTAATGAATACAGACACGACACAATTTTAAGTTTAATCTGCATTAGACCAAATAGGCAAGAAAAGCAACAAAATATAAGGCCTGTTTTGTGGCATTCTTCAAATTTCATGATGTAAACACTCCCACCTTGACAATGTCACTTTACCAATGTGATGCAGAGCTGGGAAGGGATGCCAGTAGTGCACAATTATGTATTTCTACCATAGTGGCATGATGGATGTAAATGAACTGAAGAGCAAGGTAACAGTAAAATGTGGTAAATAATTAGGAACTGATGAATTTTGAATATTTATTACCTTTACTTTAAAGATAATTTATTTAGATAACTTAAATATATTTAAGATAATTTATATTTAAAAACAATTTAATTTGTAATAGTGACTGTTTAATAACTAACAATTTAAAATTAATTTAAAAATTATAATCAGAAATGTTAGAAATTTCTCAAGACAATAGATAGATATATAGACAGATTACTTTTAAAATGGATTGAACACAGATTACATACATGGGCATGTGTATGTTGCTGTGTATTTGTAATAACATCAAACTATATAGAATAAAGTGTTTACCCAGTGCCCTGAAGGCACTTACCTTTGTGCTTATTGTTGTGGGAAATACAGAAACTTAAGACATTGTTTTAAAAACTCAGGTCCTTGTAATATATTTGCATGAAAATGTTAAGTTAATAGAGTGATCAATGCAGAATGAAGTGTTAAAGTATGGGGGCAGACTGGCAGCTCTGTGATGACTGTAAATAGTATGGAGAGTATCTTGAAAAGATGGAACTTAATTGGGAACCTAAAAAAAATCGTTAGTCAAACCTAGATATTGGTCTCATATCATAGAGGAAGGAAGAGCATAGCAAGCAAAAAATTTAGCTGAACAAACACAAAATTCAGAATAAGTTTTTACCAGTTCTTTTCTTCAGATTTCAGTAGTATAATCCAATCCATGCACAGTTAGAGGATGTTAGGATTTTGTGTCTGCTCACAGGATCCTTAATTCTAGTCTCTTGGGGTGCATCTTTCACGTTCTCCATCAGATCTGTTTCCTCAAGTTCCTCCTCTTCTTGGTCCTTTAAAATCTTTGCTTTTCCCTAACATGGCACCACTTGCTTCTGTAAAAGTTGGTCCACTTCTGCCCTTTCCATCTGTGTTGGGCAACAAACCTTAAGTTCTGTAGAGTCAGCAAAGGGCGAATTAGGTTTTGCATTATTCTGTTTCATAACAAATTTTTAAAAATTGTGTGCTGCAATCAAAGGTCAGAAGTCAAGCTAGAGGGAGGCTACACCTCCTCCCTAAGTGAGTGTACTTTTACACGAGGTAGAGACATTCTCATAGAATGCAGATAAAGTAAGCTTTAGTGAAATGACCCACCACCCAAGATGTAGTAGAGAGGACAGGGGAGATTCCTGACTCCTAGCGAAGGAAGGTTAAGGGTCATGGTTTCTTAGCATGCCAGGCAGCGTTTATCACACAGAGGAAGGTGCATGTATGTCAGGCATTGCTCTGACAGCCACATAGTTTCAGAAAGATGTGTCCTTGTTCATCTGGCCAGATGAGACTGTCTTAATATTCATCCTTCAATTTATCAAAATTTCATGTTTCCCATATTATTTTCACTATGTAAGTATTGTTCACTCTTAAACCAAGTGGTACCCTATGATTACACTTTAAAATTATATAACTTTTTTTCCTGGAGTGAATAATTGTTTTACTCTTCTATTGGATTAATTTCTTTGTACCTCCAGCCAAGTCATCTGATGCTGTATGAAAGCTCTGTGTTTAGGTCTTCTGTTTTTGAATCTTTATTTACCTCAATCTTGATTTATACCCCCATTTTAGTAGAACGTATTCTCCATTAACTTCTTGAGAAACTGTCCAAAGGAATAAATATATTTGGGAATTTGCATGTGTGAAAATGCTTTTATTCTATTCTCAGTCTTGATCATTAGTTAGACTGTATATAGGACTCTAGTTGGAAATATCTTGATGGTGTATATATTCCATATCACTTGTGATTTGTTTTTTTTAAAGAATTTATTACTAATTAGAACAAATTACTAATATTATAAAATTTCACAATGTACAACTTAATACTTCTAAATTTATTATAGGGTGTATTGAAAGGCATCTCAAATTCAACATATTCAAAATAGAACTCATTCTTTTCTTCCCTGCTCCACTCCTGGTTTTCTCATTCTTAATGAATGGTATCACCATTTATCTAATTATACCTGTCAGAAACATAACCTGTATACGCAATTTGTCATTAATTCTTATCAGTGTTACTTCTGATATGTTTCTGCAATACATCTACTTCTTTTCCTGTTATTTCTAGCATACTATTCCAAGGCATCATTCCCTTTCACCCCCCAACATTTCCTAACTGATCTTTTTATATTCATACTTGTTTTCTTTCATGTTATTTTCTTCACTACAGCTAGATATATCCTTCTGAAATGCATATATGGTGATATCAAATTCTTACTTAAAATTAGTCTTCAATGATTCTAATTAATCAAATTTATCCCAATAGATAAAGACCAAGACCTTAAGCAAGACCTAGAAGACCTTGTGTGACCTAGCTTTGAGCTACATCTCCAGTCTCCTTTGGCAACATGATTCCATGACACATAACCATTGTTTCAGTTCCTTTACCTTACCATCTCCAAAGCAGCCACAGGGCCTTTGCACATGTTCTTTCATAGGGACAACTGCTTAACCTTCTCCTCCTTGCCTGCCCCATCTAGTCTTTAATTCTTAGTTCTACTTTTGCTTCTTCAGGACACCTTACCTAACCTCCTGTTTTAAATTTTTATAGAAAACTCTTTTTACCATATACCACAATTGTAATTTTTGTATCCTTTGTATCATTACTTCATTAATATCTGGCTTCCTGTGCTTCCCTGGTGGTGCAGTGGTTGGGAGTCCGCCTGCCGATGCAGGGGACATGGGTTCGTGCCCCGGTCTGGGAGGATCCCGCATGCCGTGGAGCGGCTGGGCCTATGAGCCATGTCCGCTGGGCCTGTGTGTCCGGAGCCTGTGCTCCACAACGGGAGGGGCATAGCAGTGAGAGGCCCGCATACCGTCAAAAAAAAAAAAAATCTGGCTTCCTAATTAGATGAAAAGATCCATGAGGATAGGACTCTTTGTCTATTTTCATTCATCACTGCATCCCTTGCATTTACATATGCTTGACACATAGTACACTATAATTAAATATTGTTGAAGAAATGAATGTTTTTTCCCTTGCCTTCTCTTTTCCCTTGTCTTCCCTTTCCTACTCTATCATTCCATCTATCTTTCTTTTTCTTTCATTCTTGCTCTTTTTTGGGGACGTGGCCATGAATGACAAATAACATAAATTTTATTTGGATTAATCAACAAAACAACCCAGATAAGATCAATAAAATAATTATTTAAAAATCTCTTTGAATTTTCAAGTTAATAAAATGGTTACAATTACAGTGGGCATTGTAACAGCAATATTTAATTTTGAAGAATATTTACTTTGAAGTTTACATTCCAAAATATATTAGGGTTATAAAAAAAAAGAAACTAAGGGTGTTATGAACTTTAACTTGGCAGCATTTTAAAAATATTCAAGATATTAGTTATTTTGCTTAAAGATAGTAAACACACTCAACCAAGAATGATCCGTTCGTTCCATGAGATCATTTCTTACTTCCTATTTCATAATGAGATTTTTGTTCAGTTTATTTTATGAAACCATCTACGTAACTCATGATATAATAAACAATTTGTTTATAGATACATATAGGTGTACTTTAGCTTTCTACTTGAGAACTATGGATAGCATAATGTAGTATGCCTGGAAATGACATTTTGTGTGCTTCCTTATGAGACCACAGTTATAATCAAGGAGACAAATCTTTAGTACCACCACCAACATTTTATTTGTGACTATTTTATTTTCTCATCTTTAAAATCCTGATTCACTGTCTATTGAATAATAGCTTTCTGAATAGCTTTCAGACTATGGATTGTGCTCCATTCCCAAAAGGCAAATTTGTGAGTTTTAGATAAATGTCACGTATTTTTTTGTTTAATTATCTCAAAACATATAATACAGTGGGGTGAATGACAGCTGCATGAGGATGTATATATGCAATAATCCTCTTGCTGGTTTTTGGCAGAGCCTGCTGTAGTTCCAGTCTCTTTGTTTACCATGTGCAAAAGACTGGATCAACTTTCAAACACTTTATTACTGTTTAATGGGGGAATCATTAGTAGATGAGTTTAACAGACCCAAATGCTGGAGACTCAGTGGTTTATTTTTCAAGATTAAAATAATGTCTGTTTCTAACCTTCCGTAGTTTAAAGCAAATTTGCATACAGCTGTATCCAGTTAAGTGCCTTTCAGACTTGTCGTTACATTAAGAATGTACAAGCATTAAGAGTGCTTGTAATACAATTGACTTTAGGCTGAATTTTACATTAATGGCCCGCTTTGTTATTTAGCTGGCATTAAAGGCTTAAGTACAAGAAAATCCATGTACAAAGCATATCGTTTTATTTTAATTTAAACTCCCAAGAAATTTAGTGACTAAAACATCCGTTATGCCATTTGGAATAATTTTTTCCCCTAAAGCTCTTCTTAGCAAAAGACAAATGTTAGCAGAATCCCAAAATGCACAGTTACCTCAGGTTTGCTGGACAAATTGATAAAGACGACAGTGATACAAATTGGAACCACAATGGCCAGGGGACACAAAGCTGATGGGGTTTAGGCCTCTCTTAGGATGCTGTTAGGAAAAGGGCCATTAACATTGGCAAATAGGAAAAAAGCTGTGAGTAGGATGCTAACAAGTACAGCAAGGGAGATGGCGCAGGCTGCCAGAACAGGAAGTGATTTCAACAAATCTCTAAGGGAAATCTTTTGGATAATTTTTCTTCAGCGAATACCTAGAAATTATGCTATTTATGTGACATCTACTTGCTTATTAATAGCTTTAATAGGAACTATTCAGTGTTAATAAAATCTCTACTTCTCTAGAAATGTTGGAATATCCTTGGTAAGTGAATTTTATGGTTCACTTTAATGTTACGACCCTGTAAAATATACTAGTCTGCATTTGATTCTATTCATCAAAAATTAGGCCATTACTATGCACAAGGCGCTAGGCCAGGCACTTTCCTTTCTTCGTATGTGAGAAATGCATTGAATATAATTGTGCATTTCTCTGATGATCTGGGATCTTGTAGTGCCTCCTGTCGTCTCCATTCTGAAGATTTATTCTCATTGAAAATCAGTTCAGAAGGGGATGGAAGAGGTGAAGGAGATTGTACTAGACTGCATGATTGCCTCTGGAAATATATACCTTTGTGTTTGAAACTTTATTATCCTTTATTTGCTTCTTTTTCTTAGGAGTAATGTGCTGAGAAAAATGTGATTAATTAAGGGAACTGGATAGTTTAGTTCCAAATAATTATTTATCACAAACTCATCCTCTCTATATGTCTTTGGTTATTCTTTACAAAGAGGGTTTCTTGAGATCAATCTATCTGCTATAATTTGAGAAGTGACTTTTCAATGCCTAATGGATGAAAGATGAAAAAAAAAAAAGGTGGGAAGAAACTGAAGTTTGTGATTATACCTGTTGGCTGGGTAATTATACTACCAAACCACTACTGAACTATAAATCCACTGGGAAGCAAATGAGTATCTGGAGAGTATGGCCAAAGAAAACATCTAGTAGAACAAATAAACATAGCTGGGACCTCCCAATAGGAGGGTGGAGAATAGCAATTTGGGAAGCTGGCCTTGCTTGGAGATCCCTGTGCTAGAAGTGTGAAAGGATGACACTTGTTTGGAAAATATTCCAGAAGGGCTGGATATCAAGATGTAACCACAAGGGACTTCCCTGGTGGTCCAGTGGCTAAGACTCCATGCTCTCAATGCAGGGGGCATGGGTTCGATCCCTGGTCAGGGAACCAGATCCCGCATGCTGCAACTAAGAGTTCACATGCAGAAACTAAATATCCCATAGGCGGCAACGAAGATCCCGCGTGCCGCAACTAAGACCTGGCGCAGCCAAATAAATAAGTAAATAAATAAATGTTGAAGAAAAGATGTAACCACGAGAAGCAGAGCAATGATTCACTCCTCATAATTAGACACAAAATCAGGGCTGGATCTGGAGGATAAGGTAGAAACCAATATCTGGGCTTTCAAACTTACAGGACGGCAGGGGGTGAACAGAAAATGCATACGAGTGAATTTGAGTGATGGAGACAGCGGCACACGGAGAGCTCATGCCTTGTCTACCAAGTGAAGAGGTTATCTACTGTCTTCATGTGGAAATGCAGGCCTGTGTGGCCAGATCTTACAATTTTTAGAGATATCAAAAGTATAAAATCCTGACTTTAAAATGTTATAATTCATGTACAGAAAAAAAACCCAGAAAGTAGGAGTTTCAAAAAAATTGATAGGCCAGATTTACAAGTCTTCCATGTTTCTACTGTATTCTTAGCATGACCTGCAAGGCCCTTACTCTCCTCACCTCCCATTGTGCTACCCCTTCATCACTTCACAATAGCAGCACTTGTCTTTCTTAAGTTCTTCAAGTGATTTTGCTTCAGGAGTGCTCTTCAATCATCCTTTTTCATTTGGTTATCTCTTATTCATCCCTGAGATCTCAGCAAAAATGTCACCTCTTAAGAAAGTTATGCCTGGTAACCCGCCATCCCCAATTCCCCAAGGTTTTGTAAGGATTCCTTTCTTAGAACTTTGAACATTTTGTTTATCATACCTATCCAGTTAGTATTTGTTGTGTTTTGGTTGGGGAGCAGGGTTAGTGAGAGAGTTCAGTTACTTGTTTAATGTCTACTCTCTATTGAATTATAGCATCACGATGTTGGGACTTGTCTGTTTTGTTTAATGTTGTTTCTCCAGAACTTAACATAATGCCTATATAGAACCTCAGGGCATATTTACTGAATGAATCAGCAAACTACCCCCGGGACAGCAGAACGCATATATTTCGTGTGGAAGGGCACATGAGATCTCTCCATGGTCCTGAAAACTATTTGTGAAAAGACGTGGCCACTTGATTGAAACGTTTTAGGTAGGGGGAAGTATGGAACTAGCAGCAACTAATAACTGACCAAGAAAGGAGAAAAGATGAGAGAAGAAAAGATGACTAATATAAGAAACTAATATTTACTGTGACTCTTTTACATATGTGATTCTCTTCTTTACATACATAATCATAATTAATCCTCACAACAGCCCAGCAGCATAGATATTTTTACCCTTATTTTGTGGATGAGGAAACCAAGGCTTAAAGAGATAGTTTTCAGAAGTCCCAGTTCTCAGAGGTGACTGAAATGATATTCCAACAAAAGTTCGTTGGACTCCAAAGTTTACTTCATTAATACAGGAAGCTGGGTCATGTGGATTGATAGAACTTAAATGCTTCATGCCTAAAGGAAGGACTAGTTTTATAAATTCATATAAGAGGTTAAATCTGTATGTACGGGAGAAAAAGGCAGAAAAATTTGTGAATCAACCTGGGTCTATAGTATGTAGCAAACAACTGACAACACTTGTTTTTCCAGGATGAGTTTTGAAAGATAACAGCTTCTTTGTAGTAAATAATGAACATACTGCAGTAACATTCATTATTGAAAGTAAAAGATGTTGCTCTTTGTATTCAGACGTCACATTTTGACAAAGTCTAATCCTGAGAAGAAAAAGTAATAATCAACTTCATGACTGTAGGTTTTTCTTTGTGTTAAAAAGCACCTAGAGGGCTTCCCTGGTGGCGCAGTGGTTGAGAGTCTGCCTGCCGATGCAGGGGACACGGGTTCGTGCCCCGGTCCGGGAAGACACCACAAGCCGCAGAGTGGCTGGGCCCATGAGCCATGGCCGCGGAGCCTGTGCTCCGCAACAGGAGAGGCCACAACAATGAGAGGCCCGCGTACTGCAAAAAAAAAAAAAAAAAAAAAAAAAAGCACCTTGAAATGTCTGAGAGGTGTATTCTGTACCCTAATGATCTTAATTATCTGAATTATTCCCCCAAATATCTTTATTCTGGAACTGGTGATGTACTACTTGTAAGGGATAATCACAATACCAAACGTGTTTATTTGCACTTGCATAGTGAACTGTGTAGCTGTGCACAAGGGACTCCTTTGGTATACTTATGGAGTGGAGGTGGGGATGGGCCTTTGATGAACGGGTTCACGTACAAGACCACTAATCTCAGAGGGGTGGAAGAGAGAGAAAAACATGATGTTGATCCCAAGCTGAGCTCAAAGTGAGTCCCAGTAAGTGACCCAAGGACATAGGGGAACCCTACAGTCACACCTACAACTTCCAATCATGGGAAGGTCAGAGACAGGAGACAGATATTTAGGCTTAATGCTGCATGCATGTAACATCACTCTTCTGGGTTGTTCGGATATTATAGGTAAACATCCCTACGAGTCATTCCCTTATATAATCTTTTTCCCCTTTGGAGACCTCCACCTCAATGTATCCTATTGTTGCTCCCTTCCAGCTGCAATTTTATGTACTGCATAAGAATAGAAACTGACTTAGCCTGGACTCTGATTATTGCTGGGAGGAATTATTATTATTATTATTATTATTATTATATTATTATTATTATTGCTGGAGGAATCATAGAAAACATAGGGGTACTTGATAGTATCCAGGCACACTTAAAATTTTTAAAAAGTTTCTACTAATGAGCTATAATAAGCTTTCCTCATTTAATACAACATGAGGCTGTTCAGATTTAGTTTCTGTTTTTTTTTTTTTTTTTTTTTTTTTTGCTGTACGTGGGCCTCTCACTGTTGTGGCCTCTCCCGTTGCGGAGCACAGGCTCCAGACGCGCAGGCTCAGCGGCCATGGCTCACGGGCCCAGCTGTTCCGCAGCATGTGGGATCTTCCCGGACAGGGGCACGAACCCGTGTCCCCTGCATCGGCAGGTGGACTCTCAACCACTGCACCACCAGGGAAGCCCCCAGACTTAGTTTTGAGAATCTATTAAATTGTTCTTATTTCTCACTTGTTTTAGAACACACACACAATTTAGCCTTCAAAGGACTAATTAAAACATGGACGAAACCTGTTGATATATTTAAGTTTTCCAGAAATAGCAGTTTCTTTGTGTCTCATTATGTACTCATTTAATTCTGAAGTTTTTACTTAATTTCTTTCCAATGAAAAATGATAAAGATGTAAGCCTTATAGGCATGAAATTATGGTCTCTGTGTTAAGATTCTAACAAATAGCTATTAATTTCATGGCATAGAAGGTGAAGAATATGGCATAATATGTTACCTTCTGCTTATTTCAATCTGTGCAAGGTAATGAATATGGTATACTTTTAAAGCAGATTGCTTTTCGAGTAGATTTGACTGTGGTAAATGAGACGTGATTTCCAAAGTTGCCATTCTAAACATGGCATGTTCACGAACATGATCTAGAGTGAACATTAGGGTAAGGTAACTATGGGGCTTTAGAACTAATGCATTAGGGAAACAAGTAGTGTTAGAGTAAGCAAAATAAAATCTGTCATCCTTCTGTGATTTAGACCTGCTATAAATAGAAAGTGTTTAAAAGGTGTTATTTAGTAGTTTCCATTATGCAGCTGTCTATTTAAATCATTTAATTTTGGCATCTAATCGAACTCCCAGTCTCCATCAGAGATAAATAAGAAACCATATGTGAAGGCATCTGTGGAAATCTTCCTTTTATTTATGACAACATTAAAGTAAGACTCTGATGTCAGTTACTTAACAATAATAAACGTTCCTTTGCACCTATAGTGCTGAGATACTTGGGCATATATATCCCTCAGTGGTATCTTATACCTACTGCTGTTTGCTTCATTATATACAGATGCACAGCAGTGGAGACAGTAATAGTCTTTCTTAATTAAATAAAGCTAAATGTTAATTAGTTCAAAAAATTGATTTATTTTTAGTGTCTGAAACTTTTCATACTGGGCCTTTTGCTTTTAAAGAACAGGTTGTATTCTCATTTAGAACTTTACATTTCCCCCCTTTATTTTGGGTTTGTATTTGGAGTCTTGTGGTGGGCTCTAATCGTCATAGAGAAATTATAGGTCTACAGATGTTTTCAAGATGTTCCTCTGTCAGTAGCAGATTATCCCCTGTAGCAAAATCTCATTAAAGTGCAATTTACAGAGCTCTGCTGATGTTGCCATCAACCAAAATTAAAGGCATTAATTTTTCAAAGTTCACAGAAGTCCTTACATAAATGGTGTAGCAGTTTGCAAGAACAATTTACAGAAGTGTTATTTGCAGAATTAACCTACATTAACAGAACAAATGTTGTAAGGGCAGAAGAAAGGCCTGGGCAGTGAAATTGCAGCTGTTCCCATTTTATATTAGGTGCTTGATGTAAAGAAGTGTTGAAATGTAACAATGACTGCTTGCTGGGTGAAAAGTTGAGAAGGGAAAACAGGAATTTGAACGACCTCACTAAAAGAGTTAAGCTTACAACAGAGTGATCACCAGTTGGAAACACCCAGTGAGACCTTAAATTCTACTTTGAAACATCTGTAGTCAATATCTTTTAAAATATTCTCATTTAGAGAATGAGTTTATGTAGCTCATGGTGTGAGTATTTCTCTTCAATAAACTGCTAAGTGTCTGAGAATTTATTATCTGTACCTCAATGATCCTAGCTAAGTTATATGTATGGTGGTGTTTGTGGCCCAAGGTATGGAGGTGGGACTCTTTCCTGGTAGGAGAGGTATAATTTTTTCTCTCATTATTGTATATCTTTTCCCTATGCTCGATTTTCTCTAACAAAATCTCGATTACTGAATTTAAAATATCACGGTTGAAACTTCAAAAGAATTAGAAATTTCAGAGATTAAAAACAGAAAAAAAAGACTACTCTTTGGAAGTGGTAACTATTTGCTACCACATTTGTTTCAGAACAGAGGGTACGGTTCTTAAAACTCATTAATCTTTACTAGTCTTTTCCCTTTCATTACATTAGTTATTTCAGCCTGGATTGGACTCTCATTGTATAAATGAGAGGGCTCATCAATCACACCTGGTCTCAGCCACTCTTTCTCTGTAAGGCTCATTCTTTCCCAACATCCCAGGGGTGGGCTTACTTTATTTCAGGAAGTCTGGGTGATGCTTCGTGATTAGAGTGAACTGTTGGGATGATATCTGTGCTGGTGCAAGGCTGGTTTTGACAGTTCACGTCAATGGCAAACACAAGCTGTTTCTGTTTAGTATCCAGCCATTGAATGTGAAATTGTAGTCCCGGTAAACAGGTGTGCATATCATACAATTGCCCCGCAAATGCTCTTACAGCCATATCAGTTCTTGTGGTTTGACTTTTTCATGCATGTCAGGCTCCGTTTGCTTTGTCTGAACTCTGTCTGGATGTACACCCGATTTGATTACATAGTTGTTTTTTTTCCCCCTGTGAATCTCAATAAGATCATGGACTTTTGTCAAGAAATTCACCTCTGGTTGAGCTAGTATGATAACTGTGTCTTTCAGAAATCTTAAAAAATATTCAACAAGCAACCCAAATACAAAATTTTAAAATATAATTGAAAAGTATACAAAATTAGAACACTGGGGGAAATTTGGAAGGGACACATTTGCTTTTGGTGGATATGAAATTTAGGAACTTGTTAATAAATTCTGTTGTTTGGGAACGTTTCCTATTTAGAAATAAATGACAGTTCCTTAAGGGACCAGGTGGAATATATGTCCATTGGCCTTTCTGTTGAGATTTTCAAAGAGGATATCAATTATGTTCCAGAATGATGAGGCCATCTGTTAACCACAGGCTGATTTCAAATCATCAGATATTGGTAGGAACATTAAGCCTTGCTAATTTGCATAGTATCATTATCTCTAATACAAAAAATACATTTGGGAAAAAATGTGTATTCTCTGGTCCATTCAAGTATGAAGATATCCACTTGGGTATGGTGCAAACCCTGTAATATTTACAACTGGGAAAGCCTACAGAAATTACTCATATCTGCCTTGACATAGTGAAGGCAGCAATTGTTACTTTATTATCTTTTGGACAATAAACGTGAGAAACACACACAGATGGACTATGAATTTGATTGACAGCCCTAAGCCCTAGTCAAAAATATTCTTGAATTTTACTCTAATTTTTCCTTGATTATATGTCCCTTAATTTGTTTCAATAATCTTCAAATATGTGGTAGATGATTCCTTTTCTGTAATATTAGTAAGATAATTTTCTCACTTACACAAGGTTTTATACTTTGCTTAATGTGACTAGTCTATAGAAGTATTGGTTGAATAATTTATTTTCATTTTTATTTGATAATAAATTTTCCTTACTCATACAGGATCTCTCATTTAAAGAAATAATTAACCAACAGAAATATTAAGAAATCTGACATGATAGGCGTATTCATATTTATATTTGTACATCTAGTGCATGATAATTACATAGCATCAGAACAACTGAATTAAAATTTCAGATATTAGTAGTTTTATGAATGATTTGAGAAAGAGTACATACAAAAGTAATAGTAATTAATGAAATAAATGACTTTAAAAGTTCCAATCAACAAAGAAAACACTGATAAAAGACTTACAATTTTATTGGACATATTGAATGTTAATTTGTAATATTAGTAAATATTGATTCTAGCCTTTGTTTTTTCCTTCATAAGTGGAGAAAAATTGATTTTTACACTTGATTGGTCAAAACTGAATTTCCCTTAAATAGATTCTGGAGGCTCTATATTTAAGAAAAGGTCATTTGATCTACTTCTAGCCTTAAGTGATAATTTGGACAATTGTTAATCCTTGTAACTTGTGCAGTGTGGCCCTCAGACTTCCTCACATGGGCAGCTTGCACAGTAACTCAGCAACCTTGCTGTTGGTCTGAGCTGGCAACACCTCACTGAGTTCCCTCTTACCCTAAATTTGGCCTTTAACTGCCTTCTTTCCAGGGACTCAGGTTCTTACTGCTATGTTCCTGTTCAGAAGCTTCCTCTGTCCAGTCTCTCTTCTTGAATATTTCAACTAAGTAGCAAAGGGAACTCAATATGTATTTCTTTTGGCAAATTTAGTCAGAATCAGCCCATACCTTCGAAAATTATTGTGGAAGAAATGGACATACCCATGTTAAATGAGGAGAATATATTTATTTAGGCAACTGGTTATTTTTCATAATCTCTGGAAATGATGCATTCACAGTGGGAGGCACCATAATGCAGTAGCAGACAGATTTGGGTGGAATCCTCTCTTGCCCCAGGACCACCCACAAGAGTTTAAGGAGTGACTTAACTTCTTAATGTCTCAGTTTCCTGTTTGTAGAGAAGATAGTATTTACCACATGAGGTTGCTGTGAGGATTAAGTCAGAATGGTGCCTGACATACAGCAGCCACTCAATGAATGCCAGCCAAAAAATTCACTGGCTATACTCCTTAGATATAGAAAAGTAAACACAAGTAGGCAAACTTTCCAGGTCATGGCTTGCAAAACCAGAGTGAAGAACTCAGAAGAATATGTAAAAAATGTTAACTTTCTCCTTTGGTTTCACACATGCATGATCTATACTACCTTTTGAGAATGTCTAGTTAACTTGCTTTCATAATGTGCACTATAGAGAATAGTACACTTTGTAAAAACATGTTTATTCTCTGCTTTTGGAGCTCAGAAAAATGGCTAAAACCTCTATTCGCCATTCAGTGAACTTCAGGAATAGCTTGGGTTTTTTTGTTATAAATTTATTTATTTATTTGTTTTTATTTTTGGCTGTATTGGGTCTTCATTGCTGCCTGCAGGCTTTCTCTAGTTGCGGTGAGCGGGGGCTACTCTTCGTTATGGTGTGCGGGCTTCTCATTGTCATGGCTTCCCTTGTTGCAGAGCACGGGCTCTCGGCGTGCAGGCTTCAGTAGTTGTGGCACACGGGCTCAGTAGTTGTGGCACATGGACTTAGTTGCTCTGTGGCATGTGGGATCTTCCCAATCTACGGATGGAACCCGTATCCCCTGCATTGGCAGGCAGATTCTTAACCACCGCGCCACCAGGGAAGCCCAGGAATAGCTTGTTTTTAAACTTGATATCTGGAATGAATTCGACACATTGCTTATCTGTTTGCTTTTGTTTAGAGAGTCTTTAAAAGCTTAATGATGAAAATATCCATCTAAATCTTAAAAATTAAAAAAGCTGTTTTTCAATAATGAGACTTTCTCCAAACCCTCCTTGCCCTCCACCACAAGTATCAGTTTGTGGGCCTGAGAACGGTCCCTTGATATAAATCAAGGCTGTCTTTTAGAAAATTATTATACTCCATGTCAGTTCATTCAATAAATGTTCGTAGTAGGTGCAGTGCTAAAGATGGTGATACCCAAAAGCCAATGAGGATCGTCTCCTTAAGGAGAGGGGAAACTGACATGTGCATAAGCAGAGATTAAGCAAAATAAGGAGATCGTATCAGAGAGGTGGAGCAAAGTACTCTGGGATTGCAGAGAGGGTCTCACTCACTTCAGCAAGTGATGGCAAGTGAGGGAGGCACAGATGGGAACATAGAATTTCGTCAGGGGGAAGTCAAGGTGGTAGGACCTAGAATAAAGATGCATAAAGGCACATGATGAGTTTTATAGGATTATAGATAATAAAGATTGAAATTTTTATAAAATCATAAATACATGTGTAAAATATATTTTGAGGCATTAGACCAACACTAAAATGCTTTGTTCCTTCCCCAAATACTTTATCTTATCTTGCTTGGGTGTGTAAAATGATCATATATCCAAAACCTTTATGTTGTAAAAAATAATATTAATCAGATAGTGTTCCTCAGTCTTTATAACTTTCCTTGTTTCCTATTATCCATAAAAATTTCATAGATAAATAATATATTGGTCATAATAAAAACCATCAGGTATAAATCTTCTTCATATATGAACATGCAGATATTCATGAGAAAGAGACAGAGAAAGCAATTATTTTCTTGGACAAAGTGAAGCTACTTTGTTATATGCGGGGAAATAATATAGGTTAAATTTACTAAACTTTTAAAGGAGATTTGTTTATTTGAAACTTTTTGTTTTAATTTAATGAAGTCAGTTATCTCCTACAAATTCATTAGAAATTTGGAATTTTACAATTACTTTACCTCTTAAATATAGCAAAATTTGTACGCTATTTTAAAATCTCTAAGAAAGAAATAATCTAGTGTAATAAAATTACCTAGCATAATTTAAAATTAAGCATGTTGTCATCTTTAGAATCTATGTCAAAAACCAAATTTTATAGTGTAATATAACATTCATGAGTGATGCATACACTACTTTAGAAACTATTGTTTTTAGGAATATTCCAGGAAAACTATTTCAGGAAAAATATCTCTTTCAGACACAAAAGCTGTTTAACATGCTTCATTGTATACGTAAGCCTTCAAGCAGTAAGTGTTTTTACAGAAAATGCTTAGAATTGACCACTAATCAAGGCACACTACATTAACTGATGGTCACTCCCAAGTTGAGCAGTGCTTTTTCTTTCCTGTACGATGCCGACTCATGTAGACAATTTCTTCCTCTCTTATTTCTATAAGGTGCTTTGAAATATAAATTTAGGAAGTCTTTGCTGGTCATAATTTATAAAAGCAAATATTTCCCCATTTAATTTAACTTTTAGATATTGTGAAAAGCAAGACTGTCACTGACAACGTTTCGGGAAATCATCAATGCTGTAAGACTGTATGTGAATCAAGCAGCCATTTTGCTGCTTTCACCTGAAACTGGAACAAAATGGTGGGAGGGGATACAAATGTTTTAGGTACAAATACATAACATAGATAATTGTAACACTTTTGGGGTGCCTGTCTTAAATTTAATTTTTCTTTTAAATTATCTTATCATTTAATATAACAATAGGAAACATTTATCAAGTAATGACAAATAGAGGAGACTTGTTTATCTGAAACTTTGTGAACTGACTGTAGTCAGAATGGTGCCTCCCAGGCTCTGATGTTGGTTGGCGCCGTCCAAACCAGGCTCTATTCTCACTTGCTGTGTGAGAAGTGGCAAGCTACTTACTTGCTCCCAGTTTTCTCTTGTAAAATGGGTATAACAATAGATCTCACTTCATAGCGATTGTGTAATAATTAAAATAAGATAACACATGTAAAGAACTTAACACAGTGGTGTTTGGTAAACATCCAGAAATGTTTTAATTAATATTCATATGAATAATAAAATAAAGAAATAAAAATTGATGATAGAAGGTAATATGAATAAACTAGTATGAAAAATAAAGCCAGTTTTAGAGTAGTGTAAAGGTTAAATAGACTGGGTCGCATTCCTGTTGTAGATATAATAATCTCTGAATACATTATTGTTCAATAAACACATAATTTAAATATAATTTATCATAATATAGGGACAAAAAACTTCAAGCTGAAAAAAATTCCACAACTAGGCTCTGAAATCAAAAGCCTTTTTAGAGAATGTTTGACACTAATTCTATATATGTTATGTTTTTAGTTATATATATGCATATGTGTATATATACATATATGCTTATACATATTTTTAGGTGTGAGTAAACAATTCATCCTTAAAAATAGACCAACTGTTGAAAAGAAAAACATTTATAGCACAATAAAAATGAAAGTTTTATTAATACTCAGTTGTATATCTGGAATAAGATTGCCTTATCTGTAAGAATTCTTTGCTTCCAGTAGGGCATTCTTGTGAGATTAAAATTGGCCTATTAATAATCAGTATGGTGGGCTCTTCATTACCGTAGAGGTAGAATTTCAGTCTTTAGACGTGTAAGTAGTAGTACTGGGTACTGTGTGTACAGAAATGTAAAAGGCAGGCACATGCCATTTTTAAAGAATAACCTAACTCTATCTCTTTGTATCTATAGCTCTAGATTTTAAAGAATCTGGATCATTATATATGGAATATGTAGATCTTAATATATATCACATATATCTGTATATCTATATCTATTCTTTAAAATCCAGGTCTGTAGATATCTAGATCTCTATATATGATCCAGAAATATACCTACATCTATATCTATTTACATAGATAGATATCCAGATATATATCCATACCTATCTATCTATCTATCTATTATTTATCCATATAGAGATATGTAGATCTGGATCATATCACCATAGACATCCATATCTATATATGCTTTAAAATCCATGTAGATATATATCCATACACTTTTACAGAATCAAGTAGTATATGTGTGTGTACAGACACACAGTTAAAAAATTTTATTTATTTATTTATTTGGTTGTACCAGGTCTTAGTTACAGCAGGCAGGCTCCTTCACTGAGGCACGTGGGTTCCTTAGCTGTGGTTTGCGGGCTCCTTAGTTGTGGCATGCATGTGGGATCTAATTACCTGACCAGGGATCGAACCCCAGGCCCCCCGCATTGGGAGCGTGGAATCTTAACCACCGCGCCGCCAGGGAAGTCCCACACACACAGTTTTATTTCAGCCTTCCTTCACCCTCTCTCCACCATGTTGCTGACAGTAACTCTTCTGCCTCGTGACCAACATGTGGCTTCTGTGAGCTGTGCCTTCACTCAGCTGGGGCGAGTGGCCAGACAGAATGAACTCATGGGATGCTTCCTGCTTCCTCCTCTTTGTGCTTTTTCCTCCTTTTCCCTTTCCATGACCTCTCCATTGCTTTCCTCCTATCCTTTCACTTTGGCCACCCCATTTTTTGGCAAGGGAGTGTTCAATTCTGCATGTTTCCTGCTTCCAATCATTTTCAACTGTGTTATTAGTAAGTAAATTGTTAGGAGGGTAGCACATAACATAACAAACAAGGGTGTGACTCCTGATCCACCTCTGTTCACTCCCTTCCCAAGCTGTACGGGATGAGAATTTGGTTAGTAACAGCCTTGCCTACACTCCGTGTAGTGTGACTGTTGTGTGGCAACAGTAGAGCCTCATCAACTGTGTGGCTTTCTGTGCTGGGTAACATGCTGAACACTTTATACCATTAGCTCTGTTTATGCACCTAACTCCACAGGTAAGTATTATTCTCTTCTTTTTAGAGAGGAGAAATCTCATGTTTACAGAAATTGATAACTCAGTGGTGGTGTTGGGAGGGGTACTCGGATTTGAACCCATGTCTGTCTAATTCCAAAGTCCGTGGCTGTAACCACTAGGCTTATTGCTTCAAGTTTGTTTTATTTAAAAGTCTGTATTTTTCCTACATAATAACTTAATGGCATCAGGATAGGTGAAATATGCAACTTTAGCTTATGAGAAACAGATGTTTGAGGTACATGACCAAATGTCAACTGGAAGACTTATTTCCCTCCACATTTTTCTTCAGTGAGGTATCATTTGGGAACCCCCCCCCCCCCAACTTTCTCACTTTATTTCAGTTGAGAACATTTTAAAGATTTAAACGACAGAACATGCTTGTGACAAAGGATTTACAATAGAGAAAGAAGCTAGTTTTCAGAAAACTTAGGTTACAAATTAATAATAATAATAAAAATATTCCAGTGCCTTTCCTCTGAGCAGACCCAGATGATTTATAAAATGTGAGGGTAAACATCATTTCACTCCCACCCCAATCAGAGCAAACAGTCAAAGCAACAGTGTACAGCTTGCTGGAGCCGTGCTCTTTACAGAGCCCCGGAATATTTGAGAGCTTTGTGTTGCAGATGTCAAAACTGATTTAGTAATTAATCATTTAGAGAATAAAAATCTAGGTTCTTGTTCTGCATCTAGAAAAATACTAATTCAATAAATAACCATAAAGATTTTTATTTTCACTTACCTGGTCTCTACAGAAATTAAAATCTAGTGTTCTATTTGTTAAAAGCTGTAGAAGTGCATGTACACACTAGTTTAATTTGAATTAATATGGGTGTAATATTATGTGCACGATTTGAGGGTAGGAATTTTTATTACAGGAATAAATCTGTTAGTTTTTAGACAAAAAGAGTTTTGTTTCACGAACTGTTTAAATTTGGTTTCTTTCCCAGCGCTTTCTGCCTGGTGCTTCTGAATAAAAATAATGACTAATTAGGGGGAAATCCTGTTTGAATGATAGGATTTCTGGGAAAAGAATTACCAGATTATTTTACATATCCTAGTCATTTGTAAATTGTTGTGTATGATTCCCTCAGAGGGAATCATTTGCTCAGCGATTCATTATAAAAATTTGGACAAGGTTTTACTCTTAATCTTTGAAATGACCTCTAGGCCTATCGTGGCTTTTGCCATAAGTCAGGATGTGCATATGAGAACTTCTTAAAGGACCATGGGGGGCTTCCCTGGTGGCGCAGTGGTTGAGAGTCCGCCTGCCGATGCAGGGGACACGGGTTCGTGCCCCGGTCCGGGAAGATCCCACATGCCGCGGAGAGGCTAGGCCCGTGAGCCATGGCCACTGAGCCTGCACGTCCGGAGCCTGTGTTCCGCAACGGGAGAGGCCACAACAGTGAGAGGCCCGCGTACCGCAAAAAAAAAAAAAAAAAAGGACCATGGGAAGCCAGGATCCCACCCTGGGGTGGAGAGAGCTTTGAGGCCACATCTGCATGCAGGTGATTCCATGCTACACAGGAAATTCCTAGGGAGCTGACAGTGTTACAGAAGCAGCCCAAACTAGAGCAGGGCCTTCTCTTTACTGCCACCCTATATTTACATTCGTTCCTATTCATTCTCAGCTCTTGAAATCTTTTCTGTAAATAGGATTTATGGAAACACTTGTGTACTGTTCAAACCCTAATCCAACACCCAGATTTTTCTACCCCTTAAGGAGGCTGAGTTAGCTTTCCTTGTAGCTGCAAGAACAATACTGCCGGTTTCACCACACTGGAATCGTATCACTTCACGCGTAAATAAGAGGCAGTAGGTGAGTCGGAAAAAGCAAAAGCCTGGACTTCAGAAGAACTAAGTTCTAGTATTGACTATGCTTTTAGCTAGTCCTAGCCTGGTGACCTCGAACAAGTCACTGAACTCGGTTCAGTGATGCCTCCATTCTCTCTTTGTGAAATAGAATTTCAGAGCTGGAAGAAATCTTGGATTAGAGCAAGGATCACAGACTCAAGTGTCTAGCCTGGGGAGCCATAGGTAACATACATATTGGGCTGGATGTAAGATAATAAAAGTGATGAGGAGTGTGGTCCACTAGCAATCCAATGCCCAGTGTAGGGGAGGCAGCAGCTCATGGCTGATTGTTTTCATGGGAGAGCCTGCCCAAACTTGAACTTTATATGTTTTAGGAAAAGACCGTAAATCCAGATTTGCTGTGAAATCCTTTGATTTCTAAGTGTTCGTAAATATTTGAAAAACAAAACAAACCCACTCATCTACCAGGGGAATTTGGTGTGCAGGTGGTCAGTTAGTGACCCCTAGTAAGGGAGGCAGGGGGTCCCCACAACCGCCTTCAGCTGCCAGATGTGTCCCCTTGAGATTGGCGCTCAGTGCAGACCACTCTGTGGCCATGGAGGGGGCTGCTGAGGATATATGTTGCTTTTCTTCACCTTGTTTGTAGGAGATTTGAATTTTGAGTCATGTTTCCACTAGACCTAGAGTAGTTGTGCCAGCAGAGGAGAATTTCCAGGACCATATTTTTCTACTGAAATTCCATGCAACTCTTTCTGGTTTAGTAACATATCCAACAAGTGAACCAACAGCACAGGCAGCATGCCAGATGACTGGTGTTCAAATCGTACCGTTGCCCGGTGTGGCTGTATTGATAGGAACACTGTCTTGGTAGCAGGCACCTGGAGATTGATACCCCTGCACATTAGCTGCTAAAAATCTCTTCAAAAAAACAATCTAAAGAGATTTCAGGGTAGTCCTTTGGAAAATCTCTGTTTTACATGCAAAGAAGCAGTATAGCAGTGTCTTGAAGAATTCTGCTTTGGGATGTTAACTTCTCTTAGCCTCAGTTTCTTCATTTGTAAAATGGACACTATAATAGCAGTTTTAAAAATTGAAGTATAGTTAATTTGCAGTGTTGTGTTAGTTTCAAGTGTACATCAAAGTGATTCAGTTATACACATACATATATATATATACATTCTTTTCAGATTCTTTTATAAGTTATTATAAGATAATTGAATATAGGTCTCTGTGCTATACAGTAGGTCTCATTTGTTTACCTATTTTATATATAGTAGTGTGTATATGTTAATCCTGAACTCCTAATTTATCCCTCCTCCCACCTGCAACCTCTATCCCGTTTGGTAACCAGAGTTTGTTTTCTATGTCTATTTCTGTTTTGTAAATAAGCTTATTTGTATCATTTTTTTAGATTCCATATATATAAGTGATATTCTATGATATTTGTCTTTGTCTGGCTTACTTCACTTAGTATGATAATCTCTAGGTCCATCCATGTTGCTGCAAATGGCATTATTTCATTCTTTTTATGGCTGAGTAATATTCCATTGTATATATGTAGTACATCTCTTTATCCATTCATCTGTCAGTGGACATCTGGGTTGCTTTCATGTCTTGGCTATTGTAAATAGTGCTGAAATGAACAGTGTGGTGCATGTATCCTTTTGAATTATAGTTTTCTCTGGATATATGCCCAGGAGTGGGATCGCAGGATCATACGGTAGCTCTATTATTAGTTTTCTAAGGAACCTCCATAATGTTCCCCATAGTGGCTGTGCAAATTTCCATTCCCACCAACTGGGAATTGGTTGGAATTCATTGCTATACATACATAGCAATATTAACACCTATGTTACTAGAGTTGTCATGGGGATATGATAAATGAGATAGCACATGAAAAGTGCTTAGAAAAGTTCCTGCTTCCTGAGCACTGAATAAATCTGAGCTACTATTTTACCTGCTCCCTACACTATCTCAGACTTAGCTCTACTTGTCCAGCCTGAGGTAGTATTAAGTATTGCTCTGTGTAGATTGTTCAAAACTATAATGAAAACATAGACATGTATATGCATTATGACTAATATAAACTGATTAATATCTATAAACGATTAGCAAATTAGTGAGTTGGGCTTGTGTTAACATTGTTGTTTCCTACCTGGTGCTTTGTGGGTTTAAACAGGATTGTATTATTGAATGTCTTCATATCAAAATAGTGCTGATTATACTATATTAATATTTTCCTTAACTAGACAATAACTGACATTTAAAAAAATACTTAATGTTACAAGTGCCCATAATTAGTAGAGCAAAGTTCAGTTAAATAGTGAAATCATTAGGTTCAAACCTTAAATATCAGCAGAGGCACAATCTCCTAATTTGGGGCAATTGTTTGGTTCACTGCTTTTGCTCTGACATATATGTCATGAGATATATATATATATATATATACACACACACATACACATACATACAAGGTAGGGCTTAGAGAAGACAATTTAATTAGTTTTTCTTTTTTCATTTACTCTTTATTACAACTCCCAGTAGTGAAAAATTAGGCTGATGAACCTGTTGCTCTGCATCTGAATTACCAAAACGTAAAAACATGATGAAATGTTTGTGCAAAACATGGTATTTGTTTTAGAAAAGCAAATGAAGACTATTCTTTTCCTAGAAGACACACCAACATTGCTAATTTTAACATTCAGAAATGTAGTAATCACACTGAAGTGTTTAACCTGGTACATTAAAGTCAGATGTCCTAAATTCTATTGACTCCAATTTTGAATTTTTAATAGTATGAATATCCTTCTATGAATGGAAATACTATAGAGTAGTTTGTAAATAAGTTTAGTGGTTTCTGCAAATGCGGATTCAATTACTTCTAAATTAACCTTATATCAAGAATTTAGAATACAGTTCAGTTTGTAATCAACTTTTCAGTTATAAAAACTATTACATTATCCTTTGAAAGCACAAAAACTAAACAATAACCCATTTTTTCATCTTAATTAATTTATGTTTTTGTTTAAAAATAAGCAGTTCTTTAACCAAGTTAGGAACATAACTGAGTACTAATAAGCAGATATAATTACACACACGCCATTCTAACTCTTCTTATTTTAGTTTGATACCGAGAGGGAGGATTTGCCACAACTGATTGCTTCTCTTCATCAGCATCTTTCTGTAAATTTGGTGGGTACTCATTTCACTCAATTATCCAAGTACATATGAATAAATCTATTTTTGAAATAACATTATTAGGCAATTATTACTTCAGCATCATTTAATTTGTATTTCACATTTTATCATTTTTCCATCAATTATGTTTTTTCACTAAGATAATGTTAGTTCAGGAGAAGAGCAGATTAGAAGGAAAAGGGACTATAGGAACTGGAAATGAGACCACATCTATTTTACATATAGGGATAAACATATGTGTATTTGGCAAACAAGATTAGCTTGGAAATCAAGACCTTTGGAAATGTTGTCAATGTTTCAGATTGCTGATCTGTGCCAAAAAGAGACTAAGACTATGTTTGCAATGGAATATTTTGAGCAACTGATCTCTACTATAAACTCGTTTATCCATTGCCACCTATAAAATATGTGGTTGTCAAGAATTCAGCGCTTGTGCTGGACTGCAATCTCCGTGAAGGTAGGGACCACCTGGCTCCTTACCTTGGCCCACGAGCCCTGCATGCCCGGGGTCTTCCCTCCCTCACCAGCCTCACCTTCTGCCCTTCCACTTGCGAACTGCACGTGAGCCGCGATGACCTTCTTCAGCTCCTGGAACTCTCTCTGTTCCTTTCTGTGTCAGAGACTTAGCTAACTCTTACGTGTCCTAATCTGACCCCAGCTTAAGATTCATTTCCCTCGCATGTGGCTCTCATCATAATTGTCTACTTCCCTTGTAGGAATGTGAGCATGGCAAAGATAGTATACACATTTTCCTTATTCATGGCTCTATCCCACTGCAGGGCATAGTATCCTGCATGGGGCAGGAGAACAGTGTACACTTGCTGAATGAATGAAACCACTGGCAATGAATTCTTGGAAAATCATATACCAAAGTTGTTATTAAGCCAATATATTGTTTCCAACAATTTTTCCAGCTCTAAAATTCCAACTATTTTATATAATGTGTACTCAGGTACAAATGTAATTATATTTATTTATATTTACATGCTTACTCTGAGCACTTAGAGGGCACAGTTAAATGTTCAGGTGCAAATGCTAGTTTTGTTATATTTGCTGGCTGCATAGATTTGAGCAAATTACTTGAACTTTTATTTTTATTTATTTAGTTAGTTATTGGCTGTGACCCTCATGCAGGGATCTTAGTTCCCTGACCAGAGATCAAAACTGTGCCCCTTGCAGTAAGAAGAATGGAGTCTTAATCACTGGACCACGGGGGAAGTCCCAAATTACTTGAACTTTTAAAGTCATCTTCTGTCAAACGGAGATCATAATGCTCCCCTTCTAGTGTTGTGCAGCCTAAATGGGATAGTGTATATAAGGTAGTTCTGGCGTGTGATAAGTACGGAATATATGTTAGCCTTTTTTATTTTTTTATAAAGAATGCTACTAACAGTAGAATCCCTAGCACCTATGTAAGCAGCTACAGTCATCATGGGCAGATTTGCTTCTTCTGTAGTATTAGACTTTCTTCAGAAATGGTATTTGTATCTTGTTGTGAATCCTAAGAAGGAAGACCTCATGTTGTTGGAAGTGCAGCATGAGACTGGGCCTGTGTGACTTGAGTTACTATGCAGTTGTGTGACTTTGGCAGAGTCATATAACACTTCTAGGGTTCTAGTTGGCTGTAAAAAATGCCTGGACAAAATAATCTCAGAATGGAAATTCTCTGATCGAAGCTCAAAGACCTACATCATTGTCTGGAGGTTCAGCCCCTCTTTCAGACTTTAAGACCTGTGGGTGTAGTGACTGGCTTGCTTTTGACAGTTGGGGGAAGGAAGGAGGTATAGAGGGATTGGCTATAACACTACCAATATTTTACCCAGTGAAATGTGGGATAAATAAAGCTTGTGGCAACCTGAAGTCTAAAACACCTCATCTGTGGGGGAGTTCCCTGGTGGGCTAGTGGTTAGGTTTCTGGGCTTTCACCCCACAAGCCCTGTAATGCAGTCAACAAAAAGAAAACCAAAAAGAAAAAAAATTAAAACACCCCTTTGAGATATATATATTTGTTCATTTTGTATATATATCGCCAAAGCTCATTGTTATGGATAGAAATTCGGAATATGATCTGGTAGTGAACTGATCACACCACCTATTTTTTTCTTTGTCTCTCTTAGTCTATAAATAACGTGAACTTTAGAAAACAATTTTAAATGCTAAGGACATCTTTGATATAACATAAAGTAGTTCCCAATGCAGGTTGCTTGTTTCCCCCATAACAGGAAACAGCCCCCCTTAGCCACTTCATTTACTATTCATTGTATGAATGTGTATATGTATAAATGAAGAACAATGACACATTTAGTCTAGAAGCAAAAGGAGATGTTCACAACCAGAAAGCAGCATTTGATACAGAAAGGGAGGGTGTACCCACATACATAAGCAAAGGAAGGCAACTAATGAATAAAACATCTTTTTAGAAGTGCAGAAAAGTCAGTTGCACCATGTTAAAGCCGTTGCCAGGCAACATATCTTTTCACAATAAACACTTGTGAGTCAGATAACTCATGGAGACATTGAATTGGCAAATGTAACTGCTCTCAGGCAACTTCTGCAGGGTACAGAATGCTCACAATCCTTTGCACAACATCAGGAATGCATCTCTCCTTGTAACAACTTCTCCTTTGAACCACATCATTTGTTTTCGTCTCTTCATGGGAATTCCCAGTCTTTACGCCCAATCCCTCTTTATCTTGCAGGCATCAGGATGCACATGCAGATCAGGAACACATTCTTCACGGTCTAGGGCTGGGAGAATGCAGGCATCCCACCTCAGGTGTGGAATGTTCAACTTTTGCAGAGGAGTTTAGAAATAGGGAAAGCCAGGGCTATGAAGAATCTCTGTTGGCTTAAGAGAAAATGAAAACCAAACAAAACAAACACTACACACGTTTCTTTATTAAATCCATTCAGTGAGAGAAAGAAAATACCCCCAAACTTGGTCACTGGGAAAGATGCAGGACACATCCGGAATAGTGATTGTCTTTCAGAGGATGGAATGAGCTGACCTCAGGACCACCCACCCTTGTATTAGCAGAGCAGACGGAGAAAGCAGATTTTCAAACAGTAACTTGCTATCTGATATTCCTGGCAGAAATACAAAAACATACTTCCATCTCAAGTTTATGGCACCATAATGTATTCCCTCTAAGCTTTCCAGATCGTTCCCATTGCCAAGTGTCACCAAAATATAATCACAGCGACTAAACAAATTAAATGTTCGGTTAAAGACAAGCCCCAAAAAAGAAAATGAGTAAGGGAAAGAAAAGCCCCCAGATTGGTAATAAATTAATGCCATGTCAGGCTTTTTAGTCAGTGAGTTTAGAGCCAGCATTTTACAGTGCTGCTATGGTGCCATGTGACCAACATAGGGAGAGTTCCTTTCCTGCCGGATGGGCTACACTGCACAAACCAGGGCTCCTTAGGTTCTGCTTTGTTTAGGTATTGCAGCAACAATGGCCATCTTTTAAAAAATAATTTTCGATTATTCTCACTTCATGCTTCAAAATATATCTCATTTTTTTTTGTGATAGCAAGATAAGTAACAAATACCTTTTGTTACTTTAAGAGAAATATGAGTTCAATATTTCCCATGTTTATTGAATGAGAGATTAAACATTTTATTGTGGAAATTCCCTCCCCCACATGCTAAAGGTTAACATTTGTACACATCCTTCCAAATACTTTACTATCCTCCCATTATCCATTTTTTGGTGTGTACACAATTTCAAAATTTGATTGTGTTGAATAATATGACAGTTTCCTTTTGGGGGAAAAATGAATTAAGCTAACAGAGATCGAAATGCAGCAATTCTGAAAAAAGAAATTTAAGGCTCTTTTGTATATTTGTACAAATTTTGGAGCTGGGTATGGTCTTCAGAATTTACATATTCCAATTATTTTGTGATATAGTTGTAGAAATCAAAACCTGGAGTCTGAAATGACTTGCTTAAGTTCATCAGTCTAATTTGTTAACTGACTCTAAAACTAAGAAAGTGGGCTCTAAAAGTTAGCAATACTTTCTTACATATTATTTCTGCCTCTCCCTTATAATGAAATATGATATGACTTCAAAACACAAGTGAAGGAGTATTATCTCCAAAATTTAGAAAGGAAATGAATAAAACCACAATGCCATTTTGAAATAGTTATCTATATTTCATAATATGTTTCTTCACTTTTAAGATCAAAATTTATTGAGGAGAGAACTCTGTCTAAACATGTGTCTTGAATATATTGGTCAACCAATGTCAAGCACTTGTGTTGTGTAGCAATTTATGTGGCTATTAATCAGTTTAATAAGAATGCCCATGCCTATTCATTAATTTTTTTCTTTTAGAAATATAAAAACAAGCAAATCATAGGTCATTTAAGAAAGACTTGAAATACCGTTAGTGTATTAAAATTGATTGTCCAATTCTATAGTTGGTATTGTAGACTTAATTGTCCAATTCTACAAGTCCATATGTGTTTTTCCTAGAACTAAATATTGTCACTTTATTACGTATGTCAAAAATTATACTGTGCATCTGCCATATATGTTAGTCATCTTAATGCATTAGTCTTGGACAAGATACTAAGCTTATTCACCCATGAGAGAGAGATAGTAATACTTGCTGTAAACATTCACACAGGGACAAAATGAAATCACAAATAGGAACTTATTATCAATCGTAAAGCACCATACAAACATAACAAAGTATATATTTTATTCCTTATATACGAATATCAGGAACAAAAGTACAATATTGAAATTTCCTTGTATTGTCTCAAAGGGCAAATAATTAGAAGGAAATTAGTGTAGCAAAGAGATACTCTAAGTAGGTTAACATGCAAGTGTCTTTGGCCTTTATGACCACCTGGACACTTGAAGCTATGGGAAAACTATGTTTGGCCAATGGGTTCTTCTTATTATATGTCCATGACGGTTTTCCATACATTTGTCAAAGTTTTAAAAATAATAAGACATAAAATGTTTATTCTGAATAGACAAATTTTTGCTACAAATTATGTTACAATTGAAATAATAATTAATTTTGTTAGAGAAATTCATATCAAGTTGTAATAATTTCAGCCTATCTTTTGTAACTGCCTGTTTCTCCTATCACTTTAAAGCTAATTTAGGCCACATTATATACAAAATTAAATCTTACTTTCATAGCTACACCCTTGGGGTTCAATGAAAAGGCTTTATGAGCTAGAAATGAAAAGTACTGGTTGAAATACTATTACATTATACCAGCTATTATTAAGGCAATTTACAAAGTTGGTGCTAAAACTATGCACATTTTTCATTGTCAGCCCTCATATATTTAATAAGCCCATGGGACTGTTTGGTATATAATTTGACAAATAAAATCAATTGAAAAGTAAATAGCAAATCAATGGCATTTATCACAAAAGAAAATTACACTATACCAACAGCAGCATTTATTTAACCCAATATTGTTATGAATTAGCACATTTATACTAAGTGATTCCAGGAAGATATTTGGGTGCTGCATTCCTTGGCTATGAATGAATATGGTTTCATCCCGGCAATTTCCTCTTTGAACGTGGGAAAAATAATGAAATTTACGAGAGTATACTTTCAATAAAATATACTTCTGACTTTTTAAGACTCTCATAGTTTCTCTACAGCAGTATGCT
Organism: Mesoplodon bidens; assembly: GCF_964165515.1. Lineage (NCBI taxonomy): Eukaryota > Metazoa > Chordata > Mammalia > Artiodactyla > Ziphiidae > Mesoplodon > Mesoplodon bidens. Next base: position 133,152,046 of record NC_138161.1, read on the forward strand.
GTGACGTGTACATATGATTATGTTGTATGAAAGTCCGATGGTCCTCAGAAAATTTAAAATATATTTCATAATTTGAAAGAATTATTATATATATATAAGTTTAAGGTAGATAATAGCTATAAATTATTCCTTTCAAAGACTTGAAAAGATTAGTAATATTTAAATCACTATAATATAAGTAAGCATATGCAAATGTGTGATTTTTATCATCTTAAATCTTGTGTGTTAAAGTGGTTTACAGTTATTCCATATGACTGTATAAGTTCTTATGAAAAATATAAAAAACAAAAGACACTTTGAGACATTTCTGAACTTATTTTTTAAGTACATCATGAAATTTTTCGTCTGTGTTATGGTATTTCATAATGAAAAATCTTCTCTATCAAGAGAACAGTATTTGACGGCTTCCAGTACAAACACAAAATGGCTATTAGTGTTTTCCATTGAAGGAAAAACAATTTAATGTTCTACTTGATAAACAACTGACATATAACACCTCTTTTAATGTTAATGTTTCATTTTAATGTCTAATTTTTGTATTCTTTTGCAGTAATAAGTGATATTTCCACATGGCGGTGTATCTTTTTGTTTCTTCTATTCAGTATGGCTGATACTTTTGAACAGGTTGTGGTAACTACATTGTAGATTAATAAAAGGAATGTTGTCTTCATACTGTGTCAACCATCAGGGTTAGGAAGAAGCAGGGGATAATTTTAGGATCTAAAAGAAGTGACTAGAAAGGTTAGAGTGAAAACAATGGAACGTTTTCTATTCAGGAGAATCCAATCTTTTTTTGAGAACATAATACTTGTCAGGCCAAAGCAGGGGTAACAAATCCAAATATCTACATACACCTGTCACTGTGTGAATTGTGCCAATATACAACCACAGAGAATGGTGGTCTTGGAATGAACTAACGCGCAAGGCCATGCCTGCTTAGATGCAAGCAAATTGAGAAATTTAAAAACCACTATGAGGCCAAAGTAAAGACTTCTGAAGGCTGAATTCGCCCAATAGGGTTATCATTTAGCAATCCCTGAAGATTTAACATTACTCGTGTGTGTGTGTGTGTGTGTGTGTGTGTGTGTTTTCTCAGTTTCTAGTCATGAAGTCCCTAAGGAGGTGGAGAGTGGGAAGGGGTACAATAACTGGTCGAAACTGTTCCACAAGGAAAATTCCACTAGATTTCAAAGAGACTAATATGTTACAAATAGTCTAGAAATATACCACATATATTGTGGACATTTGAGTAGATTTTGGCTGACTACTAGGTAACTCCTGGTGAGGGCAAAATAAAGCATATGAATGATATATATTAAATTAGTAAATTATCTAAAATTTATACTACTTATTAGGACAATTTCCATTTTGTCCAAAACACGAGGAAAATGGATTCATAATTGTTTACTTGGAAAAGCTGAAAAATGTTTCTTTTCTGAATTTCCATATTCATAACTCCAGCAAATAATTGACGTAACTAATTTGATTGCATGGAAAGTAATTTAATTTTATGATGTCTACAACAATTAAATCTATCAAGACCCATAAATTATGAAAATAGAGAAAGGCATAATAACGTGTGAAATTTCAACTATTGAAAATGTTTCTGTAAGAGGAGTTTTTTACATATTAATGCTTAGATTATTTTATAATTTTATAATAAAACACTATTGATTTTTAGTTTAAGAATTGAAATTTGGATTTAAGCTTTGGATAGGTCTACATTGATGTTAATAATATATATTATTTATTTTAAATATTCTGACTGTTCCTATTTTTGGAACCATTCATTTGGGGCCATTAATCCAGAAATTTGTTTGCTCTCAATAAGTAAGATTGAAGGTCGAAGCTCTATATTTATGATGAAATAGAAGATAGCCATAGAATTAATGTTTAATTCCCTAAACAGTTAGTTCACATGCTTTTCTGGTGTCTCTAAATGAATGATTTTAAATATGACTAATAAGTAAATGGGGGGAAAAGACTACATTACTTAGGAATTCTATTAGGCTGTCAATTTAAATACTCATTCCTCAGGCAAAGTGCAACTTCACATTTAAATAAATGTATATTAAACACTTTAAATTGATGGCACCAACTCTTCCCTTGGGTATGAATCATTTAGACTTTTCTAGTACACTGTTGTAAAGCACAACATTATACTACATTAATCTAGTATATTAATATCTTTGATTATAAATTCACCATTAAGAGGTGAAAGTATGTCTGATGATTCTAATGAAGTTCAAAACTACTACACAAAGTAGCAAAATTATTATTGTTTATGTTACATCCAGAAAAAAATCATTATGTTTCAACTGTATCAATATTTTAAAGCCAATTATTAAAACAACAAAACCTCCAAATTTGCTCCATTAAATGGTCTTCAATTCATTAGCCAATTAAATTTGATTATTTATTCACACAAGAATTCACAATCAAAATGCATGTGATTTTGTTCCCTATCTTTAGTGTTGTTAGGATATAAACTATGTTATTGTTACAGCAGATCATATTTAGATACATCAGAAAATCAAATTATGAAAGTTGAAATGAGATATTCAATTTGACATACTGTTCTTTTCTCTTGTAAGCCCAGATTTTAAAATTTCAGATTATACTGAACTGATTTGTTGGTTTCAAAGATTGTCTGACACTAACACGTTTTAAACTGATAGGAATAGTACAGCACCAAACCATTCCTGGTGTGCAGAAATACATTTTACAAATTTAACAGCAGTGAACTCTTTACTGTATAGATAGATAACACATATATTGTTAACTGATAGGAACAAATATGAAAATATCATTTAAAGATGAACTAATGCTCTAACTGAAAGCAAATTATTTAATTTTACCTTATTGCATTTGAAGATTGAGGAAAATTGTATAGTTTGTTTAAAATGTTAATGTATCATTTTCTGCTTGACCTTTTAAAAATCTGGGTAGAGTGAATACTTAAAGTGATTTTGGAGATTATCTACTAATTTACCTAGATTATTTGTAATCAGTAACATATTAATATGTTAAGTAAAAGAATTGCAAGTAAAGAAATTACAGATGAAATGTTCACAAATATTTTTAGTGAGTTAAGTTCTAACTTTATTTTTGTAAACCCTTTCATGTTTATAAATATATAATGGCTCACCACAACTACTAAGTGTTTACTTCGATTCTGACAGCTAGCCAATCCTTCATTAATTAAATATATCTATCCAAGTTGGTTTTTTAAAGACATACCAATGAATTCAAATTAGTTTGTGAAATGTTAGGCAAATCAAATTTTGATTCCCCCTATTTTGAATATCCACTTGTCTAGATTCTTCCCACCTGCTGTCATGTGTTAATTTTTTTTTAAGCTTCATCTATTTGCAAGAAAAGAAAGAAATTGGTATTGTCTTGTGTTGTTTCATCCTTAAAGCGAAACCATTTGCAAGAAAATTATAGGTCCCTAGTGTTGAGCTTCTTTGCATATTAATTTTGTTAGCCTTACCTCCTGTGGTCTTTAGTTCTGGAAGGTCTATTAGATAATACACAAGATAAATTTTTCCCTTGTATTTCTGAGCTAGTAGAAAATACATCCATTTTCTCTTAAAACTGAAATTTGCAGTACTAGTCACGCACATTTTCCCCTATTTTACAAATAGAGATTTATTTAATTAAGCATGTTAAGCACTGTAATAGTCAATATTAGTTATATTCCTGTAACCCAAGTTCCTGAGAATACATATTAATGTTAAGTAAATATAAGTATTGCACAGCGTTCCAAACTAGTCAATGTAATATCACGAAATGTGAACTTTGAATAAAAGCCTGAAATCATAAGGATTACTTTTTACTATACATAAGTATAGTTCAAACAAGTGTCAAAAGCAAATCATTCATGCACATTGGAAATATAATGATACAAAAATAATCTATTTTAGATGGAAATCATCCATTGCTAGTGACACAAGTATATGAGGATTTTATGAAAGAAGGACATGTGCTTATTAATTTTTAAAATTCTAGATATTATTTCTTCATTTCTCTCTTTATAACATTTCACTAGAATCTAAAATTAACTCGCACTGTTTAGGTTGATCCTATTTGAAAGCTAGTATTTTGAACATTCCTAAATTTGACGTAGAGGTATTGAAACCAGTTTAAGAGATTAAATACGACAATGAAAAGAGAATATAAGGGAGTGAAATAGTTACCTAGAAATTAGACTAATTAAGAAGTTAGACTGGGGCCTCCCTGGTGGCGCAGTGGTTGAGAGTCCGCCTGCCGATGCAGGGGATACGGGTTCGTGCCCCGGTCCGGGAATATGCCGCGGAGCGGCTGGGCCCGTGAGCCATGGCCGCTGAGCCTGCGCTCTGCAACGGGAGGGGCCACAAGAGTGAGAGGCCCGCATACCGCAAAAAGAAAAAAAAAAAAAAAAGAAGTTAGACTAATTAAGAATAAATAATGAAGAGTGAGTTTGAGAAAGCTTTCCCTTTAAAAAAATTGGCACTACGTTTTTAGTCAGAGCATCGAAACTGTGACGGCCCGATAAAGGCAAATGGTGGGATGAACTGGGAGATTGGGATTGACATGTATACATTAATATGTATAAAATGGGTAACTAATAAGAACCTGCTGTATAAAAAAATAAATTAAATTTTTAAAAAAGGCAAGATGAACATTGTTTGCTGTTAAGAAGAGGCTCAGGGACTTACAGTCTGAGAATTTTATAAAATTTCTGAACAATTTTACTTATTGGAGTTGTCTTCCTATCATAGAAAGGAAGCTATAAAAATGTTACCAAAATCAAAAAAGTAATTCTTCTGTATGTTATTTAAAACAAATCAATGATAATTTGTACTAATGGAAAAAAAGTTTTAACAAGAGATTCACTAGGTTTTTACATTTGTATATTTTTTAACATTATGAATTTATAGATATATATGAGGGGCCAACACTAGGGAGGAATCAAAGTGCTTCAATATTTAAAATGATATATCCAATACTGACAGTTTAAAAAAATGGGTTTATTATTAATAAAGCTTCTTCAAACTCTTAGAACTGTCGAAGAGTTGACACTCTTTGTAGTCTAAACAGATCAAAGTGAAGAGAAAATAGAAATGATTGGTAACCTAACCTCTTCATCTGAATCTAGCATCATGTTACTATTACCTTTTGAATATATTTAGAAATATTATATGATACTGAAGCAGAAATTAAAATGGATTTTACAATATATGAAATCACATTTCATAAATCCAACAAAATATTTTGATGGGAACCAGGAAACCCTTACTTTTGTATCTAAAACATATGTATTTTTTAATCCGTCTTGAGTAGAAAAATCACAGAATATATATATTTCAGAGGTGAACAAAAATGTAGAATACAGTAATATGTTTAAATGAAGCTCTTATTTTAATTAGGTATTAGAATTAAGTTTTAAGGCAAATATGAGCCAAACACTTGAGGAATGAAAATTATACCATTTCTGTGTAAACTTTTTTTAAAATTAATTAATTAATTTATTTATTTTTCGCTGAGTTGGATCTTTGTTGCTGCACGCGGGCTTTCTCTAGTTGCGGCGAGCGGGGGCTACTCTTCATTGTGGTGTGCGGGCTTCTCATTGCGGTGGCTTCTCTTGTTGCGGAGCACAGGCTCTAGGTGTGAGAGCTTCAGTAGTTGTGGCCCACGGACTCAGTAGTTGTAGCTCGTGGGCTCTAGAGTAGTTGTGGTGCATGGGCTTAGTTGCTCTGCGGCATGTGGGATCTTCCAGGCCTAGGGCTCAAACCCGTGTCCCCTGCATTGGCAGGCAGATTCTTAACCACTGTGCAACCAGGGAAGCCCTGTGTGTAAACTTTTAATGTTTTGTTTTCTTACTATCAAAATGTTTTGTTTTCTATTATGAAGCTCAAGGATATTAAAATTATAACAGTTTAATAATATGTTCTTCTATGCTTCCTAATTTTATTGCTTTGTTTACATAACTACTGAGGAAAACATTATCCAGAAAAATGATTTTAACCTTTAGGTATCTGATCAAAGTACAGAAGTCTGAAAGTAAAGCCATCTTATTAGAAATAGTCTTAAGAATGTTGGATAGGCTTACTTAGCTTCCAGGCTTGTGTCTTATAACAACAAAGATGTTGGAGCAGTTAAGATAGAAAGTGACGTATGGTGATGTATTCGCCTAGAGAAAAGTGGTGACCCCAGTCCTCACTACTTTGACTTCTTTCACTGCAGTTAAGCTTCAAAGCAACGAACAATTTTGCAATTCTAAATTAGTTTAGAGTCCTTAATTCATTTGCTTTCTCAATGATTCTAACACTGGGGATAATGCACGAAATGTGTGATATGGTCCCTTGTTTTTTGTTAATAAGGAATATGTATATTTTTGATACACAGAAAGATAACCTTGTCAAATAAATCATTTTTTATTTTTAATTTAAATATTTGTTTTATTTAAATTTTAAAACTGCACATTTTAATTGTTATTTGCTGCACTAAAGCATATGCTTCTTAATTCTTTATCCTAAGAAACCTAAAATTCTGCATCTATCAAGTTTCCTCAGATTTTACAATAACTGTAATATTCTGATTCTCTTCTGAGCTACTCCTTATAGGTCATGCTCATTCCTAACTCTTTTCCGAGATCAGAAGAGATCGGGCGCGTTCAGGGTGGTATGGCCGTAGACCCTAACTCTTTTCATTAGGCTCAGTGTGTTTGAAAATTTATCTCATTTTCTCTCACCAAGACTAAGTCGTTGCTTTCCTCAATGCCCAGCTCAAGTCAGTCAGTGTTCACTAACTACTAACCATAGTATCATAACATCTGTATGCACCAAAGATACATACAGATGTTATGACTATATGTATGTTGCTTCATGGGGCTGGGTAGCTGTTTTATCTAGTCATACCTTACCTCCTCAATTTAAATGTATGTTTCTTGACAATAGGGACCTAGTCATAAAATCTTTAATTAACAGGACTTAAAATCAAAATGAAACCTCATATTTCCTATTTTTATTGTCCAGTGTTTTTTTCACTTTATCGTGATCTATGATATTACGGTGGCAACAAAAAGGGTTTTTTTTTTTTTTGAGCACCTATCGCTAATTTACTCAAGTTTAATTGTTAAACATCCAACCAAATTAAAATGTGACAGCATACGTATATATCAAGGAAGATGAGTTCCTTTACGTATGTATGTGGCAGCTACTAGAAGTCTACAAAGTGTCTTGAATGAAGTGTTCAAGAAACTTGAATAAATCTTCTATTTATTATTGCCACAATGCTTGACAGCAATCTGGACATAAAAAATAAATGTTAAAAAATTATTAACACCAATGTAGTTATTATTTCACTTTATGGATTCTTATTACCTTATATTTCACTTGTTTTAAAAAAGTAAAAAATACTAGATTACTTATCTCAACAATTATGTATCTGTACTTGATTTACTTTTATAGAAGCATATTTATGTCCTTCAGGTATATTTAAAAATCATTAGGTATGTATTGACTTGAAATATTAGCACTGTATTAAAAATAAATTATCAGCTAAGTCTATAATTCAGATTATAGAAAAATGTAAGATAATGTTAACAGTTCTACCCTTCAAATTAATATAATTAAAATCCTGTTTTACTGAATATATTTACATTATACATTTTTTCTCTTAAAATATAAATGAATACATTTAAACAGTTTTTCTAACAATAATGCATTAGAAAGCTATTTTTTATTCTATACTGTGTAGATACTATAATTTTAAGTGAGAAAAGTCTTAAAAAAAGAAAGCTATATTAGCTTTCTCTTCCTCAGCGAGGTTCAGTTTTGATGATTCTTGGATTTTAAAAGGTACATTTCAAGAAATTTACTTTCTTTCTCTCATAACCATCTCAAAATATAATTACTTTCCATAGAGTATAGAAAAGCTGTCAGGGCTCTTTATATTTTATAAACAAAGAGATCCCATTCTCTTTCTAACATAGGAAAGCAAGGAAAATAGATGCTGAAATCAGGAAATGGAAAAATGCAGGAAATGAGGTAGATGCCATGCAGAAAAAGAAAAAAGAACCCCAGATGTAGTTCAATAAAACAGCTGCTCAGGAGTATCCACAGGAGTCTCCTCTCTCCCCCAAACAATCTACTTCCACTAGAAACACATTTGACTGATACACGTTGCTCTCAATCCTCACTTGATCAATTTGTTCTTGGGTTTTTAAGTGACTTGAATGTGTTTTTTAAGTTGCTTTCAGTGTTTGACTCAAACACATTCATATATTGAATAATTAAAATTTCCAGTAGATAAAATATTTTCAGTTGATCTGTGATGTTTTATTTTAAATTTACTAGATGTATATATTTAAAATAAGTACTGAAAAACGATGTCAAATGTTAATTTTGTGAGCTTTAAAATGGTAAAAAGGGTTTTATCATCACATATATTCTTGGCCACATTTACAAACAAAAATTGTTTTAAATATGCGACAGGAAAAAAAATTCATTTGTTGACCTGAATAAGTAAAGGGTCTTTCACATGTAATTTGTAACATTATGTTTTATGCAGGGGCTGGTGCACAAATTCCATTGCGGGTAGTCAGGATTAGGGAGAAAGAACTGTTTCCTCTCTAGATTTAATAGCTGGAAGCATAAGAAAGTGTAACAGAATCTTTCCCCTCTAATTTTTCACTTACTTCCCCAGGGAATTTGTTTTATGGTTAATGTAGAATGGCATATACCTTTTCCCCACCATCCTAAAATATCTCAAATATTAGAAAAGCATGCCTTCCCAAAGTCCATGCTTTTATAAGCCATTTATGGAACAGAAGACTCTTTGTAATCCACGTTACACACATGAACAAATGTTTGATGTGAAGACTTCATACTATGCCTGGGAAACCCCAGCTGAACTTTGTTTGCCAAAAAACTTTCACTTTCGTCATGTGCAAAAGCCAAAAGCGTCCAGTTTTTAAACAAGTCATTTGACAACATGGGACTCTGATGTAACAATCCAAAACTAAACTCTGAAACTCAGCAGCTTGGGGTAATAAAAAGATGAAGGGCTAGGAAAGCTATTACACAGAGCTAGGTGTGTGTAGAAGGGAGATATCCAGAGAAAAGATGTTTCTGGAACCCATTTCAGAGCACACAAGACCTACTGCTTGCTTCTCAGCAGGACTGGTCCTGAACGTGGCATCCAGAAGATGCCAGCTCTTGGTTTCTCATGGAAGTCTATCACATCGCACCAGTGCTTGCAATTTGGAGAAGAAGGTAGAATTCCTGGATTGCATGAATATGGGAATTTACTACTTAGGTTTTAATAACTAGGGAATGAGAAACGTGCAGGGCTGTAAACATTCATATGCAGAAATAACTAAAGCATGAAATTAGCTACATGTTAGTCTGAGTTCGACATCTGTCCTTGAAGGTATATGGACCCTGTAACCTGAAAAAGCTCTGGAAACTATAGGAACTGTAAGGCCCTTAGAGGTCTGAGGGTAATACTAAAGGCCCAAGAGGAGCGGCTCTGTTTCTGTTGCTTGGATGACCTGAGGGAGCTGGATGAGTTAAACTTTGAAGAGTGCAATAGGTTTGCAGTACTCCTGAGGTTGGAAAAAAGTGAATTGTGGCCCAAAACTAAAAGGTCACATATTCCGGAATGAAACTGATATAACCCCTCTCTGTATCCTTTGAAGCATTCTCAGGAACATGAATGAAAGAAACCTATTATTTGAGGTCAACTGACCATAATATTTGTGGCAATTTCATTTTCTTTTGCTTATTATTTCATCAAATATGGGTTATTTGATACTTCAGCACTATTTTTGAAAACCTACTATGTGCCAAGGTCTGAGGTATTTTCAGCGAGAGATAAAGATATACATGCCATAAACTTTGCTCCATTTAATATCTAGTTGGGAAGATAAAGCCAAAATATAAGAAAAGTTTTACAACAATATAAACAATTCACAGTAAAAACAAAACAAAACAAAACACCACAGAAACTGAAAGACAACACATGATAAGTTTGGAAATCAATGAACACTCTTTATGGTTTGCATGGCACCCTGACCACTAACAGAAAAAAAATGTGTGTTTATTCTATGTGTTAACAAAATAAAATACTAGATTTTAGACTGGTATTCAGAGACTGGACCCAGGATCACTTCTAGGTTTTGATTGCCTGTTGCTCCTGGTTAGTCATTTGTAGCAATACAATGAACTTTCTCAGCTGTATAGTTTGTCTTTGCAATCATTTATTTACTCACTCAACAAATATTCTTTGAGTGTTTACAATGCAAAACGGAAATGGAACTAAACAAGACATATATGGTTCCTCCTTCCTGGAACTTGAAGTCTAGTAGAGAAGACAGATGTGGAAGAGTTAATTTCAAATGTAATCAGTGTTACAAAAAGAGATGTACACAGTGCTATGTAAATATATGCCAAGATCTAATCTAGTCTGAAGGCATTAGAGAAGAGAAATGCCTTTTAAATCAAGATAAAATAGTAGGAAACTTTTAGTTAAGAACATTGAAGCAGAAAGAAGTAAACGGATTTTAGGGATACTGAAGAGACATAAATGACAAAGCTTAACTAGTCTCATGCTTGAAGTGTGACACCCACTTCTCTGCTTAAATGATTAAAGGGATGATAGTTCTGCACTTACAAATAAGGAGCCTAGAGTTTGGAGTAATGTGGGGGTCAAGAAAGAAAGGGAAAAATGCATTCCCTACCTGCGATGTGAAACTTCCAAGTAGTAATACCAAGTAGGTGGTTAACTATTTGGATTTTGAGGTCACAAAGTGGTTTGCTCTGGCTATATGTGCTTGGGGGGTCACTGTTATATATTATGGAGCCCCAAGGGATGACAATATTAATAAAGAAGGGAAAGGCAGTAAGAGAGCAAGAAAAGGACTGAGGAAAAGAAAGGGAAAGAAGTTTTGGAGAAGGAAATGCTCAGCCAGAAGAAATACCCAGAAAGGTCCAATACATGAGGATTGAAAAGATTCTGTGTTACTTAATGTACCGTACTCTTCTAGTTATCTGTTGTAACAAATCACACCAAAACTTAGTGGCTGGGCTTCCCTGGTGGCGCAGTGGTTGAGAGTCCGCCTGCCGACGCAGGGGACATGGGTTCGTGCCCCGGTCCGGGAAGATCCCACATGCCGTGGAGCGGCTGGGCCCGTGAGCTATGGCCGCTGAGCCTGCGCATCTGGAACCTGTGCTCCGCAACGGGAGAGGCCACAGCAGTGAGAGGCCCGCGTACCGAAAACAAACAAACAAAACAAAAAAAAACCTTAGTGGCTTAAAGCAGTCATTTATTATTATTTTTCATGGTTTGGGGATGAATTGGGCTCCGCTGCTCTATCAGATAGCTGCTGCTGTGGGATCGTCTGAAGGCTTGATCAGATAGGGCAGCGAGCATAACTTTCTCCCTCACGTGCCCAGTACCTCTCTCCCGGTATCTCACGTGCCCAGTACCTCTCTCACAGAGGAGTTTACACTTTGCAGAAACTGCCAGGAGAGATAAGAACTACACCTAGATATGATACAGTGTTACTTTTTTTTCTAATTCAATTTTGATTTCATGTTGGAGTATAGTTGATTTACAATGTTGTGTTAGTTTCACGTGTACAGCAAAGTGATTCAGTTATACACAAGCATACGTCCATTCTTTTTCAGATTCTTTTCCCATATAAGTTATTACAGAATATTGAGTAGAGTTCCCTGTGCTATACAGTAGGTCCTTGTTGATTATCTATTTTATATATAGTAGTGTGTATATGTTAATCCCAAACTCCTAATTTATCCCTGCCCCCTACGTTTCCTCTTTGGTAACCATAAGTTTGTTTTCGAAGTCCGCGAGTCTGTTTCCATATGGTGTTACTTTTGATGTTGTAGGGCTGCCTAGATTCATGAGTTGTAGGGGTGTGAAAAAATATAATTCTCTTGATGGAGGAGTAACAGGGACTTATGGCAGAAGAATGTGTGTGATTGGAAACATTGTTATGGCGATCTTCTGAAAGTACATTCTGCTCTAAGTAAATGATTACAGTTGTCATTTATTGTGTATTCTGTACAATGCGAAGTAGTAGAAACTTTATATACATGATTTCCACAGTTTACAGCAAAACTTTTAAGGTGGATTTTGTTATCCTCGTATTACTAGCTGAGAAAATTAGCTCAATGTGGTTAAAACACTTGTCCAAGGTGTCATAGCTAAGGAAATAGCAAATACCCAGTTATGGTCATGACTTCTTACATTTAGTAAACCACTGAACTTATACTGCTTTACTATAATTTTTTTGAAGTACAGGTGATTTACAGTGTTGTGTTAGTTTCAGGTATATGGCAAAGTGATTCAGTTATACATACATGTATGTTTGTATCGATTCTTTTTCAGATTCTTTTCTATTATAGGTTATTACAAGATATTGACTATAGTTCCCTGCACTATACGATAGGTCCTTGTTGTTTATAACTTTTTTTTTTTTTTTTTTTTTGCGGTATGCAGGCCTCCCACTGTTGTGGCCTCTCCCGTTGTGGAGCACAGGCTCCAGATGCGCAGGCTTAGTAGTTGTGGCTCACGGGCCCAGCCGCTCCGCGACATGTGGGATCTTCCCGGACTGGGACACAACCCCGTGTCCCCTGCATCGGCAGGAGGACTCTCAACCACTGAGCCACCAGGGAAGCCCTATAACTATTTTTAAGTGGTAATTACTAAGCAATAATTGTCTTGTTGGCAGTGGACAATATTTATTTAAGAGGGAGGAGAAGGAAAAGAAGGAAGAGGAGGAGGAGGAAGTGGTGGTGAAGGAGGCAGATGTGGGGAAGGAGGAGAGTGCTGAAAGAAAGAAGTGAAAGCTCTATGGAGATGGCCAAATGCAGGCCATGTTTCCTCCTATACCTCTAGTGCCTTGACTAGTGCCTAATACATACATGTTAAATGATTTAAAAAGTATTTAGCTATTCCCATTTTTTGAAAATTATAATAAACACTCCAAATAATCCCTCTATATATGGCACTTTCCCTTGAAATAATGTTTATTGAAAAGTTTTGTGAGCATATTGCTAATTAACGAAGACTTCATACTTGGCGTCACCAGCATCATCATCATCACAGGGCATTAAGTTACTAGTTTCTGGTATTATTGAGATGCAGATTTTGTTCCTCAAAACACTCCTTGTGTCAAAGAAAGGAGAAAAATATAAAGACATTAAAAAATCCCCCTAAATGTACACGCCAATCTATAATACAGAGGTTACAAATCAAAGTTAAATGTATATGTGAACAGATAAAGAGTGTATCATGAGTTTTATGTTTCAAAAGAAGTTTGGGAAAACCTTGTGGTTAGTATGAGAACATTTCATAGGATTTCACTGGTCCTTTGAGTAAGGAAGACTTATTTGAATAAGGAAAAATCAGTGGTCATCCACAGGAGTATGCCCTGTGCTCCATTATTTCTGAGATTCCAGGAAGCCAAGCATCAAGAGAGAAGACCACAGGGGCAAGGAATTGGTAGGAGAATGCTGAGCATTTGTGAGCAAAACTTCTCTTTCTAGCTTCAGTGCCAGCAGGTAGGACCTTTTGAATGCCGCCCTTTTCCTTTTTCAGTTTTTTCTCTTTTGCTCTTCTGTTTGATCTCTTACCTCCTGAACTTGACAATCACTGTGCAGGCACCCTGCCCTGCACCTGAAGTGCTAGCTAAGCTCAGTGAAAAGTATTTAGGGACTGGTTGTAGAATCTTTGGTGTTTTAGGGACTGCCAAACCTTCCACTGTCTCTAAGGGGACAAATGTCTTTGAACAAGCATAATTCAGCTATACGGAATGGCCTTAGATGAACTCATGTCTGACACTTCTCCACAATGATGGTTAATATCTTGACCACTGATAATATGTAAAATACTTTAACAGTTAGAAATGATAAGTCTGAGTTTTAAAAATCATAGAGGTCAATGTAAAGCCTATAATTTGGATCCTAATAAAGTCATCAGTGTATTTTTATATTGATGAGATCTGGTCAAAGGAATTTAGTTGACTTCAGTTTCAGTATAAACTAACACATAATCCTTTCACCACCACCAATAAGACTGGCATAACTTGAAGATTTCTTTTATTAAAAGTTAAAAGTACAATGTCTGGCATAAGGAAATAAATAGAATCACTATACCCGTTCTCATTAAACCACAGCCGTGTTACTGAATTTAGTTCTGATCATTGTATTTTATAAGAAGAAGGCACTTGGTATAATAAGTGTCTGAAAGCTATCTCAAAGGATAAATATTAGAAGTTACTAGAGGAGAGACAGGAAAGGAAAACGTTAAATGGAAAATACATAATATCCATAATATCCAAACTTGTGTAGAGTCATCTGCTGGGGAAATCAAGGTTCAGCAAAGTAGATTAATTTCCTTATCTGCAAGTAAGGAACCTATATTCATTCATTCTTTGAATAGTTATTGAGCTCTGCTATGTGCCAAGCATTGTACTGGGTGCTGCTGATATGGAAGGGAACAAAACATACAAAAATTTCTATCTTCATGGAGCTCCCATTGCTTTTCTTCATCTTGACATGTAAAAGTTCAGAGTAGATTGCTATCTTTAATTCTAATGTTAGAGCTAAAAATCTTAGCAATAGTTAATACCATTACTGGCAACAAAAATGCCACAGAAACTCTTTATGTGGGGCTTTAGATCCCTGCTATGTGGACACTTCAGCTGCCTTTAAAATTAAAGGCAACATAGAACACATGATTCCATCATGTGTTCATGGATAAGTAACTAAAGAAAAAAAAAACCCACAGTGTGAACTTACTCAACAAGAGCTAACAAAAATATTGAGTCTGTAGAGGTTCATCAGAAATCAGACAACTCACCTTTCTCAAACTTTGATTTCAACTTTCACATGTGCATTCACGCCATGTATTGTATGGGTCAGTGGGCTGAAACCACATGGTTTTTAAGGCAGTTAACATTATCAAAGGAGCATCTGGAGGATGTTCAAGGTTAATGAGAATTCCATCCATGAACATTTCATTGAACTTTGGGAGTTCCTTCTAAGATGTCTAGATTCAGTGTTATCATTTTTATCAATATGAGCTAAAATTTTGCTTATATTAACATTCCCTTTTCACAAATAAAATGTCAGAAATGAATAAACAGCACTCTCATAATTTCCCCATTATATATATTAAAGGATGTAGACTTATAAGCAACCAGCCATATATATATTATATATGTATATATACATATATATATATACAAGCACACATAACACAAAAGCAAGTAACGCAAATATGGTCTCAAAGTAGCTTTCTATAAAACACAGATATTTGATTGTATTGCAGCACATTTAAAATATTCTATTTTTATTTTGAGGTACGTTTCTTATGCCTAAAGTTGTTTTTTCCTTTTGTTTTCTAAAAAAGTTCAGTCAGTAGCCTGTTGCCGGTGAGGGCCCTGGGGCTGAGAAGGGCAAAGTGACTTCTCTAAAACTACACAGCTAGTAAAGGGATGAGTCAAGATTGGTTGAAATGGGTGATCCTCTGACTAGATGGCCCACGTGTCTCACTTACTCTTTGATTCTGGCTTCCCTGGTTGTCCTGACCTAATCTGATTTTTTAAATTGTTTTTTTTTTTTCTGTTTTCTGTGCATTAACGTTAAGTTAGATAATAGAACAAAGAGACAATTTTCAGGAGTGGAACTCTGATTCTAATGTGCACACACACACACACACACAGGTACTGACTGTTCTCCAGAGGAAAAGTAATTTCAAAGAGTTAGGTCCTAAAAAAAAAAAATCAAAAGCCTGCCTGCAAAATTGATTTGATCAATTTTTTGATTTGATCTTACTCTTTTCACTATTTTCCAAAGGAGGTGTGGTGATATTTAATATGGTCCAGACATTTTAATTTATTTTTATTTAATGATAGTTGATTTATAATATTGTGTTAGTTTCAGGTGTACAGCTTCAGATTCTTTTCCATTATAGGTTATTACAAGATATTGAATATAGTTCCCTGTGCTATACAGTAGGTCCTTGTTGATTATCTATTTTATATATATATTGCTGCATATCTCTTAATCCCATATTCCTAAGTTATCCAGCCTCTTCCCCTTTTCCCTTTGATAACTATAAGTTTGTTTTCTATGTCTGTGAATCTGTTTCTGTTTTGTAAATAAGTTGATTTGTATTATATTTTTAGATTCCACATATAAGTGATATATATATTTGTCTTTCTCTGTCTCACTTGCTTTGCTTAGTATGATAATCTCTAGGTCCATCCATGTTGATGTAAATGGTAGTATTTCATTATTTTTTATGGCTGAGTACTATTCCATTATATATATATATATATATATATATATATATATATATATATATATATATACCACACCTTCTTTATCCATTCACCTGTTGATGGACACTTAGGTTGCTTCCATGTCTCGGCTGTTGTAAATAGTGCTGCTATAAACATTGGGGCACATGTATCTTTTTGAATTAGAGTTTTCATCTTTTCTGGATATATGCCTAGGAGTGGGATTGCTGGACATATGGTAACTCTAATTTTAGTTTTTTAAGAAACCTCCAGTTTGTTTTCCATGGTGGCTGCACCATGGTCCAGACATTTTTGAAGGGGAAATCACGATCCATGTATAAATGCAGTAGTGATACTTCCTCACTCAAAGATGGCAGTAATTCTTAGTTGAGTTGTTGAGACCTTTATTAAAATATAACATACATACAGGAAAAAATACACAAATTACAACTGTGAAACTTGACTTTTTATGAACTGAACACACCCATGTGAGCAGGACCCAAATCAAAAAAGAGTATATCATCAACATCCAAGAAGACCCTGCTGTGTCTTCCATTCTCATGTCTCTCCAGTGATAATAACTATCTTGACACCATAGATTAGTTTTGCCAGGTTTCTAATTTCATATTAAATGAAATCTGCAGTATATATATGTACAGTGTTTTCACTCAACATTTTGTTTCTAAGATTTTTCCATTTGTGTTATGTGACTGCAGTATGTTCATTTTCATTGCTCTATAGTATTCAGTGAGTACATCACAACTTATTTATGTATTCTACTCTTGATGGACATTTTGGTAGTTTCCAGTTTGAGGTTATTATATATGTTATTCCTATTAACATTCTTTTGCATATATTTTGATGGATATATATATATATATATATATGTGTATAGATATATATATACATACATACATATATACATATACACATGTATATATACATTTCTGTTGGGCAAATACCTAAATGTGGCATTGTCCAATACGTTTGGAAAGGTCACTCTAATTTTGGTATGTACAAAATAAAAGTCTATGTAAAGAAACATTTCTCTATCTCTACATGTATTTAAATTGTTGCTCCATGTGCATATAAAAATGACCTTTAGATTCCGGAAGTTGCTTTTTGAGGTAGTGTGTGGGATAGTGTGGTCTTTGTGAGCTTCCACCATGGCGTACCAGGGCCAGGGCCAGAAGGTGCAGAAGGTGATGGTGCAGCCAATCAATCTCATCTTCAGATACTTGCAAAATAGATCTCGGATTCAGGTGTGGCTTTATGAGCAAGTGAATATGCGGATAGAGGGCTGTATCATTGGTTTTGATGAGTATATGAACCTCGTATTAGATGATGCAGAAGAGATTCATTCTAGAACAAAGTCAAGAAAACAACTGGGTCGGATCATGCTAAAAGGAGATAACATTGCTCTGCTCCAAAGTGTCTCCAACTAGAAATGATCAATGAAGTGAAAAATTGTTGAGAAGGCAATACAGTTTTTTTAGGTGTGCTTTGTTAGAAGTGTAGTTCTAAAGCATTTATTCATATTGTTTTGCTCACCTTTATGTTATTACCAGATAACAATAAATACTGTGGGATTGTTTTTATTAAAATATTTACATTGTTTTCTTTAAAAAATAAAATAAAAATAACCTTTATTAAGTTGTATTGACAAATCTTGAAAAATAAGGAAAAAAATATGATTGCTCATATTATTCATCACCTAGAGGTAATAATCACATTTAATGTTTTTCAGAGTCTTTAATGATGTGATATGCATCTATATTTACATAGCTAAAATTATATATACTCAGCTTACTTCCATTTAGCAATATATTATTAGAATATTCTCATGACATAAAAAGAAGGATTGTTTGGAATGGTGGGGTAAAGGTAGCCAGTGGTGTTATAGAGGCAAAGGCTGAATGTTTTAAGATAAAGTAGTCAAACACTGGAGTGAGGCCAAGAAAGGAAACATTTAAAAAGAGTCTTTTGGATTTAGCAACTTGGGGATTATTGGTGACCTTGGTGTAATGACTTTAGTGGGATAATGGAGTAGAAGCCAGATTGCAGTGGCCTGACTGGTGAATGAGAGGCGAGGAAGGGGAGACTGAGTGCTCACTAAATTTGGGGGAAATTTCCTTAGAAGGAGTTACATGGGGACACATTTTACAAAGGTCTTTTCTTCATTTGCTTTGCTTTTTTTTTTTCTTTCCCTTCCATTTTCTTCCCTTCCCTTCTCCCTTTCCTTTCTTTTCCTTTCCTTTTCATCTGTTTGTTGCTTTTATGGACAATAATATTACAGTAGTCCCTCCTTATTCACAGGGGATACGTTTCAAGACCCCCAGAGGATGCCTGAATCCACGATAGTACCAAACCCTATGTATAATGTGGTTTTTCCTAGACATACACACCTATGATAAAGTTTAATTTATAAATTAGGCATGGTAAGATTAATACCAATAACTTAATTATAAACTAGAGTAATCATAATAATACACTATAATAAAATTTACCATAGATCTTAGCAACCTTAGCATATAATATTTTTTCTTTCCTTATTAAGTTGGGAACTTTCACCTTTTCACTTAAAGGAGACACTTTACCACTTCTCTTTGGCATATCTGAATTGCCAGCATCACTACTCTCATGCCTTGGGGACTTTATTAAGTAAAATAAGAGTGACTTTGGGCTTCCCTAGTGGCGCAGTGGTTGAGAGTCTGCCTGCCGATGCAGGGGACACGGGTTCGTGCCCCGGTCCGGGAAGATCCCACATGCCGTGGAGTGGCTGGGCCCGTGAGCCATGGCCGCTGAGCCTGCGCGTCCGGAGCCTGTGCTCCGCAACGGGAGAGGCCACAGTGGTGAGAGGCCCTCGTACCGCAAAAAAAAAAAAAAATAAAAAAAAAAAAATAAAAAATAAGAGTGACTTAAACACAAGCACTGTGATACCATGACAATTGATCCGATAACAGAGATGGCTACTAAGTGCCTAAGAGGTGTGATTTGCTGGACAAAGGATGACTGCTGTTCCAGGTGGGATGAAGCTGGAGGATGAGAGATTTCATCACAATACTCAGAACAGAGTGCATTTAAAACTTATGAATTGTTTATTTCTGCAATTTTCCATTTAATATTTTCAGACCGTAGTTGATCTT
Source organism: Mesoplodon bidens (assembly GCF_964165515.1). NCBI lineage: Eukaryota > Metazoa > Chordata > Mammalia > Artiodactyla > Ziphiidae > Mesoplodon > Mesoplodon bidens. The sequence goes on from NC_138161.1 coordinate 133,171,507, forward strand.
GGGTAACTGAAACCGAGGAAATCGAAACCTTGGTTATGGGAGGACTACTGTAATTCTTATCGCCCACATGACCTTTTTGACACTTCAGCCAGAGCAAGGTGAACAGAGAAAAGAATTATGTAAGGTTAAGAGATGTGAAATTTGCTGGACTCGGGGTTGTAAATGGAGTCTGGTTATAAAATGATTCTAATATAGATGTGGCAGGTTCAGACCATGTTAGCTGGCTGAGCCTCCAGAGCTGTAAACTCCTTTGCTTGTATTAGCTCCTTACCCACTCTACAAACAGGTTGTTGGTGAAAAGTTGTCATGGCACCTCTGCAGAAATCTTTCCCCAGGGTTTGGAGGGAATGTTGTTGGTCCAGAGCAGCTTTGAGGAAACGGTCTCTTAAATTCAGCATGTGTATTTTATTTGCGATTTTTATTCTTTTTTTATTATTTATTATTTATTTATGGCTGTGTTGGCTCTTCGTTCCTGTGCGAGGGCTTTCTCTAGTTGCGGCAAGTGGGGGTCACTCCTCATCATGGTGCGCGGGCCTCTCACTATCGTGTCCTCTCCTGCTGCGGAGCACAGGCTCCAGACGCGCAGGCTCAGTAATTGTGGCTCACGGGGCCAGCTGCTCCGCGGCATGTGGGAATCCTCCCAGACCAGGGCTCGAACCCTCGTCCCCTGCATCGGCAGGCGGACTCTCAACCACTGCGCCACCAGGGAAGCCCGTGATTTTTATTCTTTAAAAAAAGTAGTACATATGCATAATAGAAAAAAAATTTTTATTAGTAAGTATACCATTTCATTGGATGGTCTGATCAATAAAATAAATTTCATAATTTGGATCCTTGAGGGAATTTGGGGAGTTTAATTATTATTTAGAGATGCCAAGGAGGTCAGTGGGTGTGTAATAGGGGTGGGTGATGAGTTGCAAATAGAACGCACATATTTCAGAGATTTGTCCTGCTGCAAACTGATAAGTATATCTCTGATCCTCATCTCTCAGCAGTAAGTGAATAAGGTTAAAAGGCAGAATTTACTGTGTTTTCCTAGTTCATATTTATCAAGAATTCTATGATCTCTCTTCTTGAAGTTTCTGGGTTTTGTTTGATGTAAGGACGATGAGAAATTTGCTTAATAATAAACACTATAATTCTCAGAGGAATTCGACATATTCAAGTCACTTCTCAAGGAGGATTTAATGAGTGTACTGAGGGGCTTTCATGCTTTTAAAGCTAACATCCTTTTGAAAACTAGGAACCAGCTTATTCTGAAGCATTATAATGAATGACAAATTGCCCTTGTCAAAATAGTTGAAAGTGTAAACATGTATTGATTTGCTAGTCCTTGGCTATGTATATATTTGTGTGTGTGTTTTCCGTTCTGACCCTCAAGGGTTAATGCATATTTATAAAGGGATATTTTTGCTACTAGAAATTAAAAGGTTTTATTTAAAAAAGAGAAAAATTAAAGGATGGTGTATAAGTTTCTTGTTGCTTGCCTAACAAATTACCACAACCTTGGTGTTTAAAACAACAAAAACTTATTGCCCCACAGTTCTGGAGGCCAGAAGTCTGATTTCCAGGTATCGGCAGGGCCACGCTCCCTCCAGAAGCTCTAGGGAATATTGTTTTCCTTTCCTCTTTCAGGTTCTTTTAGCTCCAGGGGTTCCTTGGTGTTTCTTGGCTTATAGCCAGCATTCCAATCTCTGCAGTCTTCACGTTGCCTTCTCCCATTCTCTGAGTCTGTCCTTTGTCTTTTATAAGGACATGTTACTGGTTAGAGGAGCCATCCAGATAATCCATGATGATCTTAACTCAAGATCCTTAACTTAATTATATCTGCAAAAACCCTTTTTCCAAGTAAGTTAAAATTTACATGTTCTGGGGTTTAAGGCATGGACATATTTTTGGGGGCCCACAATTCAACGACTATTTCACTGGGGCTTGACTAGATATGTTTAAAGTTAATTTTGCTTCATAAAATGTAGGTTTTGGCTTATGTATCATTTAGGATTGATCATATATTTAAATAACTTGCTGAAATAAATGTAAAAACCTGTTATTCCAAAACCAAAGCTGGCATGAATTATAAGCTGGGTTTATGCTATTTTCTTATAAAGTGTCACTTTAACTGCTAAATGGAAATGTCCACCATCTTTTTCAGTCAGTATCATGTGAAACATGCTGCAGTTTATATATATCAGAAATTCTGTAAATGTTTTTGGCAACTATTGGGCTATGTTTTTTTCTGTATTCAATTTTTATAATTTAAAATATTTATAGTTTCTTATAACACCGTCTTTCAAGTGTTCCTCAAGTGGTGGGTTGCTCTGGTGCTGAAAAATGGGCCTGAAAATCAATAATACTGGAATAGAATTTCATTTGGATAAAACACTGTGATGAAGGCCAAACAATCATGATTTTACTCAGTGCTGACATTTTGGAGAGAACACTGAGAAATGTAAGAGATAAGCCTGAAAATGTGAAAGAAGCATATGGTAAAAATATGCTAACATGACTGTAGATGTACATATTCTGTAAATTCATCACTCCATTGACATTCCTATCTGAAGGGTTGTCTTGAATTTTGTGTGGTGTTCAGGAAATTATCCCTAACATAAAGTACAACTGCCTTATGTATATAATTCTGTATTCTGCTTTTTCTGTGATATTACATCATTAGCTTTTTCATGTTATTTTTAAAAATTTTTATTTATTTATTTTTAATTGAAGTATACTTGATGTACAATATTATATAATTTACAGGTGTACAATATAGTGACTCACAAAGTTTAAAGGTTACACTCCATTTATAGTTACTATAAAACATTGACTGTATCCCCTGTGTTGTACAATATATCCTTATATCTTATTTTATACATAATTTCATGTTACTTTGAATAAATACATAGTATTCTTCCATTTTGTATGTATAATTTACCTCACCAATTTCCTACGTTTCATTTATGTTCCTTCTACTATTTTTATCATTATGTGTAACACAATAATGAACATATCTGTGATATGATTTTTTCCATATTTCTCATAATGTAGTCATATTAGACTCGAAGCAGAATAACATCAAAGAACATGAATATGTTTGAGTCTTGTTAATATGTTACCAAATAATTTTCTAAAAAATGTTAAAGTATTTTCATTTCCACAGGCAATATATAAATTTTTTCCCAGTTTTATTAAGATATAATTTACACACAGCACTGTATATGTTTAAAGTGTACAGCATAATGATTTGACTTACATATATTGTGAAATGGCTACCACAGTAAGTTTAGCTAACATCCATCATCTCATATAGATACAAAATAAAAGAAAAAATTTTTTTCTTGTGGTGAGAATGTTAGGATTTACTCTCTTAACTTTCAAATATACCATATAGCAATGTTAATTATAGTCATTATGTTGTACATCATATCTCTGTACTTATTTAAAACTGGAAATTTGTGCCTTTTGACTACCTTCATCCAATTCACTTCCCACCACCTACCCACCCCCCACCTCTGATAACCACAAATCTGATCTTTTTTTCTATGAGTTAGGTTGTTTTATTTTATAAAGATTCCACATATAAGTGAGATCATACAGTATTTGTCTTTATCTGATTTATTTCACTTAGCATAATGACTTTAAGTTCAATCCATGTTGTTGTACAATAAATGGCAGGATTTTCTTCTTTTATGTGGCTGAAAAATATTCCTCTGTGTGAAATATTATACCCCAACTTCATTATCCATGCATCCATCAATGTACACTTTGGTTCTTTCCATGTTCCATATTTTGGCTGCTATAAACAGTGCTGTTATAAACATGAGGGTGTAGATATCTTTTTGAGTTAATGTTTTCATTGCCTTTGGATATATTCCCAGAAGTGGAATTGCTGGACCATGTGGTAGTTCTATTTTAATTTTTAAAAGGAACCTCCACACTCTTTTCCATAGTGGCTGTACCAACTTACAGTCCCACCAATAATGCACAAGAGTTCCCCTTTCTCCACCTCCCTGCTAATATATATCTCTTGTCTTTTTAATGTTAACCATTCTAACAGGTATGAGGTGAAATTTCACTTGTTTTGATTTTCATTTCCCTAATGAATAGTGATGTTGAGCACCTTTTCATGTATCCATTGGCCATTAATATGTCTTCTTTGGAAAAATGTCTAGTTGCGTCCTTTGACAATTTTTTAATTGAATTGTTTGGTTTTTTTGCTATTGAGTTATATGAGTTCTTTCTATATTTTAGATATTAATCACTTATCAGATACATGGTTTGCAAAATCTTTTTCTTATTCTGTAGGTTTTTTTCATTTTATTGATAGTTTCTTTTGCTATGCTGAAGGTTAAAAAGCTTGATGTCATCCCACTTATTTATTTTTGATTTGTTCCTTGTGCTTTTGGTGTCATATCCAAAAAAATTATTGCCAAGACCCATGTCAATGAGCTTTTTTCCTATGTTTTCTTCTGGGAGTTTTATAGTTTCTGGTCTTACATTTAAGTTTTAATCAATTTTGATTTAATGCTTATGAGTGGTTTAAGATATTCATCTAATTTCACTCTTTTATGTGTCAATATCCAATTTTCCCAGCACCATTTATTGAAGAAACTGTCTTTCCCCCCCTGAATATTCTTGTCTTCCTTGTCAAATATTAGTTGACTATATATACATGGATTTATTTTGGGGGCTCTCAATTCTGTTCCATTGATCTATGTGTCTGTTTTTATGCTAGTACCCTAGTTGTTTTTTTTTTTTTTATCACTATAGCTTTCTAACATAGCTTGAAATCAGGAAGTGAAGTGCCTCCTACTTTGTTCTTCTTTCTCAGGGTTGTTTTGGCTACTCATGGTCTTTTGTGGTTCCATATAAATTTTAGGATTGTTTTTCTATTTCTCTAAAAAATGTCATTGGAATCTTGATAAGGATTGATCAACTCTATACATGGATTTGAGTAGTATGGATATTTAAATAATATTAAAACTTCCAATCCATGAACACATATACCTTTCGATATATTTGTGTCTTTTTAAATTTCTTTCATCAATGTCTTGTGGTTTTCAGTGTAAAGATCTTATACCTCCTTGGTTAAATTTATTCCCAACTATTTTACCATTTTTGATGCTATTGTAAATAAGATTGCTTAATTGTTTTTCATATAAGTTGTTGTTAGTGTATCAAAGCATTACTGATTTTTGTGTATTGATTTTGTATCCTTCAACTTATTGAGTTAATTTTATTAGTTCTAACAGTTATTTTGTTCTATAAAGAAAACAGAATTTTCTATATATATAATCATGTCATCTGTGAATAGAGTCAATTTTACTCCTTCCTTTTCAATTCTGATGCCTTTTGTTTCTTTTTCTTGCCTGATTGCTTTTGTTTCTTTTTCTTGCCTGATTGCTTTGGCTAGGACTTTCAGTACTTTGTTAAATAGAAGTGGTGAGAGTAAGGACTCTTGTCTTGCTCCTGATCTTAGAGAAAAATCTTTTCAACCTTTCACCATTAAGTATGAAGTTAGCTGGGGGCTTGTCATATGTGACCTTTATTAAGTTGAGGTATGTTCCCTCTATACCTAATTTGTTGCATTTTTATCATGAATGGATATTGAATTTTGTCAAATGCTTTTTCTATATCTGTTGAGATGATCGTATTTTTTTCTTTCATTCTATTAATGTGTTATATCACATTGATTGATTTGAGTATATTGAAACATCCCTGCATCCAAGAGATAAATCCCAATTGATCATATTAATGATCCTTTTAATATTCTGCTAAATTTGGTTTGCTAGTATTTTATTGAGAATTTTTTGCATCTATATTCATCTGGGATATTGGCCTGTAGTTTTCTTTTGTTGTAGTGTCCTTTTCTGGCTTTGGTATCCAGGTAATGCTGACCTTGTGAAATCAGTTTGGGAGTGTTGCCTTCTCTTTGATTTTTTTGAAAGTGTTTGAGAAGAATTGACATTAATACTTTAATAGTTTGGTAAAACTCACCAGTGAAGCCATCTGATCTTGAATTTTTCTTAACTGGGAAATACTTGATGACTGATTAAAATACCTTACTAGTAATTGGTCTGGTCAGATTTTCTATTTCTTCCTGATTTAGTCTTGGTAGGTTATATGTTACAAACATTTTTTTCTATTTCTTCTAGGTTTTCCAGTTTTGTTGGTGTATAGTTGATCATAGTAGCTTCTTATAATCCTTTGTTATCTCATTTATAATTTTGTTGATCTGGGTGTTCTCTCTTTTTTCCTTGGTTAGTCTAGCTAAAGATTTGTCAACAATTTTTATCTTTTCAAAGAATCAATGTAAGTTGATTTATTTTTCTATTTCTTTTCTGTTCTCTATTCCATTTATTTCTGCTCTTATCTTTATTATTTCCTTCCTTCTGCTGACTTTGGGCTCAGTTTGTTCTTCTTTTTCTAGTCCCTTCAGGCATAGAATTAGGCTTTTTATTTGAGATCTTTCTTGTTTCTTAATATAGACATTTATTGTCATGAACTTCCCTCTTAAAACTGCTTTTGCTGCATCCCATAAGTTTTGGTATATTGCATTTCCATTTTTGTTTATCTCAAGATACTTTTTTAATTTTCTCTTTACTTTCTTCTTTGATCCATTGATTGTTCAAGAGAGTGTTGTTTAATTTCCAAGTAGTTGTGAGTTTTCCAGTTTTCCCCTTGTTATTGATTTCTAGTTTTATACAATTGTTATCAGAGAAAAGATTTGATATTATTTCAGTCTTCGTGAGTTTGCTAAGACTTGTTTTGTGGCCTAAAGTATGGTTTATTCTAGAAAATACTTCATGTGCTCTTGAGACTGATGTGTATTCTGCTGTTGGCCGATAGAATGTTCTATATATGTCTGTTAGGTTCATTTGGTCTATAGTGTCATTCGAATATGCTGTTTCCTTATTAATTATCTGTCTGGATAATCTATCCATCGCTGAGAGTGGGGTATTGCATTCTCTGACTATCACTGAATTGCTGCTTATTTCTCCTTTTAATTCTGTTAGTTTTTGCTCTCTAGATTTAGGTGCTCTAGTGTTAGGTGCATAAATATTTATAATTGTTATGTCTTCCTTGATGGATTGACCCCTTTATCATTCATAATGACCTTCTTTGTCTCTTTTTTATCATTTTTATTTTAAACTCTATTTTATCTGATATAAGTATAGCTACCCTTGCTTTTTTGGTTACCATTTAGTTGAAATATCTTTTTCCATCCCTTCACTCTCAGTCTATGCTTGTCTTTAATGCTAAAGCGAGTCTCTTGTGGGAAGAATATCATTAGATCTTGTTTCCTTGTCCATTCTATGTCTATGTCTTTTGATTGGAGAATTTAATCCATTTATAGTAGTTATTGATAGGTAAGGACTTACTATTGGTGATTCTTTAATCGTTTTTGCCTTTTTTTGAGATCCGTTGTTCTTATCCTGCTGTATTTTTTTGTGTTTTGATGTCTTTTGGTGGCTTTTTTTTTTTTTTTTGGTGCTTCTCTGTATATTCACAGTTTAATGCAGCTAGTGAGTATTACTTTTATGACTAGAGAATGCTGTTATTTAAAATATTTAAAAGTACGTTAAAAAACAATACAGCATATTTCAGTTCTCTGCATTAAGTCAATAAATTGCATAATATCTGGATCTTTGGATGAATTTTACTATCCTTCTCCCCCACATGGCACCCCCCCAAAATAAACAAAGCTACTTTGAATGTGTGAGTGTGTGTTAGAGTTTATGTGTGTAGTACATATTGTGTATAGACATAAACTTCATGAAGCACATGACTTAGAAGTTTTCTAGAATCTTCATTTAGTCAATTTGTATAAATTGCCTGATTTATAAGTGTTTGCATGTGTGTGTGTATGTCTGTGTATGCATGAATTTGTTAACCTGAAAATAAGACTTTGAAATCTAGGAGCATTTCTAAAACCTTAGTTTGTTCATATGGAAAAATTTAGTATGTGTTACTTGATTTTTTTTTTTATTACCTTAGATTTCATTCTGAATATATTGTCTGGATGTTCTTATGCTGTAGTCATTGCAAGATGTTATGATCACCAGTGCACATATTACAAAGCATAATAGTTTGTTTTACATAATTATGTGATATAAATTTCAAAGCAGATGCTTTAAACACACACACACACACACACACACACACACATGCATATATGAAAAACACCAAACCTCATGAATCCCTCTTGTGCAATCAACTAATAAGGCCTATGGCCTGCTTTCCTTGGCTACGTGCTTTTATTTTGCATTTTTCTGAATCATAGAATATCCTTTATATCTCAGGGTAGTCAAGAGAGAACAAACACTCTTTTAGAGATTTTTAAGTCTCTCTTTTTCTGACCATAGGTTTTTTTTAAAAAATAAATTTATTTATTTATTTATTTATTTATTTATTTATGACTGTGTTGGGTCTTTGTTACTGTGTGCAGGTTTTCTCTAGTTGTGGCGAGCAGGGGCTACTCTTTGTTGCTGTGCATGGGCTTCTCATTGCAGTGGCTTCTCTTGTTGCAGAGCACAGGCTCTAGGCGCGTGGGCTTCAGTATTTGTGGCACATGGGCTCAGTAGTTGTGGTTTGCGGGCTCTAGAGCGCAGGCTCAGTAATTGTGGTGCACGGGCTTAGTTGTTCCACGGCATGTGGGATCTTCCCGGACCAGTGCTTGAACCCGTGACCCCTGCATTGGCAGGCAGATTCTCAACCACTGTGCCACGAGGGAAGCCCTGACCATAGGTTCTTACTCAACTTGTCTATTGTGCATTCTGGATTTAAGCTCTCAAAAGGAGGCAGTCTTAATTTTATAATCCAATGCTTGGTTAATGTAAATAATCTATGAAGGCTAAAGCTAATGTATGCCCAATATTTGGTTTGCTACATGCCAAGAATATTATGGTGGCCCATACTTAAAATTTCTAAATGTAAAAAAGATTCTTTGTCTTAGTAAAGTAAAATACTACCATGAAAAATATTTATCCTCAAAAGTTATAGAATTATATTTAGAGACCAGCTAGGAGTAGGAGGTATAGGAATTAGGTTCTCATAGGTTCACCCAGATCACAGGGCCCCATTTTGATTGGATTATTTCTATGTCAGAAATTATTGCTTAAGTTCACCCATGACCTCAGGGAATGATTTACCTCCTGAGGCATTGTTTTGAATAGCAGAAAGACACTCACGATCAGTAATAGCCTGGAAAGGACTTTGGGTTGCCAAAGATCTTTTCCAATTCACCTCCTTGCTCTTTGTTAACTGAAAAACAGGTATATACTAGTTACAGTTTCCACTTAGATTCTTTTCTACCCTTCTGCCCTTCTTTCCTTCCTTTTCACTCTATTCAGACAAGAGAATAAATCAGTCGTTTGGTCTGCAGGTTCCCCAACGTCATAGAAAAAAAGTAATGGTGAGGAGGAAAGAATTTACACTCTGAGTAGAGTCTGGCTGTTCTACTAGATTCCGGAGTGACCCGAGTGAGCAGGTGATTGCTCACAAAATGCTCTTTTTGGCTGAGAAACTGACTTCTTAAAAATGCATTTATTTATTTATGACAAGCAAACATTCCAACTTTAATTAAAATTCACATATATTTGACATTTTACACAGACTAGAGTTTTAGTAAAACTGTAAAATACTTCTGGGGGCAAGGTTTGTTTAGGACATAGCTCTGTCTGCAATGACAATCATGCTCTCATCTTGCAGCATCCAAAATAGAGAAAACAGATTTTGGAAAAAAAAAAAAAGGTTAATCTGGGAAGTGTGATTTCTTAGGCAGATAGTTATGCTTTTGTCACTTTATTACACATAGTAATATCTTTATTACACCAAATGTCCCTTTCCAGAAAGTTCAGGGTAGTTTGCATTTTAGAGAACCTGATTAGAACATTCAAATCACATTCTCCACTGGTGGTCACTAACATAATAGTATTCTCTGAGGATTTTGGTAATACTGCCTCTCCATGGCTCTCTTCTCTCTCTCTACACAAATGCTTTGCATGTTGTTACTACAAAAATCCTTTCAGGTACCAGAGTCTTAAAGAGAGGTCCTTTTGTGTTACCAATGATGGAAAAATGTGTAGAAATCCTTCTAAGGGAGTGTTCTTTCAGAGATAAAAGCACCTTTAAAAAGGTCTACCTCAGCAATTAGAAGTCTAAAAGATTTCATACTGGGGACCTGTCCTAGTGTTTGAAGTCTTGATGATAAAAAATGCAAATAGAGAAATTTTTTTCAAGAAAAATACCTGCACTTATTACTTTTTTTTTTTTTTTTTTTTTTTTTTGAGGTACATGGGCCTCTCACTGTTGTGGCCTCTCCCGTTATGGAGCACAGGCTCCGGACACGCAGGGTCAGCGGCCATGGTTGATGGGCCCAGCTGCTCCACGGCGCGTGGGATCTTCCCAGACCTGGGCACGAACCCGTGTCCCCTGCATTGGCAGGTGGACTCTCAACCACTGCACCATCAGGGAAGCCCATATTACTTTTTAAAGAATTAATCACTTTTTACTTTTTAAAGAATTTTATGAAATGGAGGAGACATACATTTGTTTAACCTCTCTACTAGTATTTTGTCAACTCATGCTCTTCTTGGAGGAGATATTATTGAAAATTTCACATGCTGATATTTCTAAGAATTAATGTAAAAATAAATGTATCAATATATGAGATGATATTTAGAATATAGAACATCATAAAAATAAAAAGATAATAATGAAAATAAGAAACTAAATAAAAATTGATTCAGAATCTCATATTCAGTTGAAAAAGAGGGCCAATTAGAGAAGTAGTGGTAATTGAAACCAGGGAAGCTGCTGCTTGGTTACAGAATCAATCTCTGGTGTTATGCTGCCTGAAACATCATTTCCATACATAGACTGTGGATCTTCCTCTATCCTTTCCGCAGAGCAACTGGAGCCCTTTGGTGATTATCCACCAATCAGTCATGAGGTAGGGTCAGCAAGAAGAGCCTGGAAAATGTTATTGCTGATGAGAATTTAATCTGGGTTACTGCTGGAATGGACAAAGACTATAGCTAAAAAGAGGGCCTCCACCTTCAGGCCTGGCTTCCCGTTTCACTTAGCATGATATTCACACTCCTCACAATTGTATCCATAGCTCTCCTTAATCTGCCATCTATTTACCTCTGTATCATTTCATTCCACCCCTTGTTCCCCAGCACTGCTCTCCAGACAACCTGGGCTTCTTTGCATCTTCAGATATTGTGTGTTCATTAAGGCCTTTGCCTTTGCTATTCCCTTTGCTTGGAATTCTCTTCACCAAGATTTTTCCAGAGTGGATTTCTTATTGTCACATCAGACACAGCTTAAATATCATATCACCTTCTCAGAGATGGCTTTCCCAAACACCTTAGTTCCCTCACTGCCCTGTAATTCTATCACAATAGTTTATTTTATTTTTATGGCTTTTATCATGATCTATACTTTTATATTTATGTGCTTACTTTTGCATTTCTCTCTCTCCCACTATAATATAAATTCCATGCAAACAGGATGCATACCTGTCTAATTTACTGTTATTGCTGCAGCATTGCCCAATAAATATTGTTGAATGAGTAGTTTTACATAGTAAAAACAATAAACATAATCTATTTTAACAATAAACTTGATTTGAGAATATGGGGTTCATCATGACCCAAAAAGAAGTGAATTTGAGGTATGTTAAAGGGTAGTTTTTATGCACACAAGATTTTAAAATTATGAGTATCCTACATTAAAGTTTTAGTCAATATCCAAGGTACCAAACATAACTGTGCTTTGACCTATTGATTCTCAGAACTGTTCAAACATTAAGTATTTTCTATTAAAATGACCACTTGCATCATTTTTATATTGGGAGGAGATAGAAGGCAGAAACTTTCAAGACATAGATTAAAGGGAAAATTTCCTAAAGGATATTACTGGAATTAGTGTGCTGTGAAGTGAGTCATATTGAATATATTTAAATCATATACTCAGTATATTTTAGCTCAGAATATATTATTTCAAAATACAAATTAATTTGTACTGGTTTCAGACAAATACTTTAATGATATTAGTTAAAATTTGTTAAGCCAGTTATAATTAGGCCTCTGTTTCTTTTAGTAGAATGTAAGGAGAAGCAAGCATCTAAGAGATAAATTCTGCTTGTGATGAGAGGTGAGACCTCACTAGAGGTGAGATCTTTTGGTTCCCATGTGCTTCCTCCTTGAATAGAACCTGAAATCCTGTCTGCCTCTTATGCCTTTCTCTCAAATGAAGCCTTGACAGGGGTGCAGCTGGGCCAAGTTATGGTTCCTGAGGGACCAGTAACATTGACTCCATTGCCCATCTCGTTCTTCCTAAGACAGAGGATGTCTGGATGGGGACAGTGTTCTGTCTTAGGACCAGAAGTGGGTACACAAGGAGAACAGACCTTGGGTCAGGATTAAGATACTATTTTCTGACTTATTCATTGTATGCAAATAAAGCCTAGGGAAAAAATCAGAAGAAATTGTATTAGTTAATGTATCAATTAATTGCTTAACAATTTATCATTTTGAATACTTATTATATGTCAGGGAATTTCCTAGACATTTTCACATACTTCATAATTTCTACTGCCATGAAATATATATTTATGATAAACATGAAGCAGTTTAGATCCATCTACCAGTCTCACTTTATGACTAGGAACACAAATTCACAAAACATCTGGCAGATCTAGGGGTATGCTTATGTTCACAAACGAATCAAACTTATGAATATAGTTTCCTTAGCAGCGTTCTCTAATCTACCATTGATAAGGACAACCAGTGACACACATTGAGAAAGATGGAGGGGAAAAACAAAAGCAACCAATCACGTTAGATCTGGACCTACTCTGCACCCAGGGAAATAAGAGACTATCTACCATCACATTGGAAGGATGTGGAAAAGTCCTCTAACCCCAGTGTATCTGCCGCATTGAAATGTCACAGTGTCAGGCAGCCTCAGTGTTAAGTACTTCTCTGGTTAAATTCTGAGGGTCCTGTTTGAAATGAGTTGATCTGGGACTGACTCACATTAAACAATCATTTCTATTTAATACATCTGCATAATTTAGTCAATCATTTATCTAACAAAGAAGGACATGGGGTAGGGAGGAGGGTATAGTGTGAAGGAAGAAACAAAAATTCATATGCCTTAGCTTATTATGAATATTAGAAAAAATAAAAATACTTTGTAAACTATAATATTATAGGTAAAGTAAGTTATCATAATTATTTTCTACTACAAAGTGTTGCCTATGGTGGATCCAGAGCATAATTATTGAGTCTGATTCATTCTGTTAACAAAAGTGTCCTTATAGTGAGAAGCCAGACGCTTTAATATTATAAGGACATTAGTCCTATGATTTTTATACTACTAATAATTTTTACTTGAATGAATACTTCTTTACAATTTACAAATACCATTTGAAGTAACTATAATAACTAAGTTGGATATAATTTTAAAACCAGCTTTGTTGAAGGCCAAATGTAACAGACAGAAATACAGAACAAAACACAGAATTGGTTTTTTGTGATAAATTTAGAAAACCAAAGAAATAATTGGTAATGAATAATTTTAAACATACGGCTTATTTTTCATCTTAATATTCTTAAAAAGTTTTGAATTTCAGAGGGCATGTAGTTGAAATTATTCAAAACAAACCTCTTAGGTCTATGGATCTAGTAAAGTTGGTTTTTAAATTATTTAATCAGGTCCATAGAAAGCAAAAATTAGGATTTCCTCCTAATTATTTTTGGAACTTACTGTATATAAACTGTCAGATATGCATAGGTACCTCACACATCTTACCATTTGTCTACAGAATTAAGGGCTCATGATCACCTTGAAATACTACATTAAATTTGAGGGTTAGAAGTAATTTCAAAGATCAAGTTTTAGCACTGCTATTTTATGAATCACTATTTTTTCCTTAAGTTATATTTTTGATCATTAGTCAAATATATCAAAAAACCAAATGATTTGTCAGGATTATTTTCATAAGTCATTCAGAACATTTTAAGAATAAACTGGGGGGAATTACATACATAATATAAAACTAAAGTGTGGTTAAAAAATTTAAGCATACTCTTTTGACTAAATTTTCATTGAACATATCTATATGATTAAAAAAGATCAAGAAGAAAAGTGAAAAGATTATTCAAATACAATGACTTAACACTGTTTACTCAACTCTCAACATTTTTATATTTGGATATCTTTTCTCTGCTTTTGCAGAGCATTTGGTGATATGTTAGAAAACATATTAACTTTTGGCTATTGTGAATTGTATTTCTGTTCTTAAAACCATACCCAAGGGGTATTTCGTTACAACATATTACATTTCAATTAAGCAGTTTTCCATGTAATTGTCTTGTGTATTTTGTCAACTGTCGAATAAATATCTTAATCTTTTCTCTGAAAGTAATTAAACAAACTATTACATTACTTTTATATTAGAACATCCTTATTTCAACTAATTTGATTTATTGGATTGATCTTGACTTACAAAGTTTCTCTCCTACACTTTCAGGTATTAACATAACATAGGAAATGCTGGTTGTCATTAAATAATTTCAGTGATAGTGTTTCAATTTATTTTTTAGGTAGCATAATTGTTTTCTCTGTAAAAATCTTGATAAAGTTTTACTTTTAAAAAATTTCAAATGCTTGTTATTTTAGTTATACCTAATGGTCATTTATGTATAATATTTTATTAAAATAATTTTGCTCCATGTTTTTATTTTATTTTTGTTTACATTAAAACACATTTAAACAAATTGATAACCTGTCTTGTTAAGATCAGTTACCAGTATAAACAGACCATGTTTGGGTCAGTGTTAATTTTGAGCACTTTAAAGTCTATTATGAATTGAAAACTTTATGCAGCTAAACAAACAAATATTACATAATGTGGATGGAAAATATCAGTAAAATGACATCAAATACACTTCATAAGATAGATGTACAAATGCATTTCAGTTCTTTTCTCATCAGTCTCCTTTTTATTTTTAGACAGTCTTTATGTGAATACAATGACTTCAATATCAAACATTTTAAATGATGCTTGAAATATCAGTCACTTGACTTTGATGTCACACACAATTAAATCCAACCCATCTTCTCTCAGTTAATAACAGCAATCTCACCAAGTCTAGTGCCTAATTAATACCAGCTATTTGTCACAAAGAGGTGACACATGTATATCAGAAAGCTTGAAATATTGTTTTGTGCTGAAGTGTAGCCAGGTAGTCCTTCAATATAGAATCTGTCTTATGTGTGATTGGCTTTAAAGATTTCAAAGGCCCCCCGAGTTTAGTATGTTCAAGCTGGGATGCAACAGTGCATAGAAGGTGTTACTGATGTGACGGGTCCCTTTAGGCTGCTTAGTAGGAAGGTATTTAGAAAAAAACACAGCTCTCTCTCTCTGAAAGGTTCAGACTTGATCATTCACTTAGGTAATGGCCAAAATTAAGAATAAAGTCCCTATCGTCATTTGCTTCACCTGCAGTTTGTAAGCTATGTGTCAGAATACACAATCATAAATTGTATTATTTTATTGCAAAAACTTTTCTGCTTCTGCTTCCATCGAAAACTCTCTTTACCTATGTTGGTCTATATACAAATAAATTGGTATCTGTCAAAGAAGTAATGCTTCTTCTTAAATTCAGTTACAGACTGTAATAAGAGGTTGACTTACATTTAAATAGTAATTACTAGTTGTCAAATTAGGTGAAAATGTTTGAGGTACATACAGGTAGAATATAAACTATACAATTCTATGAAAAACTAGATGGAAAAGCAGAGGTCATTTGTTGATTGGGTACTTATAAACTTATTCATACACATTAATATTTAAAATTCAGATAAAAATGTATGTTATTAAAGATTTCTTTTAAAATGTGCCTAACCATAACCAAAGAGCTACTACCTTTCTGTAGCTTAGATTTTTCTGCTAATATATAAAACTGTCTATTTTGATATAGAGGAAAATTAAGTGTGGCTGAAACATTGTACTGATATTAAGGAAGCATTCTCTCTTCTTTCTTAGAAAAGAAGGAAAGAAAGACCTAGAGGAGTTGCCTGCTGCAGATTAACTGTAGTTCTGGAATTTTCCTCACTACTCCAGTTTTTCCAGCTTACTGTCCTTACGGTCCCCCCCTCTACTCCCCACCCCCAGAAGGATGTTTAACCTCAGGTTTACTAGTCAAGTAGTAATTTTTACTCCTGTTCACTTATTGAAATCAATGGGGAGAAAGTGCTGACTGTAGTTGAAAAAAAAGAGAAGAGTTACAACAGTGCTACAAAACAGTGACGACTAGGAAATGGAAATGCTTTAGAAGAATGGAGAGATTCTAGCTCCCTCAATGGTTAGCAGGCTCTAAACAACTACTTATATGAGGCAGTGTGGTTTAAAGTAAACAATGCTTGTGGCCACCAGGGAAGTGCCCAGTGGCATAGTTTCATTCTTTTCAGGCTAGCTCAGTTTTCAAAGGGTACCAAGTCCAGGTCTTCTTTTTTTTTTTTTTTTCTAGGTGGAGGTTTAAAGGAGTGTTTCTTCAGATATAAAAACAACTGCAAAGAAGAAAAAAAATCAATAGAAAACCTGAGGTTTCTTAGATATGTGATGCTAAATGAATGATTGGACCATTGTAATTTTTCACTAGCTTCATATATAGACAGAGCACCCCTCTCCCCAGTTTGGAGCATTTCTTTTTCATCTGCCTTTAATTAAATTTAAGATACTTGTTTCGTTAAATAGCCTCTAATTCCTAGACAGGTTTTGAGCCTGGAAAAATTAGCCATGGGATTGTGTGTGTTTGTTGTCTGAGGCCAAGGCTTCTATGTTGACTCTGACAGGTCCTGGGTGCTCTTAGAAACTAGAGAGCCATCCCACAAGGGACAGTGGCACATTCTCAAGTTTATAACGTGGTTGCTCATACAGATGTTGCAGCAGCTTCTGTGTGTGACCTCCAGATCCTCCAGCAGCCTTTCAAATGTCACATCAGCCAGACTATTTCCAGGTGCAGAATGCAGCCCCAGCCCTGTATCATTCCAAGATCGAACATCTTAAACCAGATTGGGGCATTGGAGAGAGGGTTAGGGCGCCCCCCTGAGTATTCCACATGCAGTTCTAGGCGGCTTAGGCCAAGCAGGTGGGAGATCCAGCTGGGCAGATAAAAAGACACCAAATGATTTCTCTCGTGAGGGAATTATCTTTTTGTTTGTAACTGCATTTTTGGTTCCTTCTCTTTTGTTTTGTTTCTTCTTACACAAACGCTACAATTCTATTTGGGATTAAATCAAGATATTAAAGGAAATATAAATTAAGCTTCTATTCTGGTTAAGATACTGTGGTAAGAGTTTGCCAGGTTGTAGGGAGAGAATCCACTACTCCTCTTCTTCTTTGCTGACAATGGCTCCTGTTTCCTGGGGGAGGCATTTCACTACATCTTCTATTCAGTTGCTGGTAGTGTGGTGATTGGCTCCCTTTAAAGAAGACACTTTAAATAATTGTCATTTCAAGATTTGTAGGAGCTTATGCTTTCAGAAGGAATTAATGAGATGAAAGAGGTGAAGATATAATTTGATTTTCACAGAGTTAGAGGCTGGAATGAGGGTCACTGAAACCCACTCTTGTTTCTTGATGGATGCTTCAAAACATCACCATTTTATCAGAATGAAGGTTGACATTATTTTCTCACAGAACTTCTGTGCTTATCTAGCCTGCAAATAAGTATTCAGAAAATACTTCAGAGTGGTTCTGAAATCACCCTTAGTTTTTTCATCTTATTTTTTTCTTTCTTTTTTTTTGCGGTACGTGGGCCTCTCACTGTTGTGGCTTCTCCCGTTGCGGAGCACAGGCTCCGGACGTGCAGGCTCAGCGGCCATGGCTCACGGGCCCAGCCGCTCCGCGGCACGTGGGATCTTCCCGGACCGGGGCACAAACCCGCGCTCCCTGCATCGGCAGGCGGACTCTCAACCACTGCGCCACCAGGGAAGCCCCAGTTTTTTCATCTTTTTATATCTTGTTTGTCTGTCTGTGGTTGGGCTTCCAGTTGTGTGCATGTGGACCAGCAGGACAATCAGGACTTAGAGTTTGGGGCCCTGAATTTTCTGAACCAAGATCTGTCAAAGAGATGTACGATAACTCATGTGATTTAAACATGGATTGTTTCTGGACTTCATATTTTGTCGGCTCCTTTAAACTGCAGTTATTTAAAGAATACTGCTCAGAAAGTGCTGGAATGTGTGATGTCTAATTGGTTTTATGAACCTCCATGGGATTTATGAATATATATAATTTTTATTCTTTGGAGTGCTGAATATGCAAAATTCACCTGGAGCTTGCTGACTGATTTCTTGTAGGTCTTAGTTGATTTACTCTGTGAACTAGCTTCATGGGATGATTACTTGTGGTTAAGTTCAGTTACTTAACCACAAGTGGCATTTTTTCATTATGTGTATTAAAAATACAGGAACATTTAGTTTGCAATTACACTACATAACAAACTTTGATTGATATGCAAAGTCAGGTTAGTTTTAATTCTTGGCCAACCACTGGAATTTTATATATGCTTTAATTAAAATTTCACAATGTGACACCTTCATCCCACATCATATTTCCCAAAAGGATGCCACATGAAATGAAGTTTTATTCTGTCTATTTGTTTATTAGGAAGGAAATTTCTACTTTGTCTTTTCATACAGATCTTGTAGTTTGATAGCTTAAGATAAATAAAGGAAGCTAATTTATATGCTTTGGAAATACACAGTTGATTCTGTCAGGCTTAGATTTTGAAAATTAAAGTCTTCAAAATTTAACTCTTCTTGATATCTTCAATTTACTGGTGACATATATATATATAGTATATAAAGGTATATGGTTTACATATAGTTTAAAGATCTAGAAACCTTGATATACCAATGGAATTTAAAATTTGTGAAGGGATAGGCTAGCATCATTCCTTCTTTTGTGGAATAGGTTGGCTAAGGTATAGGCCAAGTCACAAAAATGCCAAAGCATCAAACACGAGTGGTCAAGGATAGAGATTTGGTTGTAGAAATAGAAATTAAGACCTGGGATACTGTAGACAGAGAAAACAGGAAGCAGATCAGAAACAGAGCAGAACATTAGAATCAGACTGCCAGGTCAAAGTCAGGCTTACCACAGAGCAAAACCAGGTTGGCAAACTAAGGTCAGGAAACTTGGAGGTCAGAGTCAGGAGGGCAATGGGAAGCACCATGATTCAAACACACAGACTGGAACAAGGTGGGACCAGAGAGGCGGATCACCAACTGGGAGGTGATGCCTGGGGTTCTCTAACATCTGGTTACCCCTGCTGATTTCCATTCCTCTTGACCCTGGCTCACAGGTTAACCCCTGCGTGCCTAGTGTGCTTACTTCCTGCAGAGTTCTAAAATTTAATTTTAATATAAAGTTGAGTGACATCAAAGGCAACCTCATGGCCTGTGTTTCAGTAGCCTCTTGTTTGTTTTTATTGATAAGGCATTAAGGATCATACTCATATATAATATGTTCTGGAAAAATGATTTCCAGAAACAAAATGTAAACATCTAAATAGCTGACAGTTCTCTTCAAATGCTTAGTGTGTGAGAAATAAATACATGCATACATACTTAAATGGAAGACTTAATACCTTTGAAAGGGCTGACCATTATAAATAATTGTTAATTCTTGTCCAAACAAATATAGCCTTTACTTGAGGTATGCTCCAGAGGTGGTGCCAATAAGTTTTTCCAAAGGAAACGAAAGACCAAGTCTTCTCTGATTTATATTGTGACCTATGAACTTAATTTTCCCATAATCCAATTTCTTTGACCAAGAGTTACTTACCCTTCTTTAACGGAGACTGATATATGCATTGACATTTGTTTCTGTGCTGATTTAAGTTCATGATATATTATTTCATTATATTCATTTCATTACATTTGTTATATTTACTCTATATAAATGCTTAAATTTAATTTACATATGACATACCCTTTACATATTAGCCCAGTCTGTTGCCTTTCAGTGTATCGTGGACCCAAATAGGAAAGTAGGAAATATATCTATAGAAGAAGTTCCTTTCAGAAACTTCTAAAATATTTTTATTATGTAATATTCCAGCTCTTTCTAGAGCTATCTTCATCAACTCTCCTTATAGTCAAACGTTCCAGCACGTAACTCAATAAGCAATCCAAACTACTTCCTAAGAAGTTAATGGAGGAGTCTTTCTGGGTTTGCAGACTTAGTCATGTGATGAGCTAAAGCAATGAACTAATAAAAGTGATAATGCCATTTTGCAAACTGAGAACCTATAAAACAAGTAAATAATCTGTGCTGTCTACTAAATTTGTCTTGATTTCTCTAATAAAAAAGGCTCTTATTTGAAATAAAAGTGAAGGGTTGCTTTGTTAAATATGAAATTCTAGAAGATTAAAAATATAATTTCCTTTTCTTCTCTTGGTATTTACTTTATTCTATTGCGTGGCATTCTTGGAAATCACCATTGTACTGTTTATTTTTTTAAATTAAAATGCTGTAACAACTGCAGCGTTTTTGCATTGTATGAATATTTTATTGCATGATGAAAAAGAATGATTGTGAAAGCCTTAAAATGCTCAATTTTTCATTTAAATATTTTACAAGGAAAACCCTACTGAGATACACCTTCTTTTCATGGGTGCCCTGGTGGTCCTCAGAGAAGGAAGATGCGATATATATAGTTCTACAACACACTGCATTTAAATTTCATAAAACAGAGGGACAAGATATCTTTCTGTTTTAAGTGAAGTACTAACATCTTATCTGGGTGTCACATCTCAAACCCAAGATTCTGCTGCTTCCACTCAGGTAAAAAATGACTGATCTGTTTTCTTTTCAAGGTGCCCAAACCCCTCTGCTTTGCAGGTATTAAACCGGGCGGAATGATAATGGACAATGCCTTTTGTTTATGCACATGAGAGGGCTTGATTTATAATATCTTTTATTTCCAAGTATTTCTTTATAAAGAAAAAATACATTTACATCTCAGATGTAATGAGATGTTCATGTTCATGCCACTTTTATAATCATTGAGTAAGTTGGTAATATCATTTTCTTATAAATTCCAAATACATTAAAAACTTGACATGGAAAATGGAATAATTAAAAATTCAATTGTAATTATTCCCCTCCCTCAAATTACAAATATTTGGGGGATTTTTCATGTATTTTGAGGTTTAATAACAGTGTTTACATCCATGACACTCTACTGGTAACTTATATGTATAAAGTAAATATAGGTTTAAAATGCTTTGGTTGTAGTACTAATTTTTGATGAATAAAAAATTATGTAAAAGATATTTTCCCATGGAAAAATTAATTTAACTTAAAAGTGAAAGAATATGATATTTAAGACTCTGGGGGTGAAATAGCCAGAATTTTATAGGATTAAAAAAAATGGATACAAGGGGAAAATGGTTAAAAAAGAAAATCTTAACCTGTTATATGGATAGAAATTAAAAGTGCTTAATGCCTTTCAAATTTACTAATTATTTCACAATATCCTTATCATCATGAAATATTAGTAAAAATTATTTAATGTGTTTGAATTTTAGTAGTGTGGGAACAGAAGCAAAT
This sequence comes from Mesoplodon bidens, assembly GCF_964165515.1. Classification (NCBI taxonomy): domain Eukaryota; kingdom Metazoa; phylum Chordata; class Mammalia; order Artiodactyla; family Ziphiidae; genus Mesoplodon; species Mesoplodon bidens. The sequence goes on from NC_138161.1 coordinate 133,193,141, forward strand.
GGAAAAAATTGTTAGCTCTTGCAATCATTGCTTTCATGTTGGATAAAAGGTTTAACTTCTAGTATTTGTCCTAGCATAGAACTCCAGAGATTCAGTTGATTTGGTTATCTCAGTCAAAACATTAAGTCAAAATATTTAGCAGCCTCACTTTCACATAAGCCACCATAGTCCCAGAAACTGCCCCCTTCCAAAGATGGTATAGAAGCTCAAACTCAAGAATTGATCACTTAAAGAGGATTTTAAGTTGAAATTGATTTTTTTACCAATATTTTCCAGACTTCTTCAATCATAAAAATCACTTGGAGGCACTGCTTAAACCATATATTTACAGGCACCTTTTTAGGACTTAGAAGGTCTGGAGTGGGACTCAAAGCCTGTATGGAAAACAAGCAATCCAGGTGATTCTAATGATCAGGCAAGTTTGGGGAACACCATTTAATGCAATGTGATTTACTTTGGCACCTTTAAAAATCTTTAATATAAAATCTCCCCTGCTTACTCAGAGGCTGATTAACTGCTGAGAATGGTAAAGTTAATATAGATTTATTAAACAATTTACAAGTAACATGAGAATTAACCAAACATTAATATGTTTTAATATAAAATTGCAATCTTATTTGATAGCTGCCTTTGAACATTATGAACTAAAGGAACTATTTAGCTGTTTCAGGTGGTTGCTCCTAACTTTAAAGACAGCCAGAGTAATGGCCTCAGAAATTCAATGGTGTCTCAGCAGTTGTGTTTCCCTGTCCTCATATGGTAGCAACACCTTTTGTAGTATCTCGAAAATCTTTGCCTTTGACAAAATGGTCTTTTGTCAAGTATCCTGAGCTAATTGTGAGTAGCCATAAATCCAGAGTCAAATATATAGGCTGAATTTTATACTGAAGATATAAATACTATTAAACTCACGCTTCCTCCCTCTTGCACCTGTTTTCTGTTGTATCTACTTTGTTTTCTATAATCTCATGCAGAAATAAAACTTGGCTGTTAATTTTCTTGGCTTCTGTCTTCTCAGCAACTTTCTGGAAACAGAAATAATTATTTTATTTTCTATTAAATGATATAAAATAGATTTGAACTTAATTAATAGAAAATTTAATTTCTTGAAGAAAATAATATCACCAAAGAATTTTATAAAATGTGCTCTCTCTCCCCCTCTCTTTCTCCCTGAGTTTGTCTTAAATATCTATATGATATGTTGGTTGTATATATGTATACATTTACACAAGTGAGTGCACATACAGATTCCAGAGATTCTAAAGAAAGTAAAATTGCTGTGAATTTGGAACAGGGACACATTCCTCTTAGGAAACTTTATTATAAATAAGTGATCTATTTTGACATACATTAGAAATAAAGTACTTAGGAATACTATAAATTAATGGAAAGAGAAAGAACCATTTAAATACTTTGCACATTAAAGTGAGAGGCAGCTAAGTGTTGAGGTTAGGAGCACAGACTCTGAAGCCAGACTTTCTTGGCTCAAATCCTGGTACTACTACTTGTTACTTAGTGACCTTGGGCTAATTACCTAACATAGTCGTGCTGAGACAGGCTGGGACCTGGGACCTGAGACTCTTTGCTGCAGTGCTTGCACCTGGACAAATGTCTCCTCAAATAACGAAACACAAATAAACTATATGGTACTAAAAATAGCTGCATGCATACACAATTGGGCAAATTATGGACAATAAGATCCAAAAAGATGAAAAACCCAATTGCCACTTCTGAAGAGTCTGGAGCAAAAGGAGAGTACCATGCAAGCACCCTGCACACAGCACCACCAAAGGGGTGGGCAGACCACCTAAGTCAGCCTTCTGGCCCGACCCCTGGACACACCCCCACCTTCACCTTGTATAAGGGACCAGCTCACCTCCTCTTGGGAAACTATTTCTTGTTTATGATCCCTCATGCTGCAGCAGGATCCCCAATAAAGCCTTGCCTAGATTTCTTCTCTGGCCTCTTATCAATTTCTATTGATTAAGGAAGGCCAAGAACCCTGATAGGTAACAGTGCCTCTGTTTCTTCATCTAGTAAAAGGGACTAGTAATAATAATATTATTTATTTCAGAGAATTGTTGTGAGCATTAAATGAGCTGTATATAAAGTTCTTAGGACAGTACCTGGCATTTTTTAGCACTAAGTAAATATTAGTTACTATTTTTATGCTTATATGCATACGTATTTGGGGGTGTTAATTTTTTGCAAGAAATTAACACTTTTTAAAGAATATCATGGAGTTATCACCTAAATAAGTTGGACTTGGCATGAATGCTAGCCTTTTAAAAGTTCAAGTACTGAAAAAAAATACCCTCTTTAATCCCCTTATTCCTTTTCTATCACATTTCCTTCTTGTGTATTTCATTATAGAAAAAAATTTTATAAATGCTGCAGAGAGGGCAGTGTAAGCTTCACACCTTTTGTTATGGGAGAATATTGTTATAACAGGCCTCTACTATACAGATGTAGTTATTATGATTCAGAGAATGCAATTATGTACTTGGTATTATCCAAACTTATGTAGCAACTAATTTCATCAGAATAGGATTTTCCTCTTCTCCAATTTGCTGACAATCTGGAGTTTATAAATTGCTGGTTAAAAATGTCACTGTTTACCACTGAAAGACATTCTTGCTGTATCTGTAACCAAAACAATTCAACTGTGGAAGATGTCTATAGATCCAGGAAAAGATGCATTGGGTATAATTTGCTTTAACCTTAAACTATAGATATAGTTAGATATAACTTCTATGTTTCCAAAGAAATTATGAAAACAATATGGTACGGAATATTTGAGAAATATATTACTAAAGGTCAAAGCAGACGCCTAAGTCAGACTTTATGTAGCAAAAATGTCAGACTTTATCATTAGATCTGCCTTTCTAAAGTCTAATTTCAAGGTACTAGCACTTAGTATGATTACAGAAGTTGTATTATCCCATGTTAGTGTAATCTCTGGCCTAGTGAGTTTCATTCAGTTTGCTTAAGAAACTTCGACGAGAGTCAATTCATTTCTGCCAGTCTTCATTCAAATCCACCAATTTAATGATATTTTTCTCATTGTAATGAGGATTTTGTATTGCACCAAAGACGAAAAGTACATACATCTGCAGACTCCAGCATGTTCTTTGGCCAAAGTGCCATCACCCATATGGTTGTTAAAGAATCATGAAGTGATCCATTCTCCTAGAGTCCCATCTGATTCTAGAACCTATAGGGGACTTGTGTCTCCTCAGTATCAGCTATAATGAGGCATTATCCAGGAATTTTGCAAACAGTTTAGATATCTTCCAACATATCAACCCAGGGAGTAGCCATTGTATAGTATGAAATTTCAGATCCAGCATGCTCATTTTTCTCAGTCATAAGCCAGAATACAATATCACAGTGATTTAATTAGAACAACCAAGGACAAGTATTATTCCTTACACTGCCCCTCTTTGGACGTTTGTCCTATCTAAGCTTACCCCTCTGACAGCTATCACCTGCACAAGCCTCTTCCACAGCAAAAGCACCTTTCTTTCTAATAGTCCTGAGTGAGGAAGCACTGTTTTTCAAACTTTGATGGGCATATGTATCACCTGCATGATCTGGAAGAATCTGATTCTGATTGAGTAAATCTGGAAGGCTGAGATGCTGCAGTTCTAACAAGCTCCCAGGTGATGCCAGTGTTACTGGCCTAGGTAGCCAGGGTAGTACATCTTGGTTTCAGAAAAACTAGGGAGAAACTTGGGTTCTCAGTGACACCTACGTCTCCTCTGGATGTTGATTCTTGTCTGGATGAGCAGAAGAAGAATTGGTGGGTGCTGTGAAACAATGATGATCATACGCTCATGTAGAGTGTCTCCTGTAGACTTTTACCAGCACAGCACTTTCCTTTGTCTTCAACAATAATCCTCCCAGGATTAACAAGAGCAGAGGAGGTGGTGTGGGCAATCAGTAGCCTCATAGAATTCAGATGGTGACCAGAGGGAGAGAGGGAAGAGTACATAAGTAAAGATGGCGGAAATGCAAGGCTACGGGGTGTATCTGACTTAGGGAGAGAACGGTTCCTGCAACCTTGCCTGACTCCCCTCCTCTACCTACTGTTTGAAGCCTGGATTGCTCAAAATTATGGTGTGGTGTACAGAGACACGGCACCATGCAGACCACAGGAGGGCTTTTGAGTCTGGTATATTTGGATTTAACTTTTGGATTTCTTGAGCCTCCTACTTACCAGGTGAGTCACTGCCCTCTCAGATACAATGTATTGATTATTGGTTAGCCAAAGACTAGCAAATGAGGTTTTTCAGTATGTTTGCTTCAGTCCTTTTTCTATGTGGATAACTGCCTTACAGGACAAATTGATGAAGGGATCAAACAAAACAAACTGTCAAGAGCCATGACGGTGGACTTTACGATAACCAGCCAGATCATGGCGCATTTAAGAAATATTTCTTGGACGAGTTTTCTTAATGAGTTTGATTTGGCGTTTGCAAATAGTCTCTTGGCCTAGCTAAGTTTACTGCTGGCAATTGCTGCAACAAGTTATCACTCTTTAATTTTGGAATGCAGCTATTTCTTAGATTTAAAATGGCTTTTCTCTGGAGGAGAGTCATAGTCCCTTTCTCCATTCCACTACCTCCTTTTCTTTGTTTTCTCAACATTCTGTTTAGCGTGTGCAAACCTTAGGGCCCCTCCATGCTGGGGATCTCCAGTAGGCAGGGTTGGCCGCCCCTGTCGTCTTTTTTCTCTTGGCTGGGAAGGAGAGTGGTTGTGTGTTTATATGTGAGCTGAATAAGTTGAATAGCAGCTTCGCTTTATTCAAGCCCTGGTCCTCACCTGTGAGGAGACACACTGGTTTGTATTTTTCTGTTGTTCCCTGGTAACATGTCAGTAGGGTAGCAAAATACCACGGCAGGTTACCTATTTGTAATGCAAATGAGGTTTTTCAGTATGTGTTGCTTCAATCATTTTTCTATGTGGATTGTTAATCCATAACCCACTGCTGCTTGTGAAACAAACCTGGGCCTTCTGGTGTGAGAGGTTCCAGGGCAGAGGCATAACTTGACTGATTCTTACCGTCCTTTCTCGAAGATTCTTATGGAAGTGGGACCTGTCAACAATTTTGGTTTGGGTAAACCTATATTATATTCCCAGTCTCTGGGATTCTTAAAAAGTAGGGAGACTTTTCATTTCTGGGGACTCATGCATACTCAGTGATAGTACCGGTGATGACTATTAGTTTGCTAAATGGGCCACCTGCTCTCACATAAAGTTCGTGTTTGGGGCTATATCTTTTGGACTGTGGAGAGTGAACGTTGATAGTGACAATGACAATTATTTGGTTCTGGCCTCTTTTCTAGATTCCCTTTCTTTTATTTATTTATTTATTTATTTTTTTTGCGGTACGCAGGCCTCTCATTGTTGTGGCCTCTCCCGTTGCGGAGCACAGGCTCCGGACGCGCAGGCTCAGCGGCCATGGCTCACGGGCCCAGCCGCTCCACGGCATGTGGGATCTTCCCAGTCCGGGGCACGAACCTGTGTCCCCTGCATCGGCAGGCGGACTCTCAACCACTGCGCCACCAGGGAAGCCCTAGATTCCCTTTCTTTTAACGTTTTGTGAGCACTTACTTTATGCCAGATGCTGTGGTAGGTGCCAGTTACAAAGACAAAGAGGTTCCTGCTTTCAAGGAGCATGAAGTCACTGATAAAATGCTACAGTCACACTAGGGCCAGGGACCAATTGCTGATTTGGGAAACAGTGACCAGGGAGGTTTCTTGATGTAAATGACAAAGGAGGTGGTAAAGGTCAGTAGTTAAGAATACAAGCTTTGGGACTTCCCTGGTGGGGCAGTGGTTAAGAATCTGCCTGCCAGTGCAGGGGATGCGTGTTCGAGCCCTGGTCCAAAAGATCCCACATGCCGTGGAGCATCTAAGCCCATGTGCCACGACTACTGAGCCTGTTCTCTAGAGCCAGTGAGCCACAACTACTGAGCCAGTGCTCCACAACAAGAGAAGCTACCTCAATAAGAAGCCTGTTCACCGCAATGAAGAGTAGGCCCCGCTTGCCACAACTAGACCCAGCACGACCAAAAATAAATTAAAAAAAAAAAAAAAAGAAGGAATACAAGCTTTGGAGGCAGACAGTTTTGAGGTATTGAATTCTAGCTGTGTGACTTACAATTTGTGTGGCTGAGACCCTAGACCAAGATATTTAACTTCTCTGTGCCTTGGGTTCCTCATGTTTAAGAAGTGGGCAAAGACATCTATTTCACAGGATGGTTGTGAAGTTTAAATGCAATGTCAAGTGTAGACCAGGCCACAGTGCTAGCACATAATAAGAGGTAACTGTGACACCTGTTATAATGTATGTTGACATTTATGCTTTTGTTTGAATGAACACATGTGAAGATGTTTTACAGCCTCAAGTTTCATGGACCTTTCGTGGTAGCTGCTTAATCTCTCATCATTTTAATCATTCATTTTGTTAGTCTACCTCCTAAGAATCCTCCCAGTATATAGATATTGGCTTATATCCCTGCTTTATTTCCAAATTTGCTGCCCACAGTTTAGAGACAGCTGCAGGGAGCAGCAACCGAGGAGATGGTATATTTGAGAAATGATGACATTTTGTGATAACCTTAGTACACAGTGTTAGCAATCCTTTGTATACATGTGAAAGACAGGTTCTTAGAGTTTGGAATGATCTGAACTGGGGATTCTTTATGGACAGAAATGCTGATTGAAGTTCATCTAAGGGATGATGAGGGTAATATTTGGACATTGTTAAACATGCCAGCTGTTTGCATATTTTATCTCGTGCCATCTTTCTGCTGTGCATTAAAATTGGAGTCCAAACAAGGAATGCTGCATGGCAGTAGATGTGACTGGAGCAGCATATGCCCAGTGTCTGTCTCAAGTTGGGCCAATAAGCTTGAGGTTGCTGGCTGGGAGTGAAACCACCTTGGGCAGTATGGAGGCATGGAACTCATGCTTTAAAACAAAATACGGTAACTTGGTTCATATTGGTTTCAGCAAATGTATCAGGAAATAATAACACACAGATGTTGGTGTCACCTGATTCTACACAGTGCCTTAGTGTACCCAGATCGTTTGATTGTGTAGAAAGATGCATAAGCAATAGAGTTATAAATGTGCATGATTAAAACATACTTTAGGTAACAAAAATGGGTAATTACATCAATGGGCCATCATAAGTTTAAATAAACATGTCTCCTTTAATTATTTTCTGATTTTTCACTAACTGGTGTACTCATTGAGAAGAATGCTGGGTTATTAGGTAGTCACTCTCTATCACAGTATTTTTGGGAGATGAATGTGTTTGCATGTTTATGTTGTCCTGATTTTCTGGTTTTGAAAGAAATGTTTAAAACCCCTATATTATATATATAGGAAAAGGTAAAATTACAGTACATGCTGTATTTTCAATATATTGATTTCTCTTTGTATGGGTAGGAAAGTAGTTTGGGGAATCATTTTTTTTTTTTTTAATATATATAAGCACCTACTTGTTAAAGTTGTTTAGACAACTAGGCAACATAGCCTTACCATGAACAGGGTAAGGTGAGAAACTCTGCCTGAATAATATACATTTAAAATGAATAAATGGATTTAAGTATTGTTAATTACCACAATATCACAGAACACCAATTCCCCCTAAGAAATGTGATAGTTTAGCTATGTTAGTTAGCTAGCTAGCAAATTTAAAAATCTGTGATTTAATAATATTTTGTGAAACATCGTGTCTATACCATCAGAAAGTCTTCAAAACAGGTTAACACTTTATTTTAGAATGTATATTAGATGTTATTGGAAATATCTCTACTCTCTTGATTTTCTTATTAACTGTAAGTCAAATAAGATGGTCTTTGGAAACATTAGAACCATAACAAAGCATGAAATCTCACCTACAGAATTCATTTGATTCTATGTGAAGAAAGAATGGTCATAATGTAAAAATCAGTTATTCTAATTTTATAATCAAGTGGTCAGTTATAAACTAGTGTAAAAAATGAGTAAAGCTAAAGAAATAGAACTCTGAGGAACAGATCTCACTGTAACAGTAGTGCTTTGATATGTTTATTAATGTAATATTGATGGAGGAGAGATGAAAATTAATGTGTGTCTGTTAGACTGAGGCTGGAGTTGTTGCCTCAAACCATAATAATTGATTACATGAGTTCATTTGTTTAACGGGAGAGCACAGTTACAAATCAGAGGATATCGTCTTTCTTTTGTGGAAACCCTGTAATGCAGCCCTAAATCTTACATAGGAGATGCTGTTATTTCTTACGGCAGGTCTGATAACTCAGAACAGTTTTGTTCATTTAAAAAAATTAACTGTTAAATATTTTTGAATTATATCACTCATTTGCTAGAGGTGGTTTAAAATAAGAATGTATTTATGATATTACAAATTTCAGTAATATATGACATTCTAAAATTGCTATTTTCACTCTAGTCTTTGAAATTGACTTTTGGGTTTACTTTTGGATGAGATAATTATTCTGAAGGTATTTTTTTTTAATTTTACTGTTGTCACTGATTTTACTGTTTAGTACATAATTCAACATAATTTAGCTAATCTCTGAGATTTTTTAACATACCATGTCATGTTTTGGGGGGCTTGTCAATGAATCTTTCTCAGTGAAAATCGTTTGGCTAAATAATTTTAGAATAAATATCACTTTCCTTTAGTGTGATTGAACAGCAGAAATTTCTTCCCTTTCTTTGTATTAAGAGGAAGGAAAACCCACAAGACAAAGCTGACTTTTTCTTGACAGTTGCTCGGGGAAAAATCTATAATAAACAGCACAAGTTCTGTGTGCAATGGTTGAAAGCCAATTACTTTGTAGGAAAATAGATTGTAGTTGTGAACATCCTCAACCATTTGGCCTCGCTTGTAAGATTCCAGCCTCTGAAATGCAACTTTTTTTCCCTCTTTTTTTGCTGGATGAACAGCCTAATGTTCCATGCACTGTACTAGAAGTAGCATTTTATGCAACAATGAAAGAGTCGATTAATTTGCATAATTTTATGAGTATTACCATGACTCTAAGGTAGGCTAGCTTGCTCAAGAGTCTTGTCTGCCCAATTTTTTTTTTTTTTGCTATTTTGACAAATTAATCATTTTTAAAAACAATTAATTATATTTATGACAAACTGAACCCTATACCCAAAGGTCCTAAATTTTTATAGCAGAAATCTAATATTAATGTGAATAAGATCAGTGATTTAGTGAGTACCTTAACAGTTAACAATGCCTAAGGCTGAACAAAATTAATATTTTGTTTCCCATCTGGAGACTTCAGTAAAATTAATGAGGAAGGGGGACTTATTGTAATATATAATACATACAAATTCACTATTTCCAAACTGGGCATTCTGCTTACATCAGAGCTCAGATATTTTGTGTACTTTTCACCATAGTGTGTAGGCAGAATCTGTTCTCTTCCTGAAGGGAAAATGGGCACTAATTACTTCCAATGCTTTGCCCCTATTGGCTCAAGTAAGAAATTAATTTAGATGATATATTTAATGATCAATGTGATTTTTTTTAAAGTTTTAAATATGCATAGTCTTAAATATTTTTTAAAAATCAAAAGAAACATTACACTACTAAATATTAATTGCATATATGACTAAATATGCTAACATAAGAAACAATCTGAAATTTGTTCTTAGTTTCTCCAAAGGATTCTATGCCAGTCTTATAACCATATGGGGATATTTCCTGGAAAACCTTAACTCATTTTTTTGTGTGTGTGTGACTTGCATATTTTGGGATAATGTTTGAAGACATTGCTAAGGTGGTCCTGGACTAAGATAAATATTTAGAATTTGGTAAAAACAAATAGAATAAATCTAGTCAAACATTTCTGCTGGATGACTTTTCA